>NC_042617.1:342564412-342886912 GCF_901001135.1 Rhinatrema bivittatum
TCGTAACTAACAGACTGAAATACAATTACAAATTAAACAATTAACAATTAATTCAAAACATATAGCCAGTTCGACGTGTCACTGTCAATTATTTTTAAAAAGTATATGGGCCTTGAGGCCCGAGCCTATAGCTCCCCCTCAACCTAGAAATATTAGGCAAAAGTGAGAGCTAGCACCTAATACCCCCCTCTCCCAAAACCCATCACATTTAAAAAAAAAAATGAAGCGGCCATAGTGCCATGTGCCCAGCCCTTCTCTTTCCAGGATGTTTATACCAAAATCACCGAGCCCTCTTCTTCTGCCCCCACCCCCTCATCACACCCCCTCCGACTCCCACCCCTCGAAACCCCCAGCAGGGAGCATGTTAGTGCCTTACCCACTTTACAGCATTTTCCAGTATTGTTCTGATAGCAACACTGTGAGAGTACGATACAATTACTATCATACTCTTCCAATATCACTGTCAGAGCAATGCTGGAAGCAACCAGAAACGGGCAAGGCTGGGTTTCCAGGGGAGGATGAGGGGGTGATAACAGAGGGTGCAAGTGGCTGGGGAGGATGGGAGGGGCAGGAGAGCGCTCAGTGATTTGGGCACAAATACCCTGGAAGGCTGGGCTTACAGCATTATAGCATTTTCATTTTTTCTTTTTTTAATTTGGTGGATTGTGGGGCTAGCCCTCACTTTTGACTAATGTTTTCTGGTGTGGGGGACTGTGGGATTAGGCCTCAAGGCCCATGCACATTTTTTCTTTTTTTTTTACAGTGATGATACTTAACTGGTTATATCCTTTGAATATTGCCAGATAAGTTAAAGTTACACATTCACAAATAACTTTAGACCTGTTCCTGCCCATGTCTAGAGTTAGCTGAATAACGGGCCGATACAGTACAGTGCGCTCCTGTTACCCCGCGTTTGGACGCTCGTTTTCGACGCGCTAGCTCTACCCCTTATTCAGTAAGGGGTAATAGCGCGTCGAAAACGCACGTCCACCCCCCCCCCAAACTAATAGCGCCCACAACATGCAAATGCATGTTGATGGCCCTATTAGTTATTCCCGCGCGATTCAGTAAGTAAAATGTGCAGCCAAGTCGCACATTTTACTTTCAGAAATTAGCGCCTACCCAAAGGTAGGCGTTAATTTCTGCCGGCGCCGGGGAAGTGTACAGAAAAGCAGTAAAAACTGCTTTTCTGTACACCCTCCAACTTAATATCATGGCAATATTAAGTTGGAGGTCCCAAAAGTTTAAAATTATTTAAAAAAAAAAAAAATTTAAAATCGGCCTGCGGCTCGCAGGTTGAAAACCAGATGCTCAATTTTGCTGGCTTCCGGTTTCCGAACCCGTGGCTGTCAGCGGGTTTGAGAACAGACGCCGGCAAAATTGAGCGTTGGCTGTCAAACTTGCTGACAGCCACCGTTACCGTCAAAAAAGAGGCGCTAGGGACATGCTAGTGTCCCTAGCGCCTCTTTTTACCGCGGGCCCTAATTTGCATGTTTGTCCCCCTGAATCGCACGCACAGAGGAGAGCGGGCACTCGCCCGCTCTCCCGCGACCTTTACTGTATTGGCCTGTAAGTTATTAAGACAACTTAACTGTGCCTCTGAATGCTCCCAAATGCCGCTCATGTTCTGCCGAATGGAACATGCATCCATAGTAGGATATACAAAGTTATGGAGCACAATACACCATGAAATGCTTATCTTTATCTTTTTGTAGGCCTTCTAGATATTCATTTTGTAATTAATGACTATCCCAACAGCTGTTTCAGTGTCCCTGAATATTTATTACTCTAAGCTGTAAAAAAATGCCCCTACAAAACGTTTCTATTACCATTTGGCACAGCTTCCCAATTGGCTAAAGCAGCAGGCAGTAACGGCCAAGAGGACTCCAGGTAAGATACACAAATGGAAATCTCCATGATCTCTATGGTAACCAGCATTCCCTGTAGTCTTCTAAACCACCAAAAACACATTCAACAATTTAAAACAGCAGTACCAGGGTAGATTCTTTTTAGATAGCACAGTTGTCTGCTAACAAACAAAATCATTAAGTTCCTTCTTGTTTTCATTCTGAAGTTTTAAATTTTATTTCTGAGCAAATATTTTTGTTTAACATCGTGGAAAGCTCCCACTATGTGCTCTGAAAAGGAGGCTAGATTCAGGAGTACTCTGAGGAAGATATTTTCATAGCATGGGAGGCGTAGGCCTGGAGCAGCTTCCTAGGGTAGGAAATGGAAGGCAACAACGGAATCCAAATTCAAAGAAATGTAAAAAGTGTATGGGCCTTGAGGCCCAAGCCTATGGCCTTCACTGTGGAGAAGATGAGGGTAAAGTGGGATGGAGACCCCCACGGCACGGGGTGACACTGCAGTAGGTTTGGAGAATGGGCAGGCCGAACGGGCCACGCTCTCGCTGGGCATCTCACGGAGTCGGCGGCATCACCAAGGAATGCTCTGACACCTTTGCTCTCTCCCAAGCAGTATTACTTAATTAAGCCCTTTGTTTTAAAGCTTCGAAATGATTTGTTTGATAAGCCTGTTGCACCCCAAAGTCAAGAAAACTCACAAAAGGAAACTCATTCAGGCAAAACATCAATCAAGTGCAGAAGGCAATGAAACAAACACAACCCTTTTGCAATTTGATTTCCGTGACTTAACGGAAGGCACAGGCTGTCCCTGCCAAACCTGCCAAGGGGATAAGAGCTAGATCTGCCCAGAGCAGCATGGCTTATGAGCGCTGCCATTGCAATACAGTCAGCCCATCCCTAACCATTTAGTAATAAAAAATCTGTTGTCTTGTCGCCAGGATTTAACTAGCATGGTCCCTGGGAGAGGTGATAAAAATTCATTAATCTAATTAAATAATTCTTATTGCCACAGTGACTTTGCATGTAGCAGTGCTGAAGGAAAAAGTGCAAAGTAAAATGCAGTCCCAGCAGAGAAACCCAGGTTAGACTTGAGCAAGCTGCTACATGGTTCATTAAACTCTTAATTATCCATTGGTTCTAAGCACTGTAGCTGATAATATTTAATGAGCATTCAAGATAATGTAAAGAAAATGTTCACTAATTAGGAGTAAACAACGCCATGCAACACTGATGCCCTGGGTGCTATAATGGTGTCTTACCGGTATCTTCTTTAGTTATGTTTGTAGAAATAGTTTACTGTTTGTTTGTTTGAGGGTTTTTTTTGCATGCTTCCCACTTTCCCCAGACACAGAAGATGAGATAAGCCTTAGGGAATCAGGATCTTTCGTGTTGCTCTAGTCAGAAGTGATAGTGTTTGTAATATTCCAGTAATCACAGAGAATATACATTAACTATTATTTACTTGATGAAACAAGGTATTACATGTCTGATTTTCTTGTTGGGATAGAAGGGACAATGGGGTGGCGGAGGGTGGGCGTGGGGAGAAAACACATGGAATCCGAGGCAGAGATCATACTGATGCATGTAAAAGCTTAAACGTAATATAAACAGCCACAGGAAGGGGATGTTCCAAAACCAGGGGCGCGAACACCCTTTCACTCTAAATAAGTGAAAGCGAAAGGTATAAGGGTGAGAAAAAAAAAGAACATCGAAGGAAGACAAAATAAGAAACAG
The DNA here is from genome assembly GCF_901001135.1 of Rhinatrema bivittatum. Lineage (NCBI taxonomy): Eukaryota > Metazoa > Chordata > Amphibia > Gymnophiona > Rhinatrematidae > Rhinatrema > Rhinatrema bivittatum. The sequence continues at coordinate 342,568,012 of NC_042617.1, forward strand.
CAGAGGGGTTAGAAGAAAAAGTTAGCCTTTTCGCGGATGGCACAAAAATCTGCAACAGAGTGGACACACCTGAAGGAGTAGAAAGAATGAGGAGTGATTTAAGTGTGGCAGGCATCCATAATCGGGCTCCAGCCCCCTTGAGCTTACGTTGTGCTGGGACCCTGTACTGGGAAGAGTTCAAGGCTGAACTATTAAGATTATGTACCAGAAGGGAATGGTGAATAAAACGGAAAATGTCATAATGCCTCTGTATCGCTCCATGGGACCATACCTTGAGTACTGTGTGCAATTCTGGTCGCCGCATCTCAAAAAAGATATAATTGCGATGGAGAAGGTACAGAGAAGGGCAACCAAAATGATAAAGGGGATGGAACGGCTCCTCTATGAGGAAAGGCTGAAGAGGTTAGGGCTGTTCAGCTTGGGGAAAAGACGGCTGAGGGGGGATATGATAGAGGTCTTTAAGATCATGAGAGGTCTTGAACGAGTAGATGTGAATCTGTTATTTTCTCTTTCGGATAAAAGAAGGACTAGGGGGTACTCCATGAAGTTAGCAAGTAGCACATTTAAAACTAATCAAATTCTTTTTCCCTTAACACACAATTAAGCTCTGGAATGCCAGAGGATGTGGTTAGTGCAGTTAGTGTAGCTGGGTTTAACAAAGGTTTGGATACATTTTTAGAGGAGAAGTCCATTAATTGCTGTTAATCAAATTGACTTAAGGAATATCTTCTGCTATTACTGGCATCAGTACCATGGGATCTACTCAGTGTTTGGATACTCGCCAGCTACTTGTAGCCTGGATTGGCCACTGTTGGAAACAGGATCCTGGGCTTGATGGACCCTTGGTCTGACCCAGTATAGGCAATTTCTTATGTTCTTTCAAAGGGATTTTAACACTGCCAAGCTCACTAGTTGTCCACTGCTGCGAGAGAAGAGGTGCCTAAAGAACTGTTTTATGCTTCTGAAGAACCAGCAGCTACATGGTTAACAAGGCACTTACAGACTGAAGAGACCACATGACCTTTGGGAGCCTATGAGAACCAGGAAGGAATGGAAAGAACTATTTCCCCTATCAGGAGTGAAACAAAAGAGAAAAAAAGAAGCATTTTTGTCTCTGTCTGCCCAAGCTTTCTAGAGAGTATAAGAGATGTGCAGCACAGGACAAAAGGCAACTTCCTAGTAGAAATCAGCTGCTACCCAGGCAGGAGAGAGCAGGAAATCCCACGGAACCTGGGAGCAGAGATTGTTGATGTCACAGCCAGCAAACAGACCCAGGGCCTCGAGCTGGAGTAGGTATGCAGCCCAGCACCTCCCTCCTAGTGCCGAGGCCAAGGCATCAGGATCAAGCCTCAGCATTGCGTAGAACCTAGGCCAAGAACTTGGTGACCTACCATGGCCTCGACTTACGCAAGTCTGAGGCTTCAGCCTGGGCCTAGACCTTGCCAGCAAATCCCCACTGGGACTGGGTAAGTGGGGGCCGGGGGGGATTCTGTACGCTATATTAGGCCCTGGCATTTTTCTGGGTGGGGAGGGAAGAGTGCTGGGGGTCGGGAGGCCCCATTTCCTTTTCTTTTTTTTTGGGGGGGGGGGGGGGTTATGTTTGATTTATTTTTTTAAATGAAAGAACGATTCCATGAATCAAAATTCATGGGAAAAAAAACCTCCCGAAAATGAACCAAAAAAATGAAACACATTTTTTCACCCCTGTACATCCCTACAGAACAGATATTGCTTAGGGAAAAGAAATAAAACACAAAGGGAAAGTGGAGATTACTTTTGCTTCAGGAACACTGAAATTCTGTTAAACCTCTGACACGAGCATCTGGGCTTGGCAATCATGGCTGCCCTGGAGGGAAAGTGTCTACTTGGAGAGGCAGGGTGGAGACATGGTGGGCAAGGTCAGGAGCTGGAGAGTCACCAGGAGAAACACATGGAAAAGGAACACTGGATCCGGACACAAGCAGGACACTGGGACCGAACTGTGAAGAAGGAAGGTTTATGTGCTAGGGTGCTAATACATAACTACAAATGCAGGAATCTTGGAAACAGAATACTTGGAATCTTAAACAAGGCAAGGCTTGGAAATCAGGAAGCAAACGGATAGCGCTTATGCAGGATAGATGCCAAGATGGCTACTGAACCAGCACTGTGTGTCCTCTGAGGCACACCCAGTGCTTGTCCAATCGGATGGCTGCAGGGGTGTGTCTGACAGTCCCAGGAAACAGGACAAATATACTAGAACCTTAAGGGAAAAACCTTCCGTCCCCTGGTATAAGGAAAAGCTGAGGTTTAAAAAGAGACAACTGTACTTGAAAGGCTGTGGTGCATTCTATTAGCCCATCAGGATTATAAACATAGTGTTGAGGAAGCCAGTACTGTACAGTTTTGGATTTGTTGAGAGAGGCTCAAAATCGACCTAAGGAGCTGTTTTCTGTTATCCACAAACTGGGCAAAAGGAATCAAATCAAACGGTAACTATATTTTTTCCACACAAGAACTCCTGCCTTGGCTGAGAAAAAATCGGGATGCCCAGGGCCATGGAGAAATAAAACATGGTATCAGCATACTAGAAGGTCTTTCTAACATTAATGAGGACTTAGTAGAACCAAACAAAAATCAAATGGAAGATTTTTTGATCAACTTAGCCAAAATGAAGTAGAAGGGTTTATGCATGTTTTAAAAAATTATGTTAGCTCAATAGACCCGTGCCCATTTACTATTCTTTATGTCTTAAAAGATGTTTTTGCAGAGGTGCTACCAAATTGTTCAACCAATCATTACCAGAAGGCTGTTTACCAAATGTTTTAAAGACAGACTCAGTTCAACCCATTTTTTAAAACAAATACATCTATGCCCCAGATCCACTCAACTAACGGTCCAACTGTCTCCCTCACAGGCTTTCTGCTTCAGATACATTTTTAAAAGTTTTTGCTGTGAGTTTTTGCCTCAACGGCCAACTTCTTTTCAAATTCTTTCTTAGCCTGTCTTATCAATCTCTTACATTTAACTTGCCAACGTTTATGCATTATCCTGTGGGATCCGTCTTCCAATTTTTGAATGAAGATCTTTGGCTAAAATAGCTTCTTTCACCTCCCCTTTTAAACCATGCCAATAATCATTTTTGTCTTTTTTCCACCTTTCTTAACGTGTGGATTACGTCTGACTGTGCTTCTAGGATGGTATTTTTTTAACATGACCACGCCTCTTGCACACTTTTTACTTTGTAGCTGCTTCTTTCAGTTTTTTTCTAACAATTTTCTCATTTATCCAAGTTTCCCTTTTGAAATTTTAGCACGAGAGCCATGGATTTGCTTATTGTCCCCCTTCCAGTCATTAATTCAAATTTGATCATATTATGATCACTATTGCCAAGCGGCCCCACCACCATTACCACTACCTCTCTCACCAAATCCTGTGCGCCACTGAGAATTAGATCTAAAATTGCTCCCTCATCTCTCGTCGGTTCCTGACCAATTGCTCCATAAAGCTATCATTTATTCCATCGAGGAACTTTATTTCTCTAGCGTGTCCTGATGATACATTTACCCAGTCAATATTGTGGTAACTGAAGTCTCCCATTATTACACCGCACTACAATTTGGTTAGCTTCCCTAATTTCTCTTAGCATTTCACTGTCAGTCTCATCATCTTGACCAGGGTGGACGGTAGTATACTCCTATCACTATATCTTCCCCGACACACACAAGGGATTTCTTCTACCCATAAAGATTCTGGGTGATCCTCACGCCTACCAGCCACCCAGCTATCTACATTGCTAATAATCGAATCACCAACTATGACAGCCGACCTAACCCTTCCCTCCTGGGCAGTGGGCCTTGGGGAGATATCCTCAATGCGAAAGGACAATGCATCACCTGGAGAGCAGGTCCTTGCTACAGGATCCTTTCCTGCTGCACCAGGTTGATGCTCTTCAATCATGAGACCTTCTTCCTCCAAGGCAGCACCAGGGCTGCCAGTCTGAAGTTGGGACTTGGCTACTATGTCCCTGAAGGTCTCATCTATATACCTCTCTGTCTGCCTCAGCTCCTCCAGTCTATGTTGACTATGGGGCTCCTATGTAAAATTAATAACAGTCCTTTCTAAACCTGCTGGAAACATGTGGGTCATATGGCAATTTTCTATGTCTTGTATTTGGTTTAAATCATACTGGTTATTTTAAAATTAGAGAGCTATGCTGACCACTTCCATAACAAATAGCACCTTCCACTGAAGAACCCTCCCTGGAAGATTGTGGTACTGGTGAAACAGGGTGGTGCCCCTGAGCCTTCAGCAAGGGGTGGTATTCTACAGGAGGAGCTTTCAGATTTCTTGGAGAAAAAGGGGAAAACAGTGACAGGACAAAGCCTGTTCTATTCCCTGCTAATAACTGCTGCCCCTCTGACGCTGCTTCCACTATATATTAGGAATGGGGAAGGTAATAGAGATGGTTCAGAAGCTCCATGCAGACAGAAATTTACAAGTATCTGCAGACTTTTCTGGTTCAGTTCCAGTGCTAGGCACAGAAGACGAGTATGACAACTGGATAAACAGGCCACCTAGATGGTGCAGGAGTGGGACTACTCTGCGATGGAAAATAGGCAATACATAATTGAGAGCATAAGAGGTCCCAGCTTGGATATTTTTGGGGCCCTGAAAGCTTAGAACCCTCAAGCCACACCCATGGAGGGCTTACATGCCCTAGTGAGCGCTTTAAGCACCACCGAGTGTGAACCCGACTTATCTTTTCAGTTTTCAGAAGGCGGGGGAGAAACGTTTGGATTTCCTGAGGTGGCTAGAGACCCTTTTGAGGTGAGTTGTCTGAAAAGAAGGAATCAACCATGATCCAGAGAGATTCGGTCATGCTGGAGCAGTTGGTGTGAGGGGCCCCACACTCTGTTAGGATGATTGTGCATCTCAGGCTATGAAAGAGACTACACTCCTTCTGTTTCCTGCAGCTGTTGAGAGAGATCCAGGATGAAGAAGAACAGAAGGCCGCAAGTCAGGCCCTAGTCAGGGGCTGGGAAAAAAATCTAACCTCCCAGCCAGAATGTCGTCCAAGTTAATGAAGAAGCAAAGAATTTAGCAAAGACTAATGATCACAGCTTGTATTTAAAAACCGAGCCTTCTTATTTCAGGAAAATTGTGTTCTGCCAATGATGTGAGCTGGAGCTTAGAGCAGGAAGCCAAAAAAACGCTGGTCCGCTGTTCAGGCACCAAATTGCCCTCATTTAAGTACATGTAAAAGCTCTTACATGGATTCTGAGGAAAAAGTATAGCATTCTTAAACATGACTGCAAACCTTGACAAATATACATCAGGACTGCAATCAAGTCTCTTGTACCTGCAGACTCCAAGAAAAAGAGAAACCTAATTAGAGGCAAGCAAAGCACTAAAAAAGGGAACATCATTATTACTGCTAATTGGTGCTCACAGTCATGGAAAATATTCTGGCGTGTCTCAAGGACCAATCACATCCTCTCCTGATGTTCTTTTTATTAACCTCCAGAGGGCAAACAGTGGGGGAAAGAACCTGACTAGCACTTGTCATAAAAGCAGGTGTTTGAAAGATAATGGGTGACAACAGAAAAGCTTCAGCAGGGTCTGAAGTAAGGACTTTCAAGGTGAGCAGGAAGAGAAGCCACCTTAGATGCTCCAGGAGCGGCCACCACTGGGAACCTCAGCCATGGCCACAAAGACGGGTTCACTGAACCACAGTGTTCCCTGTATTCCAGCAGCCCTCAGACTCAAGGCTGGGTCAGCTTCTATTCTATACTTATGATGGGTCACTTTAACACTAATAAGTTTGCATTCTCGTTTGTCATGAATGGTAGCTTTAGTGCTTTACTCAGATTTCTGTTGCGTGGGAGGTGGATCCTTGGGCTGAGGTGGGGGTTGACGCAACCCGTAGGTGAGGGCCTATGGGGTCCCTACCGTTAGCAGGTCGAGTGGGCAGAAGCTGAGGCAACTGGAGCTTCAACTATATCAGCCCACGTTCCCCTCAGGTTGAGTGTTCGTGTGCCGGGGCCGGCAGGACTTTGGAGGGCCTCAAGGTTGAGTACAGGTAGGAGATGCTTCAGCCCAGAGACAGCAGCCAGCAGGTGGCATGGTCCTATCCTGGACGGGATGTGGAACAGCAACTCAAGCATCAAGAGACAAGAAGGAACTGAAGGTGCCTGAGCAAAGGAAGACCGAAGCCTTAATAGTCCATGTCCAGAGGATAGGGACAGAGGTCATCACTGTCAAGCTTGAATGGAAGCTAGGCGGCACTTGGAAGGTGTAGCAAGCAACGTGAACTCTGGACTCAAGAAATGTTTGAGGTGAAGTCATACATAGCAATGATCAAAGGCCCCGGAGAAGGCAGGCGTCGTCAGATGTAGCAGGTCAAGGCACAGAGAAGGCAGGCGTGGTCAGACGTAGCAATGGGTCAAGGCACAGAGAAGGCAGGCAAGGTCAGGCGTAGCAGAGGTTGAGCTTGGAAAAGGGCAGGCAAAGTCAGGCATAGCAGAGATCAAGCTTGGAGAAGGGCAGGTGAGGTCAGGCATAGCAAGAGGTCCGGCACGGAGAAGGCAAGGTCAGGCATAGCAGAGGTTGAGCCTTGGAGAAGGCAGGCAAAGTCAGGCGTAGCAGAGATCAGGCTTGGAGGAAGGCAGGCAAGGTCAGGCATAGCAGAGGTCAGGCTTGGAGAAGGCAGGCGAAGTCAGGCTTGGAAAGGCAGGCGAGGTCAGGCTTGGAAAGGCAGGCGAGATCAGGTGTAGCAGAGGTCAGGATTGGAGAAGGCAAGCAAAGTCAGGCGTAGCAGAGGTCAGGCTTGGAGAGGGCAGGCAAGGTCAGGCGTAGCAGAAGTCAGGCTTGGAGAAGGCAAGCGAAGTCAGGCGTAGCAGAGATCAGAACCAGGTAGTCGATCCAGTAGACAGACGAGACAAACACAAGGAACAGGAACCAGGAATCACAGGAACAAGACAAGCGCAAGGCAACTAGAACTCGGAAACTGGAACAGGAAACCAGGGCGACCTGTTGCAAAGGCAATGCTGAGGAGTGCTGCCTGAGCTTTTATATGATGAGGGAACTGACGTCAACATTTGGGTCCACGGCCAGGTTCCCGCTGCGGGCCCTTCAAAGGTTTCACTGGTGCGTGCGTGTGCCTAGGGAGGGGCGCGGCGCTGCGGCGGTGTCTCTCCGCAAACCCCGTGGAGACGCCCGACAGATGGAGGCATCCTGGCTGGAGATCCTGGGAAGTGGAGCAAGGCCGGAGGAGCTGGTGGAAGTCCGAGGTCGAGGCTGGCAGCCCACAGCCGCCAGAGATGAGGAGCTGGAGCCTGAAGCTTGTGTAGAAAGGTGAGAGAGCCGCACCGCGGGGCTGCCGCGGGCGGCAAGCGTAACATTTCTCTCAAGTTTTATATAATCTTCAAGGGAATTTTTACATTTGAAATTTCATATTAACTTTGCTCTGGTTTCTTAGACAATCAACACACAATACTGTAAGATCCCTTGTGCCCAAAATCTACGTCACAAAACTGGGTCACTTTCCAGGACAGAAGTACAGCTCAGGCTTGTGAACCCTTGGGCTGATGGGAGGATGGAATACCTTAGGAGAAATATCCGAAGGTTCTCCCGTCGGGTGGCGAGGCAGGAGCAGAAGATGTTGACCCAGCTGACCCTCAGCACTGAAGACAGAGGCGACTGTGGAGGCAGACCAGGAGTCGAGACGTTTGAAGACAAGAAAGTGTGTCTTTGCCACTGGAAGCCCGCGGGTCCCCCCGGGAGGAGCCCGTAGGGACCCGGGCCGCTGGGACTTAGGCGGGCCCTTGGAGACCACGGTCAAGAAGAGTCTGAGGACAAGTGCCAGAGGGTCGTCGCTCACCAGTCCGAGGTCACACACCGAGGGATCACCACTTGCCAGTCCAAAGTCACACACCAGAGAATCACCGCTTGCCAATCTGAAGTCAATACCAGGAATCACCGCTAGCCAATCCGAAGTCAATACCAGGAATCACTGCTAGCCGATCCGAAGTCAGGAACCAGGAACACCAGACGAAACAGGAACAAGGATCCAAAGCACAAGAACTCACTGAAGCAAGCAGACCTGACTAACCAAGGAAGTTGCCAAGTCAAGGAATGAGCAGAGGAAGCCGCCCTTTATACTTCCCCTGCTCTGGCTGATAGAGAACAGCTGAAGTGAGTTAAAGGGATCAGGTCCCTTTAAATCTGTCAAGGAGGCGCGGCCTCGCACCTAAAGATGGCGGTGGCAATCTTGGATTTCCTCCGCGGAGGAAATCACTGCTGGACGCCGTGAGGGGGAAGCAGGGACTGCTCCCCCTGCGGCAAGCAGCACCGGGACCCGTGCCGGAGCAACGGGCCTCGAGTCAGGGCCTTCCCCCGAGACTCCCGCGGCGGTTCACCATCGCGAGCAAGGTAGGGGACCGCGGTCACGGCCTACCACGGCCGCGGAACACAACACAGGGAAAGCCAGAAGAGCTGGGCCTTTGGCATTTTATTACAGGTGGGATAAAATTTAGTGATCATGATAAAGCATTGCGACAGCCAATTTCATACATGATGTTAGTGATAGTTTCTATTTCCAAGGGAGGGTGGTGGAGGTTAAAATAGTAAAAGAGTTTGTGAGGGCCTGTGATGAGTACAGAGGATCTTGGCTGCTGAAAGTGAAGAGATGAGAGAAAACGACCTAGTTGCACGAATTACTAGACTGACTCAACAATGAGTACAGGGGCTTCCAGAATGAATGGCAATGTGGTTAATATGAAAGGTTAGGAGTCTTAGTGGAAACACAAGCAACCACGTGGACACGTTTGTCTGGTAGCTGAGTCTGTCTGGCAGGCCGCACGTTCTATAATAACTAGCAGTCCCAGTGGAAGAACAGGCACTTTCATAACTGGGTCTGTCTAGCAGATTACACAGGCAACCTAGAAGGTGGACCTGCTTATTTTGCTGGCTATTGCGGTTAGTCATCAGAAAGGTGTGGTGCCAAGGGATGGAGTGATCTGCACATAAGAATCCCCATCTGCACCGTGGGTAAGAAAGCCAGGGTTGGGGAGGAGGGTGTGGATTATAGAATAACACCTGGAAGAGAGAGGTCCTGTACCACTCCCATCCACCTGTCCTGTTACTTTTCATTCCCTCCCCTTGTTCCTTAGACCAGGGTACCATAGGTAATCAGCACACAAAGCAAAACGTCCAACTCTTTACTTGCAAACAGACAAAGGAAACAAGGAATTAAGAAGAAAGGAACCATAGCATTAAAAGAGTAAAATAAAAGATGAAATAACAGCAAATACATATTCTGCCAAGCCCTGCAGTTAACTGTGTTCAACAGTCAATACTTGTCACAATGCCCATTGAAACAAAAAATAGAGTTTAATTTCTAAATTAAAAGCTAGGTACCCAACAATCACATTTCCCACTGTTATCCTTAACCATTGGTGGGCCCACAATCATGATGGGGTCTGTGGTTTCAAGACACTTCAACGGGCTGGTAAAATCCAAGGGTTTGCTGTGAGCTGGCAATATGTTTCTACCCTGCCGGGGGAAACAGATTCACACTGGCTTGGCTTTAGAAAAAAAGTTAACTTTTTGCCTGTAGATTAGAGAGACAGAATCTAGGTTTTGTTTTTTTTCCCCTCTGAGCTCCTCTGCAGACAGAGAGACTCTGACAGTCTCTCCTTTCTTGTAAAGTTTCCGAAATGGATGGAACTTATCTGAGCTCCCTCCTGTGGGAAATAAAACACACTTTTCCCTTGCGGGAAAGATAAAACAGTGAACAAATTCAGCGAAACAAAGTCTTTATTGTAACATTTGCAAATGGATGCACACAAAGCCAACACCAGCAGGTGTCAGTAATGTATGCACGAGCTAACTGTGGAACAGGAGGTCTTTTTATACCCCTCTTGTTCCTGGTTACACCTTGTGGTTTTCCTGCTACTAGTTGATAGGCTTATGATTTACAAGCATTTTAATTGGAAGAGAGAGATATTAAGAAAGTTTTAGAACTTTCTGGAAGCAGGTAGGGAGGGGAAGGGGAGCGAAATGCTTTTAGCTTTGCTTTTTATTTGTGAGGGGTTGCACATATTCTTTAGTACCGTTAGATGACAGTATTTTACTATATAAGAGTTACTTCCCCTTTTCAAGCCTTGCCTTAGCTTGTTGCTGCATTGACCAAGGAAAACAAGATGGAAGGGGTAAATATTTGCAACAGCACTTTTCTTAAGAGTACATCTTATCAGTTCCTTACGGAAGCAAACTGTCTCGTTTGAAATGATGTAGAAAGCAGGTGAATTACAGTTTAGGTCTGCTTAAGTCTGCTTATCTAACTGACCATTGGCCATTTGTTTCCATAAAAGGTTCAAATCCAGACAGTTACACTTTCTTGTCTAGCTTGCGGTCCAATTTCACCATCTGTCCCAAGCTAAGTTCCTGTTGTTACTGAACTCAGGCACAAATTGATCTTTAATGTCTCTCTTTAAAGCCTAGTATTATTTTATATACCATTCTTACCATTTGCTTGCATCTTTTTAATTCTGTATAACAGTTAAGTATAAAATATAAAGCTAGCTTAGTTGTAGTATCTTGCCACCTGTCAGTATCGAGTAGGCTCCCTGAAAAACCCTTTTCATTACTGTGATTAGCAACATTAATTTCTATTTATCACACTCCTGCAGGGGAGGTTTCACACTGGTTCAGCCCAGACACCTTGTCTCCTGTTTGGATGCAATGCTGAGAATCTCTGTGCTGGCTCCTTGCTGAACTTTTCCCTGTTCTATCTCTCTCCGGCTCTCCGGCTCTCCCTGGTCTCTTACAGTTTGCCAGTTCCTCTCTCTCTCTCTCTCTCTCTCTCTGACTGCCAACTCCAGCAATCTCAGTCTAACAGCTGAGCCCCACACTTCCTGGGCCATATACTGCTGATTGGCTTCTGCCATCAGCTGACCTCTTGCACTGCATTGTGTTCAGCAGACAGAACCCTTTGGTTTGTTTTTTGGGTTTTTTTCTTCTCATCTTGTTAACCCTGCAGATGCTGCAGGGTTAACATCTCCGTAGGGTTTCATCTCCGTAGGACAGATGTCTCTGCAGAGACATCTGTCCTACGGAGATGAAACACACAGAGGTCTTGGAACATTTTCACTTCTTCCATCCTGGGGGACTGCTATCAGGTAACGCTGTGCCCCACTTATTTAGGCAGGTCTAAGGAACAGGTTTAAGCCACTATCCTTGGGTTACAGTATTCAATCCCTGCCACATCTGTGTGGATCTTGTATGCTCATCTGCCCAAGCTGGTGGACTACCAGGAGGCATACCTGGGAACTCTCCAGATTTAGCCTGGAGACTCCGGAAATTTGTCTAAATTTCCAGGTCTCCAGGCAGGATGATAAAATCTCTGGACTGCTGCTATATCCTGCTATTGCGGATGATGGCTTCAATCACGGGGAGAGAGAGAACTATAAGAAGGCAAACAACGATGACTATACACCACAGTAAGAATACACTTTCAACTCAGGGTGGGTGGGTGATTTTGGGCAGGGTTTCATTGGTCTGCCTGATGAATTGATGATTAATATTAAATATTGATACTGATTATATTGATTGAATAATAGTGATGAATTGGTGATTAAAACAATGATTATGAATAAATGAATGATAATTAATGATGGTGATAAATTGCCGCTCCCCCTCCCCCCCTGCTAATCTTGAGAAATCTCAGGGTGAGCAGGATTCAAAAGTTCCCAGGTGTGTCAGGATGATGTCAAAAAAGACTGCCCTGAAAAAGGATATCTTGCAGGCAGTTTAGTTAAATGTAACATTTGTTAGAATATCTCTCTAGCTGGCAGCTGTGATGTATTCTTAATAGTGTAGACAGGAAAAAACAGGCAAACTGAGGGGGTGATTGGTCTTTTTCTGCCATAAGCCACCGTGTTACTATATTTGAACATGAACATTATATATATATATATATACATCTATCTATATATATGTGTAACCCCTGGGCTGAGGTCCTCACTGAGAAGTCCAGTAAGAATCACACTGGATGATTAATGCACTTTCAACATAACTTTATTGATATTTAATGCAGAAATGAAGTGATTGACAATTTATAAGCCTTTGTTCTGTGAAATCCCTTACATAATTCAGTTCCAATAAATCTATGACCCTTTACTGATGTTTTACAATTCTCTTCTGTTTCCACATCCCTTTCCAATTGCAGGGATAGTTTTGGAGCTTCCTCCCAGAATTGGTGGAATATGATTCTTCCCTAAATTTAGATGGTATACAATACAATCCCATTTGTTGTACCTTGATTCAGATGACTACTCCTTATCAAACCGCCTCCAGTATGGTAACATGGAATAGACTTAGTTTTTGGGTACTTGCCAGGTTCTTATGGCCTGGATTGGCCACTGTTGGAAACAGGATGCTGGCTTGATGGACCCTTGGTCTGACCCAGTATGGCATTTTCTTATGTTCTTAAGATATGTGGTGATTAACATCAGATAGGTGCCACAATCCTCCTCCCATCACACTTCCATCCTCCTCTCAAGAATGCTTGGGAATCCATTCCTTCTGTTGACCTGTGGAAGATCTTTGAATCTCTCTGAAAGAGCGACTCCTCAAAAACTCCTTTCTTCCTGACAGTGACTAAATTCCCTAGTCCCATGGGAATTTTATTGCTGGATTAAAAATAAAAATCCAGGCTTCCAAAATCAGTAAAAGATGAAGGAAGGGTGCACAAGGCTTCCTCCAAAGAAAGTTCAAAATGAAGTAAAAATAGTTTCTCAAAAAGAGAAGATGAGTTACTCTTTTCTCCATCTGACCTAGACCTTGTTCCCAAAGATCCCAGGGTACTCCCATCCAAATGAAAGGAACAAAACCAGGAGCAGGCAAAAACTCCATCCTGCACCTTCAAAGGTCAGCTCAAAAATCCACACTACAAAATGGTGTCCTTGGTTTTTATAAAGCCAGGACATTACTGTTGGCAAGGGAAGAGCTCAGTAACCCACAATCCAATGGGCGCACTATCAGGAAATGGGGAAATGTTTAGAATAGGGCTTCCCAAATCTGTCCTGGGGACCCCACAGCCAGTCGGGTTTTCAAGAGGTCCACAATGAATATGCATGAATACATTTGCAGATCCATGGAGACTCAGTGTATGCAAATTAATCTCATGCATATTCATTGTGGGTATCCTGAAAACCTGACTGGCTGTGGGGTCCCCAGGACAGGTTTGGGAAGCCCTGGTGTAGAACTTAAAAGTATTGGGGAGAAGTCAAATATTGGGGTATATTATTTACTGTGTTTGTGTGTCTGTATTAAATAGCTGAACAGAGGGCAGGCAAAAACCAGGAATTTGTGTGTTGTATTTTCCTCCCTCCCACCCTTCCTCTAGTTCGTCCTTTAATTTATAGGCAGGTGACACTTTCACACTAAAAAAAAAAGATATTAATCAGGCTTTTAACAAATTAAGAAATTCCCCACCAGACAAATAGGGGCGGATTTTCAGAGCCCTGCTCGCCGGTGAGCCTATTTTACATAGGCTCACCGGCGCGCGCAGAGCCCCGGGACTCGCGTAAGTCCCGGGGTTCTCCGAGGGGGGGCGTGTCGGGGGCGTGTCGGGGGGCGGGCCCGAACCGCGCGGCGTTTAGGGGGCGTGCCGGGAGCGTTTCGGGGGCGGACCCGGAGGCGTGGTTACGGCCCGGGGTGGCCCGGGGGCGTGGCCGCGCCCTCCGGACCCGCCCCCAGGATGCGTCCCGGCGCGCAGGAGGCCCGCTGATGCGCGGGGATTTACGCCTCCCTCTGGGAGGCGTAAATCCCCCGACAAAGGTAAGGGGGGGCTTAGACAGGGCCGGGTGGGTGGGTTAGGTAGGGGAAGGGAGGGGAAGGTGAGGGGAGGGCAAAAGGAAGTTCCCTCCGAGGCCGCTCCGATTTCGGAGCGGCCTCGGAGGGAACGGGGGTAGGCTGCGCGGCTTGGCGCGCGCCGGCTATACAAAATCGATAGCCTTGCGCGCGCCGATCCAGGTTTTTAGCAGAAATCCAGCGTACTTTTGTTTGCGCCTGGAGCGCAAACAAAAGTAGGCCTATTCGCGGAGTCTGAAAATCCGCCCCAAAGTGAACACACTAATACATTTAAAGGACCCTAATTGTACGCGTTCATACTGACATAGCAACCTAAACTTAACTAGGAACTGAACAAATTTAAGATGAACAATGCAGTCCAGCAGCAAGAAGCTGGCCTCCCAGTCTTTTGTATCGAGTGTCACATGTATAATTTTTTACCCGCTGGTGAGAAGTTGTACATGTGCACCTGGTGCAAAGAACTCCTGTCTCTCAGAACAAGTCCAATCTCTGGAGGCTAGAGTGGCAGACCTGGATGAGTGGAGGCAGACAGAGAGGTATATAGATTAGACCTCAAGGAACACAGTAGCCAAATCCCAACTCCAGTCTAGCAGCCCTGGTGCAGCCTTTTAGGAGGAAGGTCTCATGATCAGAGAGCATCACCCTGGTGCAGCAGGAAATGATCCTGTAGCAAGAACCTGCTCTCCAGGTGGTGCATTGTCCTCTCACACAGAGGATGTGTCTCCCAGGGGTACTACCCAAGAGGGAAGGGTTATGTTGGCCATCATAGTTGGTGATTTGATTATTAGAAATGTGAATAGCTGGGTGGCTGGTGGGTGTGAGGATCGCCTGGTAACATGCCTACCTGGTGCAAAAGTGGCGAACCTCACGCGTCACCTAGATAGAATTTTAGACAGTGCTGGGGAGGAGCTGGCTGTCGTGGTACATATGGGCAACAATGACATAGGAAAATGTGGGAGGTTCTAAAAGCCAAATTTAGGCTCTTAGCTAGAAAGCTGAAATCCAGAACCTCCAGGATACCATTCTCTGAAATGCTCCCTTTTTCAGGCAGAGCTCCAGAGTCTCAATGCATGGATGTGATGATGGTGCAAGGAAGAGAGATTCAGTTTTGTAAGGAACTGTGGAACCTTTTGGGTAAAGGGAAGTCTTTTCCAAAGGGATGTACTCCACCTTGATCAGGGTGGAATCAGGCTGCTGGCGCTAGCCTTTAAAAAGGAGATAGAGTAGCTTTTAAACTAAATCAAAGGGGAATGCTGAGAGTCTCTCATCAGCGCATGGTTCGGAGGGAGGTATCTTCAAAGGATACTATTGAAGCATTAGAGTTAGGGCATCCCGACAGAGAGGTTCCAATAATAAGAAAAGTAGTCCAATTGCCTATAACTTAGGACTCACCTGAGCTAAAAGATTCCAATTTATCCCCGTCAACTGAAAAGCAGAATGTTAACACAAACAAAAAACTCACTTTGAAAAGTTTGTATGCTAATGCCAGAAGTCTAAGGAGTAAGATGGGAGAATTAGAGTGTATAACAATGAATGATGACAGACTTAATTGGCATCTCAGAGACATGGTGGAAAGAGGATAACTAATGGGATAATGCTATGCCAGGGTAAAAATTATATCGCAATGACAGAGAAGAGCATCTTGGTGGCAGGGTAGTGCTTTATGTCTGGAATGGCAGAATCCAACAGGATAAACATCCTGCATGAGACTAAATACACAATCAAATCTTTATGGGTAGAAATCCCTTGTGTGCTGGGGAAGAGTATAGTGAGAGGAGTACACAACTGTCCACCTGGCCAAGATGGTGAGACGGACAGTGAAATCCTAAGAGAAATTAGGAAAGCTAACCAAATTGGTAGTGCAGAAATAATGGGAGATTTCAATTACCTAATATAAATAGAGTCAAAAAGGTTACCCAAAAGAGTAATAATCCCAAAAAAAAGAGGGAAACCAAAAATTCACTACGTTCAATAGTGGTAAAGCCTACTTGAAGGTGTCAGCAAGCCAGATGTTGTGTCTATGGATGGCCAGCGCCATCTTGTGCTCCTACCATGTGACAGGGGACTGACCAATGGCACCGGTAGCCCCTGTGACATAGTAAGGGCAAAGGCTATCGGCACCATTTTGAATACTGGCAGCCGACGGCCCGAGTGCAGGAGGTCACTCCTGGACCCCCGCTGGACCACCAGGGAGTTTTGATAAGTCTTGGGGGGGGGGGGGGTCAGGAGGGTGGGGCTTTTGTTTAAATTGGCTCCTTTAGACGGCTGAATAATTTGGCGAAGATTCATTGTATTCGCGGGGAATTGTGATACGTTTCGCTTGCCCACAAATACAACGAATATGGCCCTATACATTGCGGATTACCAATTCATAGGGAACGAATGCACACCCCTATTATACTCTTCGGGGCTGCTCCGGCTAGCTGACTCCTTCCCAGGCTTGACTCTCAATCCCTGGGGGGGGGGGGAATTCTTTTTATAGGGGGAGACTCTAATTTATGGTCCATACAGTAGTGTGTGATCCTATGTGTTTGTAGCTGTGGCATCCTTGGTCGGAAGATGCTGTGAAAGAACAGGCAGGACCAGGAACTAGGTATTAAATAATAATTTAATGATTAGTTATGGCAAATCTAAAGTCCATCTTTGAGTAAGTGTGCAGTTATAGCTGATCCTTTGTCCAGTTAGGGTGCTTCACTCTGGGGAGGTGTCCTTTTCTTTTAGCAAACTGGTTGAGCTTCCCATGGTCATGTAAAGTGTGCACTTAAAGCTCTCCCAGCGACTTAATCTGGGATTCCTATGTCAGGGGTCCCCTTCTAGCATAGCAAAAATCCTACCTGATGATCCAGCGTCTTCTCGGGTACCCAACTCTGTGTTCTGGTCCCATACTTGAGGAGATCCAGTGGGGTCTCCTCAATCTTACTTCACTCCTTGTATTTATTCTGCAAAGATGACTCCTCAGGTTAAAAAGTCTGTAGTTAGGAACCTGCTGATCCAGCCAGGCTCCCAGTGAGGAGGGGTGGCCAATAACCTCTTCTCAACAAAAGAGTTATAACTTTCTTCTACAAAACCTTCCTAGACCGGACTTCTGCTGTCACAGGTGCTTGCCACATTCATGAGGTGAATGGGTTCACTGATCTTCAGCCCCTGTCCTCTGGGTACAGCCAGCGAGGATGACCTTCACCAAGGGAGCAGGGTGAAATACAGTCTTTTCTGAGGTAGAGTTTTTCCAGCCTTCACGCACCTCACACAGCTAAGTCTGTCACATTCTGCAAAGGTGACTCCTCAGGTTGAAAAGTCTGATCCCTAATTCTACAGCTTCCTTTCCATTGGAAAGTGTTTGATTTTTGTGCATTATCAATACTTTTCATGCATTTAAAAGTCTGTGTCATGTCCCACCTGTCTCTCCTCTACTCTAAAGTTTACATATTTAGGTCCTCAAGTCTCATCTTATACGTCTTTTGGTGCAGACTCCACATCATTTGATTGCTTTCTCTGGCCCGCCTCTTGCCTATTTCTTTCCTCTTTGAATTATGGCCTCCAGAACTGTACTTCAATCCAGGTGAGGCCTCAGTTACCAAAAGTTGCAAATTTATTTCAAGACAAAACACCAAAAAGTCCAGACTTCATCAGCACTGGTGTCATGTCTTTTTCTTTTTAAAGCTGGAGCAGAATCCTGAATGGGCTGGTTTACAAACAGATCTTGCTCTTCTGCTACTGCGCTCAGTTTGATAACCACCAAGCTTGCAGGAACGGTTGACACAAATACATGTTTTGTTTAGCTACAGAATTGAAAGCTGCTACATTCCCTGCCCTTCTCCAGAAGCCTGAAAGCAATGGATGTATACCAAACAGCCTTGACAATATTCTCTTTGTGTTGGGAACCATTGTCAGCGATATTACAACCAGAAAAAAAAAAAGCCTGCTGTGTCAGGCGACACAGAATTTCTGAGTTCAACTCATTCCGGACACTGTACGAATGCTCAGAGGGAGAACTGCTGTGCTAAATTTTGTAGCAGGTTTCCAGTATGCTTTTCACCAACAGTTTCTGCAAGAGATAGGACAGACATTGTATTTTTAAAGGCATAATGGGTTCAGGCTGAGAAGAAGCCCAGGGCTTCTTAACTGGCAGTGGGGTCTAATTTGTCTTCTTTTTTATTTTAAGGGGCTAATTTTATTTTATCTTTTCAACGGGTCAAGGTGCGGGGAAGGGGATTGGGAGATGCAGTCCCACTAGACCCACAGGGATTTTTGGAACACTCCAGTGGTTGAGCTTTTCTGGGGCTATGCGGCTCTTCTGATACTCCTGGGGGGAAGTTAACTGCATCTCTTGAGGTGCAGTTAACCTTCAGCGAATAACACGGTTCGTGAAGTTTAATGTAAACTGCGTTATTTGATTAGCATAATGATGAGGTTTGCATGAATCTGCGCACGATGCGGCTCATTACCATATCTGCATTGCGCTGGGTTTACAGGCCAGGAAATAACGCACAGAAAGAATTGCACATGCGTTGTTACCACGTGAACTCTTTTAATGCACGGTAAGCACATTAGTGGAGCTTAGTAAATAGACCTCTTAGATCACTAAACACTGTAAATGAAAAATCTTTCTGCAACAAAATCGTTCAAATTAGCTTGGACACTGCCATTTTGTGTGTGTGTGTTTGAGGGGGGGGGGGTTCGCATTCTTTTTACTTCTAGCACCATCATATCCTTCATTCTCAATGAAGGTGAATAATTAATCTCCCTTAGTCCCGGTATATAAAAGCCTTTAATAAATAATAAATAAATAAATAGAAAAGACCTGGCAGTTACAAACACACGCATGACCATCCTTTTTCCTATTTCCCTCCAATCCTCTTTTTCCAGACTTATTATTGATGGTTAAGATTTTCTGATCCTTTATTTTGGACTCCAGGGATTGGTCATAACTAGCAGCGGCTGCAGATAGTCATTGTTTCTATTGGAATGAGCTTAGCGACTATACTGGGCTTCCCTTAATTGTTTTGTGTCCTGTTTATTCTCAAATACTGCTGAAATGTAATGGCTGGCACCTCTACAAAAGAAACATAACACTAATTTATTGAACTATTCAGACTTCAGAAGTGTACAATATTCACTGTGATACTTCAGATGTTAGATTAAAAGCAATACTTTGACCTCCAGAGTTGGGCATTTCCTGTTGGTAATGCCTGGATAGACTTAAGTCCCTGAGCTCTGCCTCAAGCCCTTGGTTCCTCCACACCCCCCCCCCCCCCCCGAGCATTAACTACCGCCTTTTGGTCATTATCTTTTAATTGGTGCATCTGAAAATACAGCAAAGGGGATCATGATTGCAGCTCATCATCCAAATGTGCTAACATGTCCTTCATGGTGCATGCTTTCGTTTTCCTTAATATTTCTTCACCACAGAGTGCTCAGATCAGAGTGAAAATCTGACATCTTTTTACTGCTCTACCTTCCAAGGGTATACAAAGAAAATGCACAAGACTGAACTTTACAAAGAGCAAACTTGAGATGTGATTGTCATATTAATGGACTATGGGCTATGATGAAAGTGAGCAGCAATCTTCTGAAATCATTAACTGGAGTAAGGAGTCTAAGTGAATGTAGTTGTGCAACAGATACTATATAAGTGAGATGAGGAATTTATAAATGGAGAGTCTATAGAATTCAAGCTACATAAAGTGAGAGTTGTAAATACGATCAGAGGTTTATTTATACAGTCCCTGGCATGCTGGTTGTCTGATGGAAAGTAAAGGGTTAACAGAGCAGGAACAGGTTCTTGGGACTATTACTTAGCAGCTCCTGTATGAGACACTAAGGAATATTCCAGTAAATCAATCATTTGCAGGGGGTGCTAAAGAGCATCCAACTTTTGCAGGGGAAGATCAATGCATCCGTAGCGGAGTTTAAAGAAGGAGCAGCAGCAAGCCTCAATAATGGCACCGCTGAAACCATGCAGATGGCTGGTGATGGAGCAGTTTATCAATCTGCCTTAGTGATGGGGCAGGCACGCCATGGCCAAAATACCAATGTATCAGCATCAAATAGGGAAAACTAGAAGAAGAACAAAAAAATAGATATAACCCTAGAGTTATATCTAGTTATGATTTAGAACTGCACTATACGGTAGGGATGTGAATCGTGTGCCCGATCGTTTTAATGATCGGGTTCGGCTGGGGGGGGGGGGGGGGGAATCTGATCGTTACGAGATGTGAATTGGAATCGGTTCCGATTCCAATTCACATCACTAATTTTTTTTTGTGAGGCCCGCGCCGATAAAAAACCCCACCCCGACCCTTTAAAATTACCCCCTTAGCCTCCCCCACTCCCGACCCCCCCCCCCAAAACTTTTTACACATACCTGGTGGTCCAGGGGGGCCACGGGGAGCGATCTCCCGTTCCCACGCTATCAGCTGCGCTAAAACAAATGGCGCCAATGGCCCTTTCCCCTTACCGTGTGACAGGCAAAGGTAGCTCCGGCGCCATTTTGAATATTGGCAATACGGCCCGCGTGCAGGAGATCGCTCCCGGACCCCCGCTGGACCCCCAGGGACTTTTGGCCAGCTTGGGGGGGGCCTCCTGATCCCCACAAGACTTGCCAAAAGTCCAGCGGGGGTCCGGGAGTGACCTCCTGCACTCCGGCCGTATTGCCAGTATTCAAAATGGCGCCAGCGCTATCTTTGCACTCACTATGTCATAGGGGCCGACGGTCGTGTAAAAAATAACTGTGTGCCCAATGCGCAAATTTTAACCCTCAAAATTAATGCCAGCTCCAGAGCTGGTGTTAAATCTTGAGGAACCCCAAATGTTTAAGATAAAAGCAGAAAATACTTTGTTTCTGTGGTTCTTCTGACTTAATATCATGGTGATATTGTTGGAGGAACCATAGAAAGCAGCAACGTGAAAAA
Source organism: Rhinatrema bivittatum (assembly GCF_901001135.1). Classification (NCBI taxonomy): domain Eukaryota; kingdom Metazoa; phylum Chordata; class Amphibia; order Gymnophiona; family Rhinatrematidae; genus Rhinatrema; species Rhinatrema bivittatum. The sequence continues at coordinate 342,588,780 of NC_042617.1, forward strand.
AAATGTCTTGACGGCAGTCAGGTTAGGAAAACGGGTGCTCAATTTTACAAGCATTCATTATCCTTACCCGTGGATGTCCGAGGAGGTGCTAGGGCAGGGGTCAGGAACCTTTTTGGCTGAGAGAGCCATAAACGCCACATATTTTAAAATGTAATTCCATGAGAGCCATACAATATGTTTAAAACTAAATACAAGTAAATGTGTGCATTTTATGTAAGATCACTTTTAAAGTACAATAAGTCTCTGAAAATATTACACCAGGCCTTAAGACACCAATACATCTCCTATTAGGAAAACGGACCAAGTCAGGCTGCTATAGAGTCCTACACAGAAACAACACGCCAGCAGAAAACCTCACCTGAATCACGTGCTGTCCCTCACCTAACATAGAATAAAGCATAACAAGAAGCATGCAGAAAAAACTGAATTGGAAACTGCAACAAGCCAGAGTCTCTGTATACAGTGTAACAAAGGAAAAAGAAACATCACCCATCCTTATAAAACAAATCAAGAAATATAAAATCATCAGCAGTAAAACTGTACTAACAAAAAGAACATATTTCGAAACAGCTGATGAGTGGAATATCCAATAATTAAAAACTCATATAAAACATTTCCAGACACCAACAAAATATTTCAAAATAGCAGACACAAAGACCCAGTAATGAAAAATAATAAGGATACAAAACTTTTTTTGCTCTGCATACCTGGGAACGTTTGATATCCAGGTGTCCTGAGATTGTTCTGAATTAGCAGGAGGTGGGGTGGTTTGCTTGGAACTTTCTCCTCTCTCAGTCACATACCAGCGCTCTCTCTCACACTGGCTCTCAATGACACACCTATACACACATGCTCTCAGTACTCACATATACACATGTTTTTTCTCTCTCACTTATATAGGCTCTTAATTACACATTTACACACATGCTGTCTATTTTTTCACACTTACACACATACACAGGCTTTCAATCACATAAATACATTCTGTCTTTTTCTCTCACACACAGACTCTCATTCACATGCTTACAAACATGTCCTCTCTTTCTCTCATTAACACACAGGCTCTCAATCACATACTCACATGCTCCATCACCTAAACCAGCTCTCAATCACACACAGACACACATGATCTCTCTCTTACTTATACACACAGGCTCTTAATCATACATACACATGATTTCTCTCACACACAAAGGGTCTCAATCACACACGCATACTCTTTCACACAAACAGGTTTTCAATCACAAACTTACACATACAGGTTCCCAATGGTAAACTTACATTCATGCTCTCTCTCTCTCTCTCTCTCTCTCTCTCTCTCTCTCACAGGCAGGCTCTCAATCACAGACATACTCTCTTTCACATGTACAGGCTCTCAATCATTCACATACACACACACACACACACACACACACACACACACAAGAGGAAGTGGAGATGCATCTCTCACTCACTCACACACACACACAGGGCCCCAGGGCCCCCCCGCGGCCCGGAAGAGGAAGTGGAGAGTATCGGGTGCGTGCGCGGCAAGAAGAGGCCACGCTAGTGCGCTCGGCATTGGCCCGAAGAAAAGAAGACTGCAGCGCGGCTCGGAGGAAAATGAAGAGCTTCAACCGCGGCCGATGGGACTCCGCCTCCGCGAGGGCTGAAAATGAAGAGGTTAGCGTTGGGAGAAGGCTGCTGCTGCCGTGAGTTCCTGGGGTAGGGGTAGGAGTAGGGGTGAGAGAGAGTGAATCGCTCATTCACTCTCTCTCTCCCCCACCCCCACCCGGGAACTCACGGCAGCAGCAGCCTCCTCCCAACGCTAACCTCTTCATTTTCAGCCCTTGCGGAGGCGGAGTCCCATCGGCCGCGGTTGAAGCTCTTCATTTTCCTCCGAGCCGCGCTGCAGTCTTCTTTTCTTCGGGCCAATGCCGAGCGCACTAGCGTGGCCTCTTCTTGCCGCGCACGCACCCGATACTCTCCACTTCCTCTTCCGGGCCGCGGGGGGGGGGGAGGGGGCGGGAAGAAGAGAGCACGCCGGTGCCACTGACTCCAGCTGTCCTGCCGCGTTCCACCCGGGCTGACAGCATTTTAAGCCTGGGCGGAGGAGGACCGGGGAGCAGCTGGGTCAGCGGGAAAGTGTGGCGAGTGTCTGCGAGCCAGATGCAGCCCTCAAAAGAGCCATATCTGGCTCGCGAGCCATGGGTTCCCGACCCCTGTGCTAGGGACTCACAATTTCCCCTAACACCTCCTTTTTAATGCAGTGGCTCATTTGCCTACTTTATCATCTTTGGGTGAGTTTCCTCACTCCGAAGGTCATCAAATCTTCACAAGAGAGCACTGTTCTGTTCGTACATCTCACATTGAATGTCAAAGTGGCCCCTAACCCCTACACTAATACCTAAACCTCACCTCCAGTGACTAGGTAGGCCTCATATAGAGGTATAAATACCTACTCAGTATGATGGCATTATGGCTAGTCTCTCTCTCTCTCTCTCTCTCTCTCTCTCTCTCTCTCTCTCTCTCCCCCCCCCCCCTCCCCCCAAAAACAACCCCCTGAGGGTAAAGTGACTTTCACAAGGAGCAACAGTGAGCCTGGAAAGCTAAGTTTTATGAGGTTTTCAAAACCTCACATATCCTTTGTGAGTCTTGTGTCTTCAGTGAGAGCATTTCAGAGAGCAGGACCCCCTGAAAATAAAATGTGATGCCAATATCCAGCTACCTTGGCTGAGATATTCAGCGGTGAGACTGCACTGATGCATGTACTCAGCTATCTTATAATTAGCTGAATAAGTTTGTACTAGCTGTCCTACACTTATCCAGGTAACTAAGCTGGATAATGATGACTATCAGCCTTTGTCTGGCTAAATTAGCTGGATAAATGACTCCACCCTAGAATGACCCATCTCGCCTCCCCCCCCCCCCCCCCCCCCCCCCCCCATTTAGCTGGATAAATAGCCGGCTAAGTGGTAGCAGCTAGTCATGCCTGAATACTGAAATAGCACAACTTAGCCGGCTAAGCCCAAACTTATGCGGCTAAGTGGCACTGAATAATTGACCTCTGTGTATTTTTGTCTAGCTACACATTTAGCTTCAGATGGAGAACAAAGGAACAAGAATACATCTTGGGATGATCGCAGAGCTCTAGCTGGCATATAGAATTTTAATGTATTTTTCAAGTACTGCGGGCCTGATCCAAAAAGTGATTTGTACACTAATGAGAGAATCTTGAAGGAAATTCTAAAGGCAACTAGCAGCCAGTGAAGTTCCTCCAGGACTGGGACCATACTTCATAATGGTGTCGATCTTGGGTCAGCTGCTGCCAGTTTTAGATATCACACCGATGAGGCTAGAAAGGCCTGGGCATCACTTCTGCCCTTCTTTGGATCCTCCCTGTCATTGTGGGTGAGCTAGAAGGAAGGTTTGGGGGGGATCCAGAGGGATGGGAGAAAGCCATGGGGAGCTTTCCTGTATTCAGGCAGTGCAGGTTGTAGTTCTAGTGTCCTGCCAATAATGCACACTAAAACCTTTAAAAGTTCGCTAGTGTGAACTATTGTTAAAGATATGCCTGGATGGGTCTGGGGATCACGGGGTAGGGTTATGACAAAAGGACAGGGTAGGGCAGGATGGAAGAAGTGAAACTTTATTTTATTTTTATCTTTAACATTAAGGCCACCTCTAGAGGCGGTGGGGGCAGTGGAACGGGGGTCTCACAAGACCCAGGAGACGGTTTCAGCATTTCGAGGTAGGGGGGGGGGTTACTCAGGCCACCTTGGTTTTTTAACAAGATGGTAGCCCTGGGCGAAGAGGCGTTATTCATACTACCCTGGGTTCTACTAACCCATGCTATTTTTCCCCCTTGGAATTTTACTGCTGGGGAAAATATTGCGTGGTTTCCTAAGCCGTGCTACCAAGTACGGCAGCTTAGAAAACTCCTACGGTATCTTCCCTTCTGGGGAAAAATACCATGGCTTAGGAAATTACCTCCTTAGTGGGACAAATAGTTAAGTGGCAGCTGCTGGCCACGCCCGAATATTGAAACTGTGCCATTTAGCTGGCTAAGTCTGGATTTAATTGGCGAAGTAGCGCTGAATTTCGACCTCCTATCTTTGACATTTTTTTTTTAACTAGCTCTGCAGTGGATCATCACTTCAAGTTTTGCTGGCAGCGGGTGGGGTATTTACCGTGCTTTTGGCCCTGACTGCTTTGCCTGAATAACTAAAACTGAGTGAGCTTCTTTGCTTTGTTAGGAGCCTAAGCCATGACCTATTCAAGCACGCGCGGGAAAGACATAGGGTAAGGGGCAGAGGTTACTTGAGAATGAGCAGTGCTCCGCAAGTGACTCGGTAGGCAGTAAAGACGATTGGACTGACAGACAGGGTTTTCAGTTTGTATTTTGTTTTTCCTGGGAATTTCAATGTTAGAACAAAAATAAAATCAGTGGAAAAATGATTTTTCCACTGATTTTTCTCCTGGTTTTTTTTTTTTTCCACTGTTTTTGTTTTTGTTATGACATTGAAATTTCCAGGAAAAATGAAATGAAAACTGAAAATGCAGGTTCTTATACATAATGAAGCAATGTTCAAAGCGTCCTCACTGCATAAAGACCACACGTACTGTTTATCTGAGGGCTTTGCACTAATTTTGCATGTGAACCTACTAGCGTATTCTCGCTTCGATACTTGCCACGAGTACAAAGTGTACGTGGCAATGTGCGCCTACTATTTCCGTGAGCACGTTTTTGGCTGGAAAAGTATTGCTCACGTTTTGGAGATTCCATCCTCATGCGTTCTTTTCCTCCTTCCATCAAAACATGCCTCACCCCATCCCAGAAGCGTCTTTTCTTAAGGCAACTAAAACCGCGCGCGTCGTGGAATAAACCTAAGGACCTGGAACTTTACTGACGATTTTTTTAAATGGTTTTCACCCACGGAAATTGTTTTGAATATTCTGCCCAAAGCATGCACTTAGGTTTTGTTTTTGGATTGTTTGTTTGTTCTAACAGAAAATAAAATAAAAACTGAAAACGAAGATCCCTACCTCTGGGCAGCAGCTTATGCTGGAATCTACTCCGCCGTTCACCCAGTGCATGAAAGATGCTGACATGAAACGTAACGCAGCGACTCCGTGGTTGTCAGCAAGTAAGGACCAGTCGGTCAGTCCAATCGTCTTTACTGCCTACCGAGTCACTTGCAGAGCACTGCTCATTCTCAAGTAAACTCTGCCCCTTACCCTGTTGTCTTTCCCGTGCCTGCTTGAATTGGTCTTGGTTTAGGTTGCTGCCAACCAAGTTTTGCAGTAATCAGACACATCTATTCCAAGAGACTGGCGCTCCCGAACGTAAGCCCCGCATGTTTTATTCGCTTTGGCTCGCTTGGGCTATGAAACCCCCATCAGCACGCAGGTGGGGGAGAGGGAAGCCTAGGTCATTCCTGCTCCTAAACTACACCGAGGCGGATTAAGGCTTTTTTTTCCTCTGCCCAGTCTGAACACAGATCTGCTTGCCCATCCTCTCCATTATGCAGATGTAGGAAATGTTTTTAAATGAGCTGGCAAGGCCCACAGGGATGGCTAACAATTTCTCCCACACCAGAAGTAATTTGGTTTATAGCTCTCTCTGATCAAATCGAGTAATCCTTTCATACCTGACAAAAGAAAAAATTGCCTTGCTGAGTTCATGCACTCTTTCTAAAGCATACCAGTGCACCAGGTTTATTATTATTTTTTTGTAACCGTTACACATTCCATTCCACTCAATTATAGATACTCATGACAAGGGTATTAGGGGAAGAGATACCATGTCTGTTTAAGGCACCGTGCCTTTAATACATGCATATTCCCTTAACTCGCATGGAAAATGAGATGGGACTTGCTCTTCTGCCTTCTCTGTCTTTATTACAAAAAGGCTTTTTTTTTTTTTTTTTTTAACACTCTGACTCAATTTACCCATAGGGATTTATTAAATATTATTATTGTATTATTTACACAACACTGTTTTTCTTTTTTTTTTAATTTAATTTGAACATAAGGCAGAAATTCATAATAACAACAGACTCTGAAACATCCAGATATAACTTGATAACAAGCATAGATAACATAGATCCCGCATTAATTATGAACTGCACATACAGGCTACCCTATAGTAGAACACTGCATCTCTTGCATCCTGGCTTTAAACATTTACTGGGCCCTCCTTAGTCTGGTCCCAGAATTCCCCCTATCCCCAGCAGCCAAATATTTCCAATAAGGTTCTCAGATTTGGATGTTCAAAAACAACTTCTTACAAAGAGAAAACGTCATCTTTTCTATGGCCGCTATGTCATAAACCTGCTTATGCCAGTGAGAAACTAGCGGTTGTGATTTCCAGAGTTTTGCAATAGTAAATCTGGCCGCGTGAATTAGTGACATAAGAACATAAGAACATAAGAAATTGCCATGCTGGTTCAGACCAAGGGTCCATCAAGCCCAGCATCCTGTTTCCAACAGAGGCCAAAACCAGGTGCGTGTCTTTCATAAATGAGTCTATTTCAGCGCATCTCTGAATTTCTGCTCTCACGCTGAGCTTCCACAGCTCTCCTTGAAATATTTTTATTCCGCCACTAAAATATTGTTGCACAGGGTCTGAAATTCTGGACATATCTAAGAGTGAATCCAGGCAATGGAGACTTTACAATCACCTCTAGTAGTCTCTCTCTCTCTCATCACATCCTTTTCACAAGTCTATGATGAGATGGGCAGCAGGATTCAAAGCTTCACAGGAATCTAGCGTGCTGTGAAACGCTTGGGCTACAGTCCCTAGAACTGGACTGAGACTGCAACCTCACATCACTTAGGCTACCTGAGCTGGGATCTGAGCAGGTGGCCTGCAGGAAAAGGCCCTGTAAAGCTGTGATCATTCCCCTGAGCCATCCTGTTCTCATACCTTTAGGAGTAAGGCAGAGAGAGATTACTTCTGGTATTACTTATTATATTTATTTATTCCCATTTGATATTCCACCTTTTCCTAGAAAAGGCACATGGCAGACTGCAAAGAAAGATGTGATCTCCAGTACATATGTTTGGGGTGGGGGGAGAGAGCATAAGAACACAAACAGGCCGATCCAATACAGTGCGCTCAGCCGAGTGCACTGTTTAACCCGTGGCTGGACGCGGGTTTTGGATGTGTGTCCACAACTTACATTGCTGGCTTGTCAAAGATAAATTAACCCAAAGCCCAAGAAGGCAAGTTTTAGGTATGAGTCACCTGATGCCCCAGAATGTCAGCAATCGTCATCTCCACCCTCTTCAAGAACCCCTGCATTATCCCGCACTCCCACCAGACATCCTTACCCCCACACACCCTCGCCAGCACAAGTGGGACGCCGAGGGGGAGAACCTAGCAAAGTAAACCAGTGTTCTATAAGTCCTCTTCGGCAGCTTGTACATCAGTTCAACCCTGCGACTGCAAATGGAAACCCAGTGTACCTTCTTCTCTATTGTCCCCCACTCCCTCTCGCTCAGATTCAACCTTGAAATCTGCATTGTGCTATCAAGGTTAGCATGGGTTCCCTCTCTTCATATATCAGGTGATGGCTCTGTATAACAACAAAATGTGCTGTTTTGATATGGGATGTTTACTATTTATGCAATTTCTGTTCAGACAGAGTACTTATCCTCCCTTGTGTCATTCTTAACAATAAAAATAATACTGGGCCTTTATTTGTTTTTATTTCTGCCATGAATTGTAATGAGCAGTGTGTCACACATGTGAGCGTGGTCTGCCAGGTGTGTCACGATGCGAAAAAGGTTGAGAACCACTGCGCTAGGGTGTACATGTTTAGATCTTTAAGTCTATCCCCACTGACTCCATGCTGTTTATGTCTTTCTGAAGGTGCGGTCTCCAGAAATGTACACAGATTCCAAGTGAGGTCTCACCAGGGACCTATACAGGGGCAATATCACCTCCCTTTTTATGCTGACCACTCCACTCGCTACCAGAACCATAAACCCTATATAACAACAGTCTGAATATTCAAGTCTGCTGTGACCATCACTAGTGGTCAGGTTTCTTGTTTCCTGCTACAATGCCCATATATTAAGATAGAGACCTCATGTACATTGCTCCATCAGATCACTCCACCTCACTGTATCTGTCTCAAGTCAATAACGATGTGTACAACAGAATTTACAAATTCAACAGATTCTGCAGAAACTGCAATGTGAACACGTCTGCTATGGACCCTGGAACTGGACTGAGTCTCCTTTCACATAAGCCACCTGCACTAGAATATGAACTGGTGATCCTAGAAATGAAAGACTCTGCGATGCTTTGACCAGTCCCCTTAGCTGTCTATGTTCCCACGTCAGGATCTTCATGGAGTGCATCTTTGGACTGCTGAATAGCCAGTTTCAGTTAGTAGATCACACTGGAGGCTTCCTAACCTCTGCACCCGTGAAGGTCATCAGCAAGATGTTTGTTGGGTGCTGCCTGTGTAGTGTAGCCTTCATAGGGCATGGCCAGCAATCTCTTCACTTTTACAAACACCAGGCGCAGCCATAGGTAAAAGTCAGCAATCTTTATTAGCCGATGCCTGGCCAGAACATGTAGCATAACTTTAGAAAACATATGATATTAAACTTCAGACAGATATGCAGCTATGTTTCCAACAAGAATAAACCTGAAAACTTTAGCTGAGTGGCACCGAATATCAGCGCTCACTGACTAAAATTCAGCCACGTCCCCAGAACACCTCCATCATCTCCTTTTTATCCGGCTATTGAGTTACCTAGACAAAATTTAACCAGCAAAGAGGGGAAACTCTAAAATCTCAGTTTTTGTCTCGATCCCTTCAGACGTTCTCTGGACAAAGCCTTTGAATAGCAACCTCACAATGGATACTTTTTTTCCTTTCTATTTAACGGACAATGTTTTACCTTCAGAAATGGGCTTTTTGAATATTGCCCATTCTCTTAGTGGGGGAAAGCATGCATACTGTTGTACCTTTGCATGCATTCTACAGCTGTGCGCTGAATGAAAAAGAATTTTCTTTGATTTGTTTTAAATGTGCTACTTGCTAACTTCATGGAATACCCCCTGGTCCTTCTATTATCTGACAGTAAATAACCGATTTACATTAACTTCAAGTTCTTTCATATCCCCCCTCAGTTGTCTCTTCTCCAAACTGAACAGCACTAACTTCTTTAGCTTTTCCTCATAGGGCAGCCATTCCATGCCCCTTATCATTTTGGTCGCCCTTCTCTGCACTTTCTCCAGTGCAGCTATATCATTTTTGAGATGCTATGACCAGAACTGCACAGAGTATTCAAGGTGTGGTCTCACCTTGCAGCGATTCAGAGGCATTATGACATCCTCCATTTTATTTTCCATTCCCTTCTTAATAATTCCTAACATTCTGTTTGCGTTTTTGATTGCCACATCACACTGGGTTGACAATTTCAATGTATTATCTACTATGATGCCTAGATCTCTTTCCTGGGTGGTAACTCCTAAAATAGAATCTAACATTGTGTAACTACAGCAAGGGTTATTTTTCCCTATATGCATCACTTTGCCATCTGCCATTTGGAAGCCCAGTCTTCCGGTCTTGCAAGGTCCTCCTGCAATTCATCACAATCCGCTTGAGATTTAACTACTCTGCATAATTCTTTGTTATCCGCAAATTTGATCACCTCACTCATGGTACCCCTTTCCAGATCATTTATAAATATATTAAAAAGCACAGCTCCAAGTACAGATCCCTGAGGTACTCCACTGTTTACCTTTTTCCACTGTGAAAATTGACCATTTAATCCTACTCTCTGTTTCCTGTCTTTTAACCAAATTACAATCCAAAAAAGGACATCACCTTCTATCCCATGGCTTTTTAGTTTTTTTAGAAGCCTCTCATGCGAGACTATGTCAAATGCATTTTGAAAATCCAAATACACCACATCTTTGTCCACATATTTATTCACCCCTTCAAAAAAATGTAGGAGATTTGTGAGACATTTCCCTTGGGTAAATCCATGCTGGCTGTGTCCCATCAAACCATCTAAATGTTTTGTGATTTTATTCTTTATAACAGTTTCCATGATTTTTCCTGGCACTGAAGTCAAGCTCACTGGTCTGTAGTTTCTTGGATCACCCCTGGATCCCTTTTTAATGATAGGTTACAAATTTTTACTAATAGGTCTGAAATTTCATTTTTTAGGTCTTTCAGAACCTTGGGGTGTATACCATCCGGTCCAGGTGATTTACTACTCTTCAGTTTGTCAATCACGCCTATCAGATCTTCCAGGTTTACCTTGATTCGGTTCAGTTGATCTGAATCATCACCCATGAAAACCTTCTCCAGATGGGTATTATAACATCCGGATGGGTCCGGATGTTATAATAATATTATAGGTTTGTTAAATACTATTGTTACTTTCACTGTTCCTTGTAATAATGTTCAATAGTTGATTGTTGTCATTCTATGTTCTATGTAAAAAACCCCAGTCTAATCTACCAGACCAGGGCAACCTTTTCGTTACTTGTAAACCGGACTGATTTGTATTGCATACAGGAATTCCGGTATAAAATTAAAAATAAATAAATAAAATAAAATAAAATGGGTATCTCTCCAATATCCTCTTCAATAAACACTGAAGCAAAGAAATCATTTGATATTTCCACGATGGCCTTATCTTCTCTACATGTCCCTTTAACCCCCTTGATCATCCAATGGTCACTGACTCCCTTGCAGGCTTTCTGATTCCGACATATTTTAAAAAGTTTTTATTGTGAGTTTTTGCCTCTGTGGCCAACTTCTTTTCGAATTTTCTCTTAGCCTGTCTTATTAATGTCTTACATTTAACTTGCCAATGCTTATGCTTTAAACTATTTTCTTCTGATGGATCCTTCTTCAATTTTTGAATGAAGATCTTTTGCCCAAAATAGCCTCTTTCACCTCACGTTTAACAATGCCGGTAATCATTTTGCCTTCCTTCCACTTTTTTAATGTGTGGAATACATCTGATCTGTGCTGCGCTTCCCATCTGCGTCCACTCCACGGCCAGTCCTGCTCACCTGGCCCGACCGTCCACAGCTCTGCCCTGAGTCCCTGCTCGCCTCGGCTGCGACGTCCACGGGCATCCCCGGTGGCCTTCTTCATCGCAACTGTCCTCACGCCGGGGCTCGGTGTCCTCCTCGGCATCGGCCCCGCCCCCCAGCGTGTGTGGAGCTCTCCTCCAGTTAAAGGGCCAAGCGCGGGAAAACCTCAGGCAGTGCCTGAGTCTGACATCACATGAGCAGGGTATTTAACCAGCGGCTCTAGTCCAAGCTCATTGCCTTGGCAATCGGATCGTACACTCTGGTGTGTCTAGTTTGCCTTCCAGCATTTCCTGTTCCAGCATCTCCTGTTCCAGCGTCTCCTGTTCCAGCATCTCTCCATTCTTGGTAGTACCCTCCAGACTGATCTCATGGTACTGACCATTGCTTATTCCTGACTATCCTTGATCACCACCTGGACCTGACTTCTGCCTGAACACCGACCATTCTTGACCACTGCCTGGAACTGACCTCTGCCTGAATACTGACCATTCTTGACCGCTGCCTGGAACTGGCCTCTGAACACTGACCATTCTTGACTGCTGCCTGGAACTGACCTCTGCCTGCATACTGACCACTTCTGGATTGACCACAGGTACTGACCCCTGCTTCAGCTGACCATTCTGATCATCTACTCTGGCCTTGATCCTCGCTATCCATTCAGACTCTCTGTTCTGGCCTCCTGTGACCACTAGACATTCTGGTGTGGACCTCGACCACGCACCCTTGTTCATGGTGGGCACTCCTCTAAACTTCCTCTCCAGGAGATCCTGCGAGGCCCACCTAAGACCAGGCAGCCCAGGTAACCAAGGGCTCAACCTGAGGGAACCAGGAGGTGGAGCACAGGAGGAGACAGAGGCTAGCTGGAGCTTCACCAATAGCAACCCAGCGGTTCCCTCAGGTTGAGCCCTTGGTTACCTGGGCTGCCTGGTCTTAGGTGGGCCTCGCAGGATCTCCTGGAGAGGAAGTTTAGAGGAGTGCCCACCATGAACAAGGGTGCGTGGTCGAGGTCCACACCAGAATGGTGTGGACCTCGACCTCCTGGTGGCAGGCGCTCCTGGCGGCAGTTTAGAGGAGTTTAGAGGAAGTTTAGAGGAGTGCCCACCATGAACAAGGGTGCCTGGTCGAGGTCCACACCAGAATGGTGTGGACCTCGACCTCCTGGTGGCAGGCACTCCTGGTGGCAGGCGCTCTCCGGGTCCAACTGGAGGGCCATACCAATCCTGCACTGGGCCAAGGGTCCACCTCCAGCGCAACAATCTGTGCTTCTAGGATGGTTTTTTTTTTTTAACAATGTCCATGCTTGTTGCACACTTTTTACCTTTGTAGCTGCACCTTTCAGTTTTTTTCTATTTTTCTCATTTTATCAGTTTCCCTTTTGAAAGTTTAGCGCTAGAGCCGTGGATTTACATATTGTCCCCTTCCAGTTATTAATTAAAATTTCATCATATTATGATCACTATTGCCAAGCAGCCCCCACCACTGTTACCTCTCTCACCAAGTCCTGTGCTCCACTGAGAATTAGATCTAAAATTGCCCCCTCTTACGTCGGTTCCTGAACCAATTGCTCCATTAAACTGTATTTTATTCCATCCAGGAACTTTATCTCTCTAGGATTCACTTACCCAGTCAATATTGGGGTAACTGAAATCTCCCATTATTACTGCACTACAAGTTTGGTTAGCTTCGTTAATTTCTCTTAGCATTTCATTGTCCATCTCACCATTTTGGCCAGGTGGACGGTAGTATACTCCTATCACTATTCTCTTCCCCAACACATAAGGGATTTCTACTCATAAAGATTCAATTGTACATTTAGTCTCATGCAGGATCTTTATCCTGTTGTACTCTATGCCATCCCAGACTTGAAGCACCACCCCATGACCAAGATGCTCCTCTCTTTCACTGTGATATAATTTGTACCCCGGTATAGCACTGTCCCATTGGCTATCCTCTTCCCACCATATCTCTGAGATGCCAATTAAGTCTATGTCATCATTCACTGCTATACACTCTAATTCTCGCATCTTACTTCTTAGACTTCTGGCATTAGCATACAAACATTTCAAAGTGTGTTTTTTGTTTGATTTTCATTCTGCTTTTTAATTGATAGGGATAAGTTAGAATTTTTTAGCTCAGGTGAGTTTTTAGTTACAGGCACTTGGACTACTTTTCTTATTATTGGAACCTCACTGTCAGGATGCCCTAATTCTATTGCATCATTAGTATCCTTTGAAGATACCTCCCTCCAAACCATGCGCTGCTGAGCGACTGTCGGCTTTCCCCTTTGTTCTAGTTTAAAAGCTGCTCTATCTCCTTTTTAAAGGTTAGCACCAGCAGTCTGGTTCCACCCTGGTTAAGGTGGAAATACTCTAGATATGTCCCTAACCCCAGAGGGCTTACAATCTAACAGCTGGATTTTTTAAAAACTTACATGCGTAAAACCCGGGGGTTTATGCGCATGGCAGGGCCTTACGTGCACTGGGACAATTTTCAAAGGGCCCGGCCATGCATGTAAATCCCTGGAACGCCAGTAAGTACCGGGGATAGCCAAAGGGGCGATCCGGGGGCTTGGAGATCTTGGGGGGGGGGGGGGGGGGTCAGGGCTTGAGGCGCCCGGCACAGCAGCAACTTGCTAGGAAGCTGGAGCAAAATATGCCATAAAGAATTTGGGGGCATTTAGGAAAGGGATAGGGGAAGGGCAAGGGAGGTTAGGCCGAGGGGGGGGGGGGGTTGGGAAGTTCCCAAACCCCCTCTCCCAGTCCACTCCCTTAATTGGAGTGGACTGAGAGAGGCCCCGATGCATTGCTGCTCGTATTTGCGAAAGTTGTCCCCCCTTTGCGCGCGCTGACCCAGCATTTTATAACATGCACGCACATGTTATAAAATCATGCATCCATGTGTGCTCATGTAACATTTTAAAATCTACCCCTAAGTTTGTACCTGAGGCACTGGACGGTAAAGTGACTTGCCCAAGCTCACAAGGAGTAACAGGTAGAATTGAACTCAGGTCTCTTTGGCTCATAATCTACTGCTCTAACCACTAGGCTACTCCTCCACAAACACAGGCATACTCACCATTTCCCATGTGTACTAAAAAGTTGGCGATGTACGCACGTACCCGCCAAAACGTATGTGACGAATGTACATTCCTAATAATCAAAGCAAAACTACCTGCATAGTTTTGCTCCGATTATTGGTGCAAACCCCATGAGGGAAAACTACCTGTGGGGCTTGCTTCAATGCAGGCAGCTTGATTATTACACCCATAAGGTCTGAAACCTGGCTCAAACAAACTGCAGAGCTGGGCACACGGCAGCAGCCGTGCTTTCTCCTAGCAGCAAAAACTGAGGGGAAACGCAGCAGAGCACGAGGAAGATTTTGCATTTCCTCAGGTTACACTGGGAACCCAGAGTTGGAGGAAAGCTTCTTCATTTTCATAATTACTCCCGGCTACTGCCATGCAGCCATGCACTCGGCTACATTCTGAGCTCCCTGATTCATTCTCCATGCAGAGAATCAGCCAGACTGAATGTAATCAGAGAGACTTAAAAACAAGATGGAAGAAAACTCCATTTCTAGGATTTTTTTTATAATTAGAAAAACAGAGGGATTACATGACATATCCCAGCTGGTCAGAAGATATAGCAAAACTTAGCTGAAATGTTTCTGATCTAGACAGCAGAGACAGGGAAAGCTCAAAATTCCAAACTGGCTTAAAACTCCCCACAAAATAACAGTGTGTGCTTCTAAACGTTCCTATCATGAAAGAGACCCAACCAGGCAGGACCTTTTTTGTTATCCCTGAACTCAAACAGTTGCTTTAGGCCAACTTCCCTGCCGTTGACACGGTGGATGAGTCCAGCAGCCAGCGCTGTTTCCTGAAAAGCAAGATTTCCCCTGTGCAACATTAAATCCAGCCACCAACATTTCTAAGTAAAAAGTGAATAATATTTTGATTCTCAAAACAAGTGAATGAGTCCAAATATACTAGAATGGAATTCTTTCGTCATCTATGAAGAGAAAGATTAAAAATATAATTGAAGCCCCTTCTTCTTGAATTTATTTGATTAATAGTCCGCTTTTCGGCACTTCAAAGTGGATTACATTCAGGCACCCCAGCTATTTACAATCTAAGGCCTGGATGCATCAAACAGTGATGATTTTTGGCGGGAATGGGGTCCCACTATTGTGGGGGAGGGGGGTGTAGCCACTATTGTGGCACTCTCCCCCGAGAAGCATCAAGGCTTTATCGTCTCTTTGTTTTGACTCCCAGCAACACACCATGAAGCAAAACAACACGGCTTTTCCCTTTTACTATGCGAGGCTCATGAGGCTGCCATCACCTTACAGGGCCAACCACTAAAAAAAAAAAAAAAAAGTGCCCGAAAGTGAAAAATGCTGATCCCCCCTCCTCAGCCCAGGGCCACCTCACGAGGCAGCCCAAACAAGCAAACCCCCGAAATAAAAATGCAGGATTGTGCAACAACGGACCCCCCCCCAACCCCATCAGAAAGTTAAGATATGTGGCCTTAAAGTTCCCCACCCACCCCCTTTCCAAACAAATTGGGCTGTCTGGACACCCCAACCCTCCCCCCCCAATGTAAAAAGAAAACATCCCCCCCCCCCAGGCCCTCCAATTTCAAAAGCTCATTGGGTTCAAATAGGGCACCCCCCCAGCCTCCCCCATGTCCCCAAATCTCCCTCCCACACCCCATTACCTAAAAAAGTTGAAATTTGCAGTCGGAAGGGCCCAGGGTGCCCACTAGTCCTGGGCCCAGTCGGCACCATTTTTCAAAATGGCGCTGACCTGACCTCGCCCCAGCAAAATTCATGCATGCAAATCAGTTCATTAGCAAAGAGATGAGAACGTAGGCAAAAACATGTAAATTATCATGTGATATATGCTGTCTAATGTGTGCTGTAGTCGTACTGCAGCTTGATGTATCTCCCTATAAGTTTGTACCCTGGGCAGCAGGGGGATTTGAATGCTGATCTCCCTAGTCTGTAGCCTGCTGCTCCAACCACTAGGCTACTCCTCCATGTGAAACCTCTCGTGTGTCTCGATTAGACCATAAGATCCTGGGAACCGGGCCTGTCTCTTACGTGTTGGTACAGTGCTAAGTCATGTGGCAGTGCTATAGACATGAGTAGTTGTAATGGACATAGTAGTAATATTAGTATATCATTTGTCTAGAAAGTGCTAATGTAGGAGATGATGACATATTTTGGATTTAATGCCATAGTGTTCCTGCATGATAGTTCGTTGTTTTTTTGTTTTTTTTCCAGCAAATGCTATATGTTCATTTATTAACTTTTCACATTCATAGGGAGGAATTATTTTGCTTTCAGAGCACATTATAGGTCTCTTTGCTAAAGCCAATTACACTTTGGGCAGCCTCTCTGAAATGCAAGGAGCTGAGACGTTTTATGCACATCTACAATGTGCCATGATCTTTCCTGGGACTTCGAAAGCCATTGGGATGAGAAGCATAGGAGCAATAAAATGTAAAAGGATGCCAAAAAAAAGGGTTTTTTTGAATCAAACAGTTACCAACAAGGGCCCTGAACTTGGTGGTTGATGAAACAGATAAGTATGGGAAAATAAGTGTGGGAGCTTGCTGGGCAGACTGGATGGGCCGATTGGTCTTTTTCTGCCGTCATTTCTATGCTTCTATGTTTACATTTGAGGCCCATCTGGCCCTTTGGCTCCTTGTTCCTTCTTCATTACTGTCCCTGGGTTACTACAGCAGTGAAAGAGAGTCTCATTACAAACGTGGTGAAACTAGCCACAGCATTGCACTCAGTCAGAACTGCACTAGCCTGGTCCTGTGGCTAAGTGATTGCAAGCTTACTGCACCCCATAATTTTCATCTGTTTCTTTAATACGCTGAAATCTACATCTCGTGGAACAGCTTAAAAACCAATTAATGGATTCTTTTCCTGACAGCTACAAGAAGATGAACGTGAAAGGGACATGCTGCCGGCAGCGTGTTATCAATTGGAGAGCAATGGCAGATTCCCTCCACGAGCTGGAACAGAGACTGACAGGTGACACTGACAAGGGTGCATGTACACCCTGCAGCTCCACTTTTGCACATCTGCAGTGGGAACTGAATCAGCGAGAATTTCACACAAGGCTCCCCTTTTCCCGCTGGAAGTCTATCGGTGAGATGAATGCAGTTGGTAAGGCATTCACATTTATGCCGGAGATCTGGATCTCCTACAGTAGAAGAAAATTAAATATATATAGTAACAGTAGCTGGTAAAGATCAACCAAACACATGGTGACCTGAATATTGCTGGATTAAAAATTGAGACATTTATTTTGCAATCAGGCTTGAGTTTTACTGCACTAATAAATGTATGCTGGTTTTTAATTTAAAAATGTTTGAATGGCATTTAGGCATCTGACAAATACCTGTTTTTCCTATCCTTAGGGTTATCAACAAGAAAGGAAGACAATGCTTTGTTCTGGATTAGCTTCATATTATCCATTATGGACTTAGGAAATCACAGCCTCACTATCACGACCATGACATTCTTGACAAGATACCTGCCGTGGTCTTGCCGTGGCCATCTACAGCCTACAGCACCTGGTCTTCCCTGGTGGTCCGCCAGCAAAGTACTAGCCAGGTCTGACCTTACGTTGTTTCTGAGGCCTAACGAGTTTGGCCTCTCCCAGGGCAGTGTTTGCTGGGGGGATTGTTTAGCAACAGGTCAATCTGTGTTGACTTCAGGTAGAAATAAGGTCAACAAACATTTATAGATGATGCCTTTCAATTGGGATAACAAAACATTGCTGAGTAGCTTTCGAGAGCTACACTTCCTTTGTCAGATCAAAGCAAAATGAGCAGGTTAATGCAAAGGATGATACTGCTGAATATACAAGTAACAGAATATAAAGCAACAAACCATGAAGCGTCAAAATGTCTCCACACATTACCAAATCTGAACTCACTCTTATGCACTGCTATTTATATAAACACATCTGTATAATGTGTGACCTTCAGGCAGACAATCTTGCACCGGACTGCACAAACTGATCTTGTGGCTTACGGCCTAGTTTGCACCTGTAGAATTATAATCACTGGTTACTAGGGGAGCCCAGTAAAAAATTCATTTTTTTAAAAGAATTTTTCAATATTCAGTTAAAATGTCATCTGGAGTTTTAAACAGTCAAGTATCTTACAAAAATAATTATATTTTCAAAGCACCTTATATCACTTATCTCATGTCACTTATCTGTATCATTATCTGTGATAAAATTATGCATCTGGAGTCACTTCAGCCTCTTCTCAAACGATCGCAAATATCCACAGAAAAACCCCAATGCTGCAGCGTTTCGAAAGCCTGTTCTTCTTCAGTGGCAGTGGACTACTGACGAAGCTGCTAACTCAGAGTCTGGCTCAGTCACAGAATTTTTTTCAAACCTAATGATAAGAGACAGTGGCGTTGCATTAGTGCATACGGCATGAAAATTGACAGCTGCAAAGCAGAACGCGCCGCTGCATATCACCGCCTTATAGAGACTAACCACAGGAAAGACAGCCATCAACCAAACTCCCAGTTGCAGTGACAGGTGAGCAAAAATGGTCTGCAAAGCTGTTATAGAAAAGACAGTGCAGGTTTAAAGAGTATGCCAATCAATTTTATCATTGAAACTGTTGCATTTTTTCTTAAAGAAAAAATGCAAAAGTGTTCATGTCTACTTATGCTACTCTAGTGACCAGTGATTATAATTCTGCAAGCACAAACTAGGCCGTAAGCCATAAGATCAATTTGTGCAGTCTAGTGCAAGATTGTATGAAAGTCACATATTGTACAAATGTGTTTATAAGAATAGCAGTGCATATGAGTGACATTTCATTCGGTATTGTTTGAATATACAAGTAAATCACAGGTTAGAACATATGAACAAATGATTTTCCATACTGGGTCAGACCAAAGGTCCATTAAGCCCAGTATTCTGTTTCCAACAGTGGTCAATCCAGGTCACAAGTTCCCAAGTCCACCTTAGTAATGGTTTATGGACTTTTCTTCCAGAAACTTGTCCAAACCTTTTCTAAATCCAGCTAAATTATCATCCTCCAGCAACAAATTCCAGAATTGAATTATGTATTGAGTAAAACAATATTTTCTCTTATTTGCCGATTCCCATTTACCCAGTCCGCTTGTAACCCTTTTCTTGGGATTTTGCTGTTTCCC
The DNA here is from genome assembly GCF_901001135.1 of Rhinatrema bivittatum. Classification (NCBI taxonomy): domain Eukaryota; kingdom Metazoa; phylum Chordata; class Amphibia; order Gymnophiona; family Rhinatrematidae; genus Rhinatrema; species Rhinatrema bivittatum. Next base: position 342,608,041 of record NC_042617.1, read on the forward strand.
TTAGGGCCATAAAAATATTTATTCAGTTTTTCTTGTCCCTTCCTCTAGGTCCCACAGGGTGCGAGTCCTTTCTCTGGGGGTGAAGGGAGACCTTGGCTCGGGCAGTGGTGTGTATTTTCCTTAGGTGTAAGCACTGCTGTAAATCTGTTAGATGCTGTGATGATGTCTCTGGCTGGGACCGACAGGCAGGACACAGACTGGGTGATCAAAATACCTTTACTGATATGTAACCAAAATAAATGTCCAATCAAGTTGTATGCTGTCCTTTGTACAATCAATGCTTTAGCTGGGGAGTTCACACTTGGACTGTTTACTCTCTTCCTCTGTGTACATTTTACCTCAAATTTGGGATTTCACTAAACACGCCTGTGCTGAGTATTTAAGCTGTCCCAGTCCTGAGGGGATCCCAAATCACGGAAAAATCCTACCTTAGGTCCAAATGTCCACATCTTTCTTCTCCCCAACCTGTGTCCCAAAGGTGGAGATCCTGTTGAGGGTCTCCCAGATCTCGTTCCTTCTTTCTGATCTCCTTCTAAATGTGTCCTCGCTGGAGGGAAGGTCTGATGGAAGAGAAACCAGGCTACCACAGCCCAGCTATCCAGTGAGGAGGGGTGGATCAAAACCCTCCTCACAACACAAAGCAGGAAAAATCTCTTCAAAGCCAAAAATCTCACAATGGGATGATGCTGGCAGTGCTGCTCCTTCTGAGGAGTAGAAGGGAGATGCACAGTTCTTCAGCCCCTGGTCATAAGAGCATAAGATATGCCATACTGGGTCAGGCCAAGGGTCCATCAAGTCCAGTATCCAAATCCAAGTCACAAGTACCCTGGTAAGTACCCAAACATTAGATAGATCACAAGCAATTACCGTCACAGCAGTTTATGGATTTTTCCTCTAGGAACTTAACCAAACCTTTTTTAAACCCAGTTTGGCAGGCGTTAATTTCTGAAAGTAAAATGTGCGGCTTCCATGCACATTTTACTTTCTCTATCACTCGGCAATAACTAATAGGCCCATCAACATGCTATTAGTTTCAGGGGGGTTGACCGCGTGTTTTCGACACGATATTACCCCTTACTGTATAAGGGGTAAAAATAGTACGTCGAAAACGCACGTCCAAACGGGGGTTAACAGTGCGCTCGGCCTGAGCGCACTTTACTGTATCGGCCCGATAATGATAGACTCATGACCTTTCTCCCCTCTCTATCCTCCCCCCACCCTGACCCTCTGCCCAGCACCTGTACTCCCGTAACCCCCTTTCACTTTCCCCTGGACTCACAAAATGTAATAAGTTAGTCCAATACAAAGGGAGCACCTGATATATTTTTTGGTTTTCTTTGCTAATGTTTATTTCCATCATGAAGGCTATAATCTTTTGTAAGATATTAGGGGGATAGATCAGTGGCTCTCAACTTCATCCAGTCAGGTTTTCAGAATATCCACAATGAATATGCATGAGATAATATTTACATGCACTGCCTCAGTTGTATGCAAATAATCTCATCATATTTATTATGGATATTTGCATGTCAATGACAAATGTTCTGCACGTTGGAATCTTTATGGAGAGATATTCCATGTGTAATGGGGAAAAGTATAGCAAAGGGGATGTACTACCATCTGCCTAGCCATGATGAAGAGACAGACTGTGAAATGATAATAGACTAGACAGGTCTACATGATAGGCAACACAAAAAATAATAGGATAGGAGATTTCAAAAATCCCAATATTGATTAGGTAAATGTCTCAGTGTATTCGGAGATAAAGTTCCTAGATGCTGTCAGTGACTACTTCATAGAACAGTTGACCCCAAAACCTATGAGGGAGGAGCTATTTTAGATCTAGGTCTCAGTGGAGTGCAGAATTTGGTACAAGGGGTAAAGGTGGTAGAACTGCTTGGCAATAATGATCATAAGTGCAATGAGATTTGATGCAGTCTCTGGAAGGAGGATATCATATAGAACCACTGCAATAGCATTTAATTTTAAAAAGAAAGTGAGGTTAAAGAGAGGTTTTAGCTGTTAATGTCATTATTAGTTTATCCTGAGAAATTAAACAGATGAATAAACATGGTTTAATGGGAAACAGTATGCAATGGAGAATGAGATACTGAGGAGAAAGCCATAGATCAACTGATATCGAAGGTACTGCACCAGAAATGAAATTGAGCAAACTAGATGGGCTTTATGGTCCTTATCTGTTGTCTTTTTTCCATGTTTCTATGATTTATTTTCTGTTAGGACTCATTTGGATTTAATACAAATCGAGGGGTGCTACTAGCGCTGAGTGTGTAGCTGAAGTCATATGCCACCACAATAGTGTCCCTAGTGGCACAAAACAATAACCTTTCCTGTTTTATATGTTTTTTTTAATGTATTTTGTTTGTATAGTTTACTTATTAAAATGTTTTATGCCACATTTTGTACAATTCTAAGCGGTTCACAAAGAAACATCTATAAATAGAAGAATATAATAACAAATAAAAGAAAATAATATTAATAAAAAGAAAACAAACCATAAAAGCTATACTAATAAAACTAACATGAAAACCTGTAGTGACACACAAACACAAAATATTAACTAACAGCACTGAGAAAAATACCTGGCAGCCAAAAAAACCATCCTGAAATCAGGCAACCTGAACAAAAAACTTACTAAACAAATGGATCTTTAGATTTATTTTTTTCTAAAGGTCTTAAAAGAGGACTGTTTATATAGAGAACTGGGCAAACTATTCCATGAGGTATGGCCTGCTACTGCCAATAGCCTCTCTCACGACTCAGCAAGCCTTACACAACGCACTGAAGACATTTCTAGTATAGATTAGCCAACAGAGTGCAAGCTCCTTTGCAGGCTATAGATTTTTAGTAAAGAACTAATACAACACGGTGCTTCGTGGCTGAAAGGTTTGTGAATCAATGTAAGTATTGTGAAAACAATCTGCGTTTTAACAGAAATGCCAAGCAGTAAGGTTCGATGATCCAGCACATTGAAAACCGCAGACATGTCCAATAATGCCAGAATAAGATCAATTTCAGAGTGAAAACGTCTGCGAAAAACCCAAGCATGAAGTAAGTAGGGCCTCAGTACTACACGTGGGGCAAAAGTCGAATTGGTAAGTATCTCTATTATGCTAAATACTTACCAATATACGAGTGTTTTGTTTTAGTGTCACGGCAGCTTGTTGTTTTAGTGTTTTATGTTTTATTTTGTTCTCGCTTGCCTAGGCAAGTAAGGAATACAAGAAATGAAATGACATGAATAAATGACTTTCCCCTCTCTGATCAGTTGTGGCTGCAGAAGAGAGACGGAGTGCCAGCAGGTGCAGATGTATGCTGACCCTGACGTTAATACTTAATGCACTCCTTACACAGCACTGCAGTCAGAATACACCGGCAGTTCTTGGTGACACTGAGCAGCAGCAGAGAAACACATTAAACTTCATTGTGTGGGGGGGGGGGGGGGGGGGGGGAGGCAGTGAGGATAAAGAATAAAACAGATCTGGAGAATTATCCGCCACAGCTCGAATGACAGCAGCTGCTTCTTCACACGTCATCACATTCCCAAGAGCGCCAGTCCCAACTTGGTACGGGCAGAAAACCTGTTCTTTCTGCAAAGACCAAAATCTCCATGGAGAAGAGCACAAAAAGCAGTCAGGATGACCCTTTCAGCACTTGCAAAAAGCGACTTTCTCCCCAGCCTTGCAGTGAGAGGAGAGGGGAAAAGTCCCCATTTCTTTTCCATCACAAGCCAATCTCCCTCCCTCCAAGAAGTGTGGATGGGTCATAGCAGAGAGGGATAATTGTTTGCTCTGGGTGAAAACCTAAATTTGCACTGGCTGACTTCTGCCTGGCTCAAGTTAGACTGCGAATTATTTGCACATCTCTGCTCCTTCCTGTACTCTTAGGCTTCCTTTCTGCTGATGTCTCTCCTTCTGTCTTTTGTATGTTTATATGTGCACGGTCCTGTTTGTTTAATGTCCTATCCACATCAAATTTTCAGGACATATCGGGGGATATAAGGACTGTGAGAGGGGTTTATCTCAGATCCACACATGTACACAGCCCGCGGAGGCACATAAGAACATAAGAAATTGCCATGCTGGGTCAGACCAAGGGTCCATCAAGCCCAGCATCCTGTTTCCAACAGAGGCCAAAACCAGGCCACAAGTACCTGGCAATTACCCAAACACTAAGAAGATCCCATGCTACTGATGCAATTAATAGCAGTGGCTATTCCGTAAGTAAAATTGATTAATAGCCATTAATGGACTTCTCCTCCAAGAACTTATCCAAACCTTTTTTGAACCCAGCTACACTAACTGCACTAACCACCTCCTCTGGCAACAAATTCCAGAGCTTTATTGTGCGTTGAGTGAAAAAGAATTTTCTCTGATTAGTCTTAAATGTGCTACTTGCTAACTTCATGGAATGCCCCCTAGTCCTTCTATTATTCGAAAGTGAAAATAACCGAGTCACATCTACTCGTTCAAGACCTCTCATGATCTTAAAGACCTCTATCATATCCCCCCTCAGCCGTCTCTTCTCCAAGCTGAACAGCCCTAACCTCTTCAGCCTTTCCTCATAGGGAAGCTGTTCCATCCCCTTTATCATTTTGGTTGCCCTTCTCTGTACCTTCTCCATCGCAACTATATCTTTTTTGAGATGTGGCGACCAGAATTGTACACAGTATTCAAGGTGAGGTCTCACCATGGAGCGATATAGAGGCATTATGACATTTTCTGTTCTATTAACCATTCCCTTCCGAATAATTCCTAACATTCTATTTGTTTTTTTGACTGCTGCAGCACACTGAGCTGACAATTTTAAAGTATTATCCACTATGATGCCTAGATGTTTTTCCTGGGTGGTAGCTCCTAATATGGAACCTAACATCGTGTAACTACAGCAACGGTTATTTTTACCTATATGCAACACCTTGCACTTGTCCACATTAAATTTCATCTGCCATTTGGATGCCCAATCTTCCAGTCTTGCAAAGTCCTCCTGTAATGTATCACAGTCTGCTTGTGATTTAACTACTCTGAATAATTTTGTATCATCTGCAAATTTGATAACCTCACTCGTCGTATTCCTTTCCAGATCATTTATATATATATTGAAAAGCACCGGTCCAAGTATAGATCCCTGAGGCACTCCACTGTTTACCCTTTTCCACTGAGAAAATTAACCATTTAATCCTACTCTCTGTTTCCTGTCTTTTAACCAGCTTGTAATCCACGAAAGGACATCGCCACCTATCCCATGACTTTTTACTTTTCCTAGAAGCCTCTCATGAGGAACTTTGTCAAACGCCTTCTGAAAATCCAAGTATACTACATCTACCGGTTCACCTTTATCCACATGTTTATTAACTCCTTCAAAAAAGTGAAGCAGATTTGTGAGGCAAGACTTGCCTTGGGTAAAGCCATGCTGACTTTGTTCCATTAAACCATGTCTTTCTTTATGTTCTGTGATTTTGATGTTTAGAACACTTTCCACTATTTTCCCTGGCACTGAAGTCAGGCTAACCGGTCTGTAGTTTCCCGGATTGCCCCTGGAGCTTTTTTAAATATTGGGGTTACATTTACTATCCTCCAGTCTTCAGGTACAATGGATGATTTTAATGATAGGTTACAAATTTTTACAAATAGGTCTGAAATTTCATTTTTTAGTTCCTTCAGAACTCTGGGATGTATACCATCCAGTCCAGGTGATTTACTACTCTTCAGTTTGTCAATCAGGCCTACCACATCTTCTAGGTTCACCGTGATTTGATTCAGTCCATCTGAATCATTATGCATGAAAGTACCAAATGTCAGGGAAATGTAGCGTCTGAGACCTGTCTCAAGGATGGTGATGCAGAGGTAAGGATGCCAAAGCATATGGCCTAAGGTCTGAGTGATAACAGTGAAGATTCATGAGGAATGGTTAGAGCTCCGCTCTATCAAAATTCCGGAGGGAGTATTTGGGGTGCAAAAGAGGGAGCTGCCCGCAGTACAATCTTGATAATGTTGTACAAACACACGTGATTCAGAGGATCGGGGGAAAAAGGGGTGAAATAATGGGGAGCCAAATTACAAGCAGACAAGGCCACTTCCAAAGCCAGTTCTTAAATGCCCGACAGTGCGGAAGACAGCTGGCTGAGGGCTGTTTCCCAGTGGCTGCCATCATGGCACCTAGAAGCAGCTCTGTCAGCCTTTCTGAGTCTGCAGTTTCAGCTTTTCATCTTCCTTTCTGGGGTTCATTGCTCAAATCCGGTTGACAAATCAAGCCTCCAGGGCCAGCCCGTGAGGACCCATGCAAGAGACCTGGGTTCACTTCTCAGACTCTAGTTTCTGCTTGTGATGCGCAGACTGCGAGTTCTGATTGGGGCTGAAGCCTCAGGGTTCAAAGACAGGCAAAAAAGTCATCAAAAGGAAGAAAAATCAGGGCTCTCAAAAGGAAAAGCGTTCGCAAATCCCAACTAAGCATAATCCTGCCAGTACCCTCCTATCATCAAACTGCTACTCTGCGTTTCGTGTTCATTCTGACACTGGGCTGAATATATTCAAAACCAGCACAGCAAAATATTCTCATCAAGACAGCAGGGGCAGGGAATCAAAGTCACAGCACGGGCGAGCAAGATGGAAAAGAACACAAGCTATAATAATAATGCAAACAAAGAAAGGATGAATAACTATTTCTTTTAAACAGAGATAAAACATGAATAGGAAAGTATATTTTATAAGGTCGCATGTAGTAAAATATTTGTAGCTGTTTAGCTGGGACCATGAAACCGCCACTGCCTGCCACAGGTTTTCTATGCAATTCCAGAACAAATAATCTCCTCGCCAGGGGCCTGATGAAGTCCAATTTTAGCATCATTCCCCCCCCTCCCCCCCAGGCTAGTGAGATGTGTGATGTACGTTTTGCTGCAGTTTCCAGCAGGAGACTCCATCAATGAATCTTCTGAGCCTCCAGGAAAAAACAAGATCTCAAGTCACATTGCTTCTGCTCACTAAGGATTGCTGAAGGGAGCTGAGCAGTGAGAACATGTAACATCACACAAATAGTCCAATCATTGGCGCAATTGCAACTTATTCCAGAGCATGGGACCAGCAACCTGAAAAGTCCTAGCTCAAGTTTTCACCAAGTGGAAAATGGACACCAGGGAATGCAAAGACATTTTTTTTTTCCTCTGGAACGCAGCACCTGAGCCAAAGCATAACCAGTTAAAAACAACTGAAGGTATCCCAGTCCCTCACCTTGTATGACCCCGAGAACCGTAAGATGAATCAAATGTTTTAGTACTAAATAAAACAGCTCAGCATCTTAACCAAAAGTGAATGTTTTCCAACATTTTTGTGTGCATCCTGCTCTGAATTAATCTTGCTCTCTTTTTGTTCCTCTTTCTCTTTGTTCTTCTCCATCTCAGTTTTGTTTCTCACAGTTTTATCATTTTACTTCACGTTCAATCTTCTCTTTTGGTCCAATTTCTTTCCACGACTGTAGGGTCTTGCTTTCTTGTTCTCTGTCTTTCTCACCAGTCTCCCATCCTTTAATCACTACCTCTTCCTTTATCTCTCTGCCAGTCTCAATCATTCTCTCTTTTTCTCTCCTTGAATGAAACCAGGCTGGCCCCTGATGTGTCCCCAAAATGCAGGACATCTCCTAGGAAAAAGCCATAGCAAAAATATTGCCGCATTTACCTCCTCGGCAGTCAGATCAGCGCAAGTTATAGCAGGCCAGCAGCATTGGGGAGGCACTATAAGCATGCAAACCCATAGTCTCTGTATTTGCTCCTCCATCCCCTCCTATGCTTCCTGATTACAAAGATACTAAGAGGAAATTGGGAAGAAGGGTGTGGGGGGGAGAGAGAGATGGAGAAGAACCTAAGGGGTAGATTTTTAAACTTGAGCGAGCGCATCCATGTGCACAGGCTACCCGGCGTACACACATGGACATGCGATTTTATAACATGCGCGCGCGCATGTTATGAAATCGGGGTTCGGCACGCACAAGGGGGTGCACAATTGTGCACCTTGCGCGCCCTGAGCCTGCACAGAGCTGCACTGCCTTCCCCCGTTCCCCCCCCACCCCATCTTCCCTTCCCTTGCCCTACCTCCTCCGTCCTTTCCCCCCTACCGTCGTCTTCTTTTTGGTTTGATGCAAAACTTACTTCATCCCTGGGGCTGAAGTATGTTGCGCGCGCTGGCTGACTGCCGGCGTGCGATCCCCGGCACAGCGGCAAATGGCCGCTGTGTCGGAGGTCTCTGGTCCCGCCCCGCCCCCTCCCCTTTTTGCAAGCTCCGGGACTTACACGTGTCCTGGGGCTTTACGCGCGTCGCCAGGCCTTTTGAAAATAGGCCCGGCACGCGTATGACCATTTACGCGTGTGACCTTTTGAAAATCCGGCCCTAAGTGTAACCCCCGTTCAGGGCACATAAAATGAGAGAGTGTCTGATTTATTTATTTACAGATTACTTATATTCCGCAATTTTCCAAAAAACGTTCAAAGCAGATTACAATACCTGATGTCTGTTAATGAGCTGAACACCAGCCTCTTGTGAGTTCAGAAAAAATAAAAATGGTCGAACAGATGGTCTAGTGGACCTGGTACAGAGGCATGGGCTGTATTTCTTAAGCTGGGTAGATAAAATTCTATAAAACACTTCTTTTCCGTCTGTGACCCCTTCTGATTGCACCCAATTAAATCGAAAGGGGGAAATATGCAATACGCCGACAAGCTAAAGTTAGCTGGATAACTTGTCCTGAGTATTCAGTGGGACAAACACCCTGTTGAATATACTTGCCTAAAGTTAACTTGAAAACTTAACCGGCTCTGCCTGAATATAGCCAATTAGGTGTTAAAGTAATCCGGCCTTGTGTAACTGGATAACTTGTTACTTAACTGGATATCTTGTTTCGAGAAAAAAAAAAAAAAGGATGTAGTGCGGCCCTGCAGCCACATTTCCATCATCCCTCCACCCCCAAATTTCACAAAAGACCCTGACGGACTGAACGCTCCCAAGCCTCCTGCACCCCCGCACCCCCGCCCCCCATCCCCTCAGAATTGTAAACATAAAAATGCTGCGGGGTGAGGTTGAGCCCTCTCCCACCCCTCTGCCCGGTTTTTCAAACTACCCACGTTTGGACAAAGACCATGCATGCTTTTAATCCCGGGCCTTTGCTCCAATTTTCAAAGCGATAGCACTTGCAAGGTAAGTGCAGTCACTAGCATCGGCATGGGTAGATTTTTGTTGCTGTAAAAGCCCACACAAAGATTTGAAAATGCCATCAATATGCATCAATATGACTCTTCCTCCATTGACCTAAACATGTCCCCAGGTACTCCTCCTCTCATGGGGGCTGAAAGAGTACACACGCTGGGAATCAACGGCTGGATGATTCGCGGCATCGCGGGAGACCAGCTTTCAGACCACCAATTAAGGCGGATAAAATGATTTTAACCCGCATAAATTGCTTTGGGAATTGTCCTCAAACTGTATTTTCCAGTGATTATCACAAGGTGCCAACCGGAAAAGTCTGCACCAACATGGCATGTCACAGAGAGCAACAAGAGGAGTCTGATTATGCAGAGGTTCATCTGCACAGGATTCCAGGTGCCAGGGGTGTCCTAGATGGTGCAAGAATTCCTAAGGCTGGTCAGTAGGAGAACCTGCCATAGTGAAGAAAGGGGACCCTGTCTGAAATGTTCAGTGAGAGAATGGAAACTACTGATTCTTTGCACAGTAAATGCCAAATAATGCCAGAAAATGTCAAAACCTCTCTCTTTTCTTGCAGTCAAGATTTTTATTGGGAAATGTTTCTTTAATTTTTTTTTTCCTTGTAAAAGATGTATCATATTTCTGTAGCAAAGTGGATTCTTTGTGTAAATTTTGTTTTGAAATTTCAATAAATAATACATTAAAAAAAAAAAAATCCAAGAGCTGTAAAGAACTTTTCATCCATCTTATCAACTATCAGTAAAGTTGTTGGAAACCATTCCGCTTCCACGTGCACTAGATTGTTGGAGATCATCAGGGTTGTTTACAAGGGACTTAAGGGGCAGTGTAATAATTGACCAAATGCAAAAGGAATTAGAAGCTAAGCTTACTCCCAGAGGGAACCCTAGAGCCTCAGATTGACTGAACGCCTTGGAGAGTTTTGAAGATAGAGTCTGAACTATTACTGTGTGCCTTTAGGTTCATTATCTGGGTGTTACGATCGTGGACCCTTGGGCCCGCTGAGACAGTGGATGGTTTGCTGTGGAGGCCCACAGCGAGCGTCACAGCCGGGAGGTGGCACGGAAGAGACTCAGAGAGGCTTCACCACTGGAAGTCCAAGGTCCCCCCAGGAAGAGCCCGTAGGGACCCGGACCTCTTGGACTTAGGTGGGACCCTATGCGACCAAGGATCCGGGCTGCGGCCGAAGAGATGGACGGAGGACAGCTGGGCCCAGGTAGATGAAGAGTCTTCACCCTCAGAAGCCCGCGATTCCCCCAGGAATCGCGGGCTTCTGAGGAATTGCTGGCCCTTAGGAGAATCCTCTGGGCCAGCAAGTACCGGATACCTGAGATGATGGAAGAAACCGAAGTCAGAGATCCAAACCAAAGTCATGGACGAAAGCTGAAGATGGAGGTGTGGAATGGAGCCGGGTCAAAGCCAGAAGTCAGAGGACGAACCAAAACCAGGAGCAGAGGCTGAAGACGAAGTCAGGGGATGAAGCAGGGTCAGAAGCCAGGAGTCAAGAGTCAGTGGAGACGAACCGAAGTCCAATGCAGCAACTAGACACAGAAGACTGTGGAACCTCGTTGCAAGGCAAAGGTTAGGTCCCAGCTGCAGGGTAATATACCCTGCAGCATCTGACATCATCCGAGGGGCTGTCTCAGAGTTCCCGTGCTGGCCCCTTTAAATTTGGAGCCCCTGCGCGCGCGCCTAGGGGGCGGGGCCATCGACGGAGAATTGGCGGTGTCTCCCTCGCAGAGGAGACGCCATGGCAGGCTGCGATACAGGCCTGAACAGCCTAGGAAGAGACTGCACGGGCCGGGCCGGCCCTGAGGTAGGAGGAGGGACCGGGACACGGCCCGGTCTCGTAACACTGGGTTTTCCCACCCAGGGGTTATAAAGGGGTGAGGATTAAGGGACTGGGGAGAACCTGAAAGTCTTGTTGTCTGTGGAGAGGAATTTGGACCCAGAAGGTTCAGGTTAATGCAGCCTACTAAGGCTTTAAAAATTAAGTACACCTCCAAGACCCTCAGCATTTTTCTCCTCCTATAATACCTATTCACATTGTCTGAAGTATTGCTATTGGAGTGCTTTTTGGAAATTATTATTTAATTATACTGTGTTTTGGTAAATAAGAGTCTTTTAATATTTAACATTGATCAATCTGAAAGCTTAGTAAAAATAAAACAAAACGGGTTGTGGCAAAGATGAGAATTCAAAAATGACTCCTGCTTTCAATGTCTTTGTTTGTGAGGTGGAAATGCAAAACAAATGTGTCTATTTGTGGATTACACAAAAATCTGTGAGGGGTGAGACATCAGGAGGGCTGAAAAATATTACAGGTGACTTGAAGAAAGTGGAATAAGGATCAGGAGTCGGGAAGCTGCACTTCAATGCACAAAAATATAAAATCATGCAGTTGGGGCACAAAATTCTGTCTGATTTAACAATTCGGAAGACAAGAACTGGCTGTTAGCAAACAGTAGAGAGACCTGGAAGCAATTATTTGAAATGACCTAAAGGTTAGCAGTCAGTCTAACAAAGCAGCAGAGAAAAGTTAACAGCATGCTTGGGTGCTTAAGGAAAGGCATCACACCAGTAGGAAAAAGACGATAAGTTTGCCCTTGCATATAGATCACGTCCACCAGGCGTACTGTGCTCAAGCCCGAGGCCTTACCTTCATAGGGACACTGAAAAGATGATAACAGTTCAGAGGATGGCTACGAAAATATGACATAGCCTGTATCACATGCCCTATATACAAACAGATTATGGAACTATTTGGAGGACAGATGGGAATGGGGGATATGAGAGATATTGGAACATTTCTAGCAGAGGTCAAGACCGCATTTTGCCTAGAACAAAAAACTGTGTTGAGATGCATTAATTTACATCTTTTGTTGATTTTCCCTCTCTATTATATTCTTGAAAAGTTTAATAAACAGATTTAAGAAAAAAGAAACTGAAGGACAAGGGGGTCATGATGTAACGGGAGAGAGGCACAGAGGGGCAGATTTTCAAAGGGATATGCGTGTACCCCCCAAAAACTTGCCACAAGCTCCCCCTGCACGCGCCGAGCCTATGTTGAATAGGCTCGGCGGCGCACGCAAGCCCCAGGATGCACGTCGGGGGCGTGTCGGGGGGGCGGCACGACATTCGGGGGCGTTCTGGGGGCGTGGTGCTGGCCCAGGGGCATGGCAGAGGCCTCCGGACCAGCCCCCGGGTTGGGTGATGGCGCGCCAGCAGCCCACCTGCGCAGACATAACTTTTCAAACAAAGCTAGGGGGGGGTTTAGATAGGGCCGGGGGGGGGGTGGGTTAGGTAGGGGAAGGGAGGGGAAGGTGTGTGAGGGGGGTGGAAGGAAAGTTCCCTCCGAGGCCACTCCGATTTTGGAGCGGCCTCGGGGGGAACGGAGGCAGGTTGCGCGACTCAGCGCACGCAGGTTGCCAATTTTGCATGATACAGTATGCAAATGAGGTGGTGCGGTAGAATTGGGCAAAAGGAGGCGCTAGGGACACGAGCGTGTCCCTAGTGCCTCTTTTTAGCCCGGAGCGGTGGCTGTCAGCGGATTTGACAGCCGACGCTCAATTTTGCTGGCGTCGGTTCTCGAGCCCGCTGACAGCGACGGGCTTGGAAACCGGATGCCGGCAAAATTGAGCGTCCAGTTTTCGGCCTGACAGCTGCGGGCCAAATTCAAATTTATTTATTTATTTATTTATTTATAACTTTTTTTACTCTTCGGGACCTCCGACTGAATATCGCCATGATATGTGCGGCTTGGCTGCACATTTTACTTTCTGTATCCCGCACGCATACCTAATAGGGCCATCAACATGCATTTGCATGTTGAGGGCGCTATTAGGTGCCACGGGTTGGACGCGCGTTTTCCTCCCCTTACTGAATAAGGGGTAAGGGAAAACGCGCGTCCAAGAGCAGGCTAACAGTGCGCTCTGTACTGTATCGGCCTGAAAGGTAAAGAACCCTATGGGTTCCTGCTACGAGAATTGTTCCATTTGACACAGGGGGAAAAGAAGTAGGATTATGGGTCCCCCATGTGGGTGCTTTCAGAGCATATAAACCCATGCCACCATTTTAGGGTGTGGACTCTTTACTTACCCCTAGTAGGGGTTGCATGTCATTATGCTGACTCCTGTTTTGTTTGTTTTTCTTAGGAAAGGACCTTTGGGTCTCTAGGGATGAGGCCTGGGTAGGAAAAGTAGAAAGGGTGCCTTTGCCTCACCTTGTCTTTTTGGGAACCTTTTGGTTTTGGAGAAAGAGGTTTTTCCAGCCTTCCTCCCTCTAGTTTTGGTTATTCCTTGTTAAGGAGTAGTGTCTCTCTATCAGAGAGCATGGGTGGACCATTGTAAGTCCTGGTGGAGGAATGGATCTGAATTCATTCCCGGAGAGGGAGAAGAGTGTGAAGGAGACCTATAGCAACCATCTGGTGTTTTTCACAGCCATCTCATCGAGACAAAGAAGGAGGAGAGGAGGATGGAGGTACCAACAAGGGAAATAATGAGAATGACATCCTGCCACTGGTGCACGTCCCTCCTTCTTGATGCTTCTGCTCTGTATCCCTCACCCAACACTACTTTCACTTCGGATTTCTCACACCCACCGGGGAGTGCATAGCGGGCTAGTACCATCAGAGGCATGGCACGCACATCCATCTCTCTTGCTGCAGTATGTGTACTCATCAGTGGCATACTGTGAGTCTCTGGTACCTCCTCCCCCCCCCCCCCCCCCATCCTTTTCACTTTAAGTACTTAAAGTCACAGAAAATCATAAAAGACCCAAAAAAAATCAGAACTGACTATTGCTTATACTTAAAACACAAGCTTTCATGATTTAACTAATTTGTCTATAACACTCTCAGTACTGACACTTTCAAAAAACATTTCTTTCCATAGCCCCCCTCCCCCCTCCCCCCTCCATTACCAATTCGGTAAATATATTCTGTGTGCACCAAAAAATGAGTGCAAAGCAGAATTAGGATGTAGAAGGCTTCCCTTACAACTCAAAAAATAAAAACATGCTGGTGTCACATCAGAAGCAGTGACACTGTTGCCCTTTCATCTCAGTTAAGGCTGTAGATGAACAGTTAAAACCAGGAATAAACCCCAACCAACTAACTGCCAGTGACAGAACCTGGGTAGGTTCTCATGGACTGGTCGGGTGGCCAGTGCTCCCAGTCTCCTTCAGTACTCTGGGTTCAATGATCAGCAAGACCAGTGATCAGCAATGATCAGCAATGATCAGCAAGACCAGTGATCAGTGATCAGCAATGATCAGCAAGACCAGTGAAGATCTATGCGGTAACATTCCAGGTGCTCAGATGTCCTTCGTGAAGTCTTTTGCCTGCCAGGTCATAGAACTAGAAAAGGAATTCAGGCTAAGCCTCTTTAAGAGATTGGATCCAGATGTTCCGATGGTCCGGATGTTTAAGGGCAGTGTCCCAAATGGATCCACTGAGCCTGTTCTCTCCCAGGTTCTCTCTCAATTTTTTCTGATGGGGAAAGCATTTACTACAAAAAAAAAAAAAAAAAAGCCCAATATATATGAAAAGTTATTTAAAAAAAAAAAATAAGAAGAAAAATATGTTTACAAAAACGGAAAATGACCTACAAATAAGATTTTTAAAAATTAAAAAGCAACAGATCCAAGAAACTGGCAGATTAATAATTTGGGCAAACCAGATAGCACTACTGTAAAACATAGCGTAGTCATTGAAGAAATCTGAGGTGCCCAGAGCTAATTCACTACATCAGGAGCCTCTAACTGCAGCAGGCTTTCAGCGCAATTGCAATACACGAGAAGGGAATGGAAGCAGAAGAGATATCCCAAGCAAGAAGGAAATCCAGAGCAACAGGGTTTGCTGTTAATGTTGACCCCAATGCCTTACTAGGAAAAGTAGGAAAAACTATGAAATCCCATGAACTCATACTGCTAATGGGGGGAGGGGAGAGAGAGAGAGAGAGAATGAGCAATGAGATCTAAAATCAATCAGTCCTTTGGAATTAACAAGATACTCGATGAAGAGACGGGCTTCTGAAACAACCACAAGCTGCGCGCTGATTACACGATGGCACTGGTGAGCAGCAAAACACGAGAACATATTAATTAATGGCCCGACTTAGTTACACATCCGTCAGTGTCTGGAAAAGACAAAAGCTGGCATTTCTTTAGCCTGTAATTACGGCGGTTTATTGTTGTGGCCCTATAACGCATTAACAAGCTAGAATTCAGATTTATTGGGATTCACTGGGCTTCACTCCCCCTCTACATATTTATGATGGGATTTGAATGGGATTCGTTCCCTCCAGCCTGCACTCATTTAAAAGAAGATCTCCGCACTGAGATGCATTCAGATACTTTGACATTTTGCTTCACCTCACTTACAGAGGAGAAATTGTTTCTGACAGTTATTATACAGCGCTGAGGGTCCCCGCTGCTTCCCTCTGCCGAAGCGCAGCTCTGAGAGACCCAGCGAGTGCATTTCCTTCAAAGAGGTGGATCTCTGGCCTTGAAAACAGGAGCGGTTTCAGCTGCCTGGAAGGTTGGAGATAATGCGCGCTCGCTGCAGCATACAAAAATAAAGCAGAAGCAGTTTAAACATTTTTTTATTTTTTTTTAAATATTTGTGGCTTTTCTTCTACGAAAGAAAAAGACCAGGGCAAAGCAAAGGATGGGATTTTCTTAACTTCTCCAGTCTGGTGTGGAGAAAGGGCCTAGTAATGCGCAGCAAGCTCGGCAGCAGGGAAACCCTGGTTCAAATCCTGCTCCACGCTCCTTGTGACCTCAGGCAAGTCACTTCACCCTCCACTGACTTGGATACAAACTTACGGCCTCATTTACTGAGCATGTTTCCCCTTAAACAGAAAATAGGAGAAAACCTTTAGCAAACACACCCCTTAGACTGTAAGCTCTCTGGGGACAGGGATACAACTACCTCAAATGTAGCTCAGGTTGAATTCAGGTTCGGAAGGGCGAGCAATGAAATCCACATCCAGTTGTGACTGCCCTAGCAGCAAAGGCTTCCAAGAAACCTCTGCAAAACAGTTGTTAAAGCGCATTGCCACAATCCAGAAAAGGTTGTCTGCGTTTCTTCCCTCTAAATATTTTCTTCTCGTTTTAAATTTTAATGATTTTTTTCTTTTCTTTTTCTGGGCAGCTTTCCAAGGTCTGGGTCTGCCGCACATTTTTTTCGTTATTTCGGCCCTCCTTCATCTTCGGTATTTGAAGACTTCTCTCCTCCACTGTCCCCTTTAGCTCCCATTTTCTAATGCTGAAAGAAAAATCATGACAGCGGAAACTGGAAAATTCTAAGGTGTGCGCCGGTGGAACTGCCCGAGTTGGATTTTAGTTTAAATGGTGTTGATATTCAGCCAGCTAATTAAGTGAGATGGATACCCCTATCCGGCTAACTCAACTGGGATATTCAGAGGCATGGCAGCGCCGCTGAATACACCCGGCTATCTCAAAGTTAGCCAGATAAGTATTTTTGGTTAACTTTAGGACAGCCTTATGCCATGACCAGGGTTAAGAACATAAGAACATAAGAACTTGCCATGCTGGGTCAGACCAAGGGTCCATCAAGCCCAGCATCCTGTTTCCAACAGAGGCCAAAAACCAGGCCACAAGAACCTGGCAATTACCCAAACACTAAGAAGAAGGGTTAGCCACATAACTTATGCAGCTAATTCTGCTCCTCCCCGAAATGCCTTCTTGCCTGCCCCAGGAATGCCCCCGGCTTATGGGGGTTAGAATTTAGCCGCATATGGCTGCCAATTTCACCGCTTTGCCATTTAGATGAATAACTTTTCAGTTCTCCATCTAAATGGCTTCTGAATATTGACCTCCTAGTGTTTACTGATAACCAACAAAAATAGCACGAGATGGTACATAATTGTTCCTTTTTTTTTTTTTTTTTTAACAAAGTAGTTTCTTCCTGCTCTTCTGGATTTCCAGCTCCTTTGGAACCAGGGTGTGTTTACAACATCCTGGGCTTTTTGTATCCCCTCTGTGGCATCCCCAATCTTGACCGACAGGGGGAGTGGAGAACCTGAACTGGAAATTGATCTCAGAATCCTCTATATCAGTGTTTTCCAACAGATGTGCCGCGACAATCTTCCGTTTCTCTTTACGGACAACTGCTGGCCTATAGGATATTCTCCCACCAGCAGGGGGAGTTAGAGAATAGCGTTTATCTGCTGCTGCTTCTGTTTTCCCCAGTGTTGTCAATCTTGCTTATTTCCTGCATGTTTGGGCTTCTTTTTCTAGTGATTCACATTTTTTTTTTCAATTCGTGGTTGCTTATTTTTGGGCGTTCTTTTTTCTGCCAATCGCGTTTTTTGGGCTTGGTGGACGGGACTTGGGCCCAGCTGTCCCTATGATTGGCTGCTGCTGCCAATGATGCCTGTCCACGCAGATCACTGTCAAAGGAGCACATGGGCAGACACAGCACCTCAAGCAACAGCATCGGGCGACCAAGGAAGCTTTTATGCAGCACGGCAGGCCTGAATGCTGAAGGGAATGAAGCACTCGGCTGGCAACAGTCAAAGAGAAGAGGTACCTGGATGGGGAGGAATGAGTGTGCTGGGCGGGTGGAATGAATGTGAGGGCACCGGAGATGTGCTAGGAGCGGGAATGAGTGTGAGGGGGCCAGAGATGTGTTTGGAGGGGGTGGAGAGAGGAATGAGTGTGTGGAGCTGGTGTCTTTATTTTTCACTTTGAAGGAGCTATGGAGTTCAGTGATGAGACTGGAATGGTGGTGCACCAGTCAGCCATACAACTGGCCTGCATGGAGGGTGGCTAGATAGAAGCCATTACTGAATAATGAATTGTGACTTTGAAACTTTACTTTTAGTGCATACTGTCTAGAACAATCTGTGTAATGTCATGTAATCCACAAAAATCTGCTGAAATTTTAGGGGTTAAATACTATTGTACGCCACTGTTTTTCCTCCATTACACTCACATAAGTATTTTTTAAGGGTTTTCTGTGTATAAATACATTCTAATAAAAATAGTTTTAATCTCACATGTTTTGGCCTTGTTTTTTTTTTAGCAAATAGCATTTGATCTTTTATGATTACCTGGCAACCTGGTTTCCCACTCTGCTGGCTCTCCTCTACAATTGAAATGCCATGCGGGACCCTGTAGTCTCACAAGTCCTGCTGGCCCCATGCAGTTCCCATTACAGAGGGAAACAGGCTCGGAAAGAAGAAGCAGCGCCAGGTAAGTGCCTGCTGGAAGGGGCAGCCGAATTTGCTAGGATGCTGGGGGTGTTGGGGGAGAGGGAAGGTGATGGGGTGGAGTGGAGTGAAAGAATAGGAGAGTAGGAAGGTGATGATGCCAGGAGGGTAGAAGGAGACAGCAGGGAGGGAAAGGTGATGATGAAAGAGGGTGGGGGGAGGTGATAATACCAGGGGGTGAGGGGGAGAGAAAAAGGAAGAGAAGGTAATGATGCAGGGGGTAGAAGGGAGAGAAAAGAGAAGAGAAGGTGATGGGAAGAGAAGATGATGATGCTGGGGGAGAGGGGGAGTGGGATGGGAGGAGAAGGTGAAGAGGGGTGGTGGGGGGAGAGTAAAGGGAAGAAAAGGTGATTATGCCAAGGATGGTGGAGAGAAGATCAGGATTGCAGTGGAGTGAAGGAAGAGGGAAGGGGGGGGGAGAGATGGTGATGATGTGGGAGATGGGGGGAGAGGGAAGGGGGAAGGGGGAAGGGGGAAGAGAAAAGGTGATGATGAGGGTAGAGGGAGAGTGAAGGGAAGGTGATGATGCCAGGGAAATGGGGAATAGGGAAGATGCTGGTGTGCTATGATGAGATGAGCCCAATGCCAAGTGTGCCACGACACAAAAAAGGTTGGGAACCACTGCTCCACGTAGTGGTGCGGAGTGCTGCCGCTGTACCCTGAGCCAGCCTAGAATTGATCATTGTACTATCTGACCTCCAAAAAGACAAATCAAAGATGAGAAATAATCAAAGGCCTTAATGATTCAGAAATATAGCATGAGCACTACCAAGTAGTACCACATTAAGACAAACTTGATCACCCAGTAATTTCAAGCAGTGTAAATGTTGTAAATGACTAAATAAAGACCATCAGAATTATGCCTCAGACAGCTGTTATGTCTTAATAATGGCAAATGTCAATCACTTGGTCTTGTCTTGGTATGCATGCCTGGGGTAAGGTCCATGGCCTGGGTCCGATCCCCAGATTACTAGAGCAAGGTTAGGTCGGCGCCATTTTGGAAAATGGCATTGACCTGGCCGGATGCAACCGCCTATGAGGGATCCCTTTCAAGGTTTCAGGTGGGTCCAACACCTTCTTTTACGGAGAATGAGGGGCTTGATCCATTGACTTGGGGGGTCAGGGGGTGGGGGGGTTTGATATTGGACTTTGGGGGTGCGAGTATTGGTAAGGGGGGCCAGGGCGACATTTTACCTGTAAGGGGGGACCAGGGCCATTGCCATGTAGCTCTTTATATTATTTTGGGAGTGTCGGAGCCGCCTCGACTGGTGGACCTGGGTTGAGACAGTGGTCAGCACCGACCCCCGTTCAACCTCCCTGTTTGCAGCTATTTTTTTTTTCTTCTGCTGCTTTAAATGTTGCTCTGGGAGCTTTGGAACCCGCATTAGGATCCCAGACTTCCTGCCACGCATCTAACACATTTCAAATAGGTAGGATGTGCTTAGTTTTTTTCTGCCGGGTTGGGCTACGGGTTGGTTTTTTTTTTTCCTCGGCAATTTTCGCCGAAAAAAAACAACCCCACCCCAACCCTTCAAATTTTTTTTTTACTGTTTATTAAACTTGATATACCGCTTGTCGTACAGCACATCTATTTATTTATTTAAAAGTTTTTTATATACCGCAAAATAGGACAGTAGATACATGCATACATACTCACATTAAGATGTTAGACAATCCCTCAACAATTTCAACAGTAAAATTCATATAAATACTCAGTGCATAATAAAACAAAACAATATTAAAAGAAACACTGTTGATCCTGCTAAGTTCTTTCTGCAAGAGCTCATTAGCAACATCAGAAAATTAACTATGAAAATAATGACACTTATCAGTTAAAAGATCATGTAAAAAGCTATGTTTTCAGGGTTTTCTTTTTTTCTGAATCTCAGATAATTACATTCACTGCAGAAATCAAAGGGCAATGAATTTCACAAGGTTGGGGCTAGGAAACCAAAAGAAATGTGTGTCTGTTTCAACCTTAAAATAA
Organism: Rhinatrema bivittatum; assembly: GCF_901001135.1. NCBI lineage: Eukaryota > Metazoa > Chordata > Amphibia > Gymnophiona > Rhinatrematidae > Rhinatrema > Rhinatrema bivittatum. The sequence goes on from NC_042617.1 coordinate 342,628,491, forward strand.
ACACCATAGGAATTACAAGTAACAGTTGTTAGGAAGATCTGAGGATTCATATGGGACTGTATGGAATCAAGAGGATGGATAAGTAATTCGGTAAACCACATTACACTGCATAATAGATCAGGCACAGAACTTTGAACTTAATCCTGGCTAACACCGGCAATCAATGTAGTTTGTGATGACTTGGAGTGACATGGTCATATATTCTAAGACCATAGTTAAATTTAGCCTCAGTGTTCTGTAAGATTGGTAACCTTTTTAATTGGTAGAGAATGTTACAGCAGATAATTCATGATAGAATCAATGCATATACTGAAACACATACTGTAGATAGTGACTCCCTAGAAAGGGCTGAAGACATCAAATGTACCTCAAAGAGGAAAATGAAGTAGAGAAGAATTTATGGGTGCTTAGTGGGTTTAGAATCAAGTCTGAATCCCAAAGCAGAGATTACATCCTTCAAGGGAATTTCTGTATCTTGCATGTGAGGGGTCATTGTTAAAGTGGTATTTAATATAGGCATCCATAAAGATTCTGATTTTCCAAGATTTACTTTCAATTTAGGAGTATATAGTCATTGTGCAATTCTGTCTAAGCAGAGATTAAAAGCTTGAATCTCTGGGATGATTTGGATCAGTGTATGCTATGACTTGAATGTCACATATCAACAAGATGTTGTACTCTCAGACCCTTGGACCAAAATGAGGTTGACACTTCCAGCAGGGGGAGCCCTGCAGGTCCTCATCGGTGCGGAGACCAAAAGGACCTTCACCACTACCAGCCCACGCTCCCCGCAGGTTGAGCCCTTGGGTGCCAAGGTCGGCTGGACACGGCGACATTGCCTCTCCTCCGGCGAAAGGTGGCTCTGCCCAAGCTGCATTGGTTCTTCCTGACAGCCAGCAGAGGGTTCGCCGTCAGTGAGGGAGCGAGGGGGATGTGAGAACAACGGCACAAGTTGCACAGGTCTGCGTGGGACTGGTAGCTCACATCTCTTTCCTGGAGGCACCGATCGATCCTCCCGACCAGGTCGATGAGGGCATCCAGCAATTCTAGCAATTCACGGGCTGCCAACTCATCTTTGATCCAGGAGGAAACTCCTTCCAAGAAGATACGGTGGAGGCTGTTCTCTCTCCAATTTCACTCTGTAGCCAATGTACATAATTCGATGGCGTAGTCAGTTAGGTTCCTGGTACCCTGTCACAAATGTAGCACAACTGACCCCACTGTATCCAGACGACCAGGCTCGTCAAAGACCTGCTTGAAGGCCTTGACGAATTGGGGCAGGTCTTGAAGAAGAGAATCTCCCAGTTCCCATGGGGGGAGGCCCATGCCAACACCTTCCCATCAAGGAGGGAGAGGATGAAGGTCGTTTTGAGAGTGTCGCTGGTGAACTGCGCGGGCTATAGTGAAAAATGCATAAAGCATTGGTTCAAGAAGCCCTGGCACAGCTGGGGGGTCTCCTGAGTACCTAGGGGGCACCAGAAGATGGATGGTGGATGCCCCTGGTATAGGAGTAGGAGCCACCAGTACCGAGGTGCTTGTCATGGCAGTGGTAGCATCGAGATGAACGCTATGGTGTTCCATAGTGTCAGCCAGAGCCTCCAGAAATTGCTGCTGCTGCTGGATCTTCTTTGCCAGGACCGGAATGGCCTGAGAGATCCGCCGGGTCCATGGCCTCTGCAAGCTGTTGTACAGGTGGACCCTTGGACCAAGACTAGGTTGACACTACTGGCAGGGGGAAGCCCTGAAGCTCCTCATCATCAGCAGGCAGAGTAGTCAGTGCAGGGACCCAACAGGACCTTCACCACTACCAGTCCATGCTCCCCGCAGGTTGAGACCTTGGGTTCCGGGGCCTGCTGGACTTAGGTGCAGGTCTCCGAAGATGAGGGCTCCCACAATGGTCAGCCAATGAGAGAAGAGTCAGGACATTCCAAGGTTCAGGGCAGGCGGCGATCAGGCAAGTCCAGGCAACGTACAAGGTCAGAGCAGGTGGCGATCAGGCAACGTACCAAGGTCGGGGCAGCCAGCAATCAGGCAAGTCCAGACAACGTACCAACGTACCAAGGTCAGGGCAGGCGGCGATCAAGCAAGTCCAGGAAGAAGTCCAAGCTAAGAGCCAACAGTCAATCCAAGGAAGATGAACCAATGGGTCAGGAACACGGAGTCAGGCAACCAGCTATTCACACAGAGTTCGACCTGTTGCAGAGGCCAAGAACAAAGGCAGGACCTGGCCTTAAATAGATTGGGACCACTGGCATCATGAGGGAGGTCCATGGCCCCTTTAAGAGGAAGGGAGAGGTGCTGCCTGCACGCTTAAGGGACTGCCTGCAGCAGTGGCAGCTCTGAGCCGTGAGAAGGTGGTGGAGCGGTGGCAGAGGAATCGGTTGTCCGTGCCGCAAATTCCATGAGGTGCGGGAGGAGCGCAGTGAAAGGAGGTGAGCGTGGCCGGCAAGCGCAACAAAAGAGCCATATACACAGAAAAACTCATATAACTGTTAGTATAGAAAGACCCTCATATGAAGTTGGATACCTAGAGAATCACTTATATGTGGTTTATAAGGATGTTGAATTGTCCTTGAACAACTAAGATGAAATAGTGCCCAATGATATTTTAATCATCAGTCTTTTTAATCAGTTTTTTCTCTTTTCTCAATATGCATTTAAAATGGTTATATTAAGAAATAGGTTAAAGCAGGGGTATGTTCAGAGGAGTAAAGTATACACAGGAGCAAGTGCTGTTATATAATATAGTAGTAAAAGTTTTATTCAATTGACATTCTTATCAAATAGGCATATCTTGTAGATTAAAGCATATAAGCAAATTATAGTAGAAACACTGTAGGTCCCCCAATATGGGCCATGTTTCACATTGGCTGCATCGGGAGGGACAGAGTAAGAAATCAAAAATAGATCTTCAATGGTGTTAGAACAGGCAAATCTTTTTAATCAAGTTTTGCACGGTAGCTCACTATGCCATTGTCATGGATCCATCAGACAGAGGTGGAGACATTAAATCTTTATAAAATTATAAAGAACAACATTGGATTTTTCAACTCTCCTCCAGTTCCCCTAGTGCAGGGGTGGGCAAGTCCGGTCCTCGAGGGCTGCAAACCAGTCGGGTTTTCAGGATACCCCTAATGAATATGCATGAAATAGATTTGCATACAACTGAGGCAGTGTGTATGCAGGTCTCTCTCATGCATATTCATTAAGGATATCCTGAAAACCAGACTGGTTTGCAGCCCTCGAGGACCGGAATTGCCCACCCCTGTGGGATGAATGACAACATAGAATGGATGACATTATTATGATTGGTGCAATACTCTTATGACGTGTTCCAATGACTATTAGCCTTCAAACTTCCCCTTCCAGCATTTCAACAAGCCGATTGGTTTATTTCAGATTTGTTCGCTTTCCATTGATCTATTTCTATTCACCCCAAGGGTATAAATAAGTACAAACAAGATGGCAGATTTCAGTTAGAAACACCGTGGCTGCCGTTTAAAGTGTTCACTGGAGGACAGGCAACATTGCCATGCCCAGGGGCTCTGCTTCTACTGCGCCGGCAAAGGGCACCTGTTGGCCCAATGCCCTGTAAGTGCAGTCTCTGTGCTGTGGAGTTTCCTAAAACCTGATTGTTGAAGGTGGAGAGAATTTGTCTGAAGGATAAAGTCTTGCAATTGATTGACAAATATTTTTTAGTAAGTTTAGATAAAAAAAAAAAAGATATGAAACTGGTTGGTAACGATTTGTCAAAGATGGACCAAGAAGATCAATGCGATAGCAAACTCAGAAATTGTTTGATCCTACTATGAAAGACTTTAGATTGGCAGGTACTAGGTTGAAAACTTTCTCAATTTATGGCCAGAGATGTGGAATAAACTTCCTTTAGAGTTGCATACAGAAAATGAAAATAAGGTACTTAGGAAGAAATTGAAAACATTTTTATTCTTGCAGGCTTACCCAGAATAATCTACAGCAGTTTATGATTAGTATAGTGAGATCATAGTGTTATATATTATGTTTATGTATTTTTAACTATAATTTTTTTTATGTTTGGATGTTTTAATTTTGTATGCATATTGTTACCCACACTGTACTGTGGTGAATTTGTGGGCTATAAGATTTTTAAAATAAAAATGTAAATAAAATATTGTATCTTTCTTTAAAAATGAGACAAGTGAAAGGCGGGGCAAGATGGCGGCATAGTTGCAGTTGCAACGCTCTGCAGCTCCATTTCCACTTTTCTCTCATCCAAATGCCTTCAAAATGGAAAGGAAAGGTTATGGTCTACCCTCCAGACCCTTCCTCCTCTTTGGGGCAGCAGGTTATTACAGTGTATGTGACTCCCATTGCAGCTTCGTGTTGTCCTGGAGAATTGGGTGTGATTTGAGGCGGGGGAGAGTCGCAAGATCCTGCAGATGAGGCCTACAAGCGCAAAGGATTGTCGCAATAAGTGTCTCAGCAGCACAAGACAATGACATGTCCGGCGTGCCTGTGGCGGAGAGGTCGCTTGTTAGCTCGGTACTGCTACTACAAGAGACATCTTTCCAGTTGGAGGGAAATGGCATAGGAGCTGAGAGCGCTCCTCTTGCCCTCTCTGTGGCTGGCTTATCGGCCTTGAAGTCGGAGGAGAAATTACCACTTGTGGGTCTGCCCCAGGAAGGTCAGGTTGGCGTGAGTAGTGAATCCTTGGATATTCCCTCCTTTCCGGAGGTGGTGACACTGGACGCAATCTGGGATTTGGTTGCTGGTTTTGGGAAGTCCCTCAAATTGCTAAATACTAAGATAGATTGTTTTTCCTCAAATTGCCTCCAAAAATCCTCTGAGTTGCAAGAACAATTATCCTCAACTAACTAAAAAAAAGCAAGTTTGCTTACCGTAAATGGTGTTTCCATAGATAGCAGGATGAATTAGCCATGTTGTCTGGGAACATCGTGACCAGGATCAGTAGGCGGAATTTCTCCAAGAGTACGGAGTTTTGAACTCTGTACGGCTGCGCAGTGAGGTTCCCGCACGATTGCCCGATTTACCTCAGTCTCTTGTAACAAAGCGAGAAGTACATAGAAAAAATAAAGGTGTAGTCAGTGTATGTGAAGACTGTCTAGGGAGGAGGGAGGGAACGCATGGCTAATTCATCCTATCTACGGAAACACCATTTATGGTAAGCAAACTTGCTTTTTCCCAGTGATAGCAGACTGAATTAGCTATGCTGTCTTGGAGTCCCAAGCTCCCGGGTGGTGTCAAGGTGTTTTGTTTGTTGGTTAGGACGCCACTCCTAAAAATTGAACAGTAGACAGTCTTATTTTTGTGTCATGGTTGACAGGATTGCCGAACCCATGGCTGCATCAGGAGAGCTCTGCTGTTGTAAACAGTAGTGCACTGTGAAAGTGTGGAGAGAAGACCAAGTTGCCGCTTTGCAAATGTCCATCAGCGGAACGTTTCTGTAGTGGGTGACTGACGTTACAGTTGCTCGTATCTGGTGTGCTTTTGGTCTTATATTCAATGGTAGATTGCGCTTATTGTAGCAAAACGTAATTCATTGGGACAACCAACTAGCCAAAGTTCTCCTGGAGTCAGGTTGGTTGGGAGAGTTTGGGTTGAAGGAACCAATGCTCTTTTACAGTCCAAGATGTGGAGAAGCTTATCTCTGTCATTCAGATGAGGTTTTGGCTTGAAAATTGGGAGAGTTGCAGAAAGGGTAGAATACTCTTGAGAGATGTCATCTTGAATTTTTCTTTTTGAATGTGGTTGTTGAGGTTTCGCAAATCTAAGATTGGCCAAAGACCTCCCGATTTTTTTGGAATGAAAAAATATGGGGAGTAAAACCCTTGGTTTTTTAATGAGGTTGGGATTACTCGAATAGAGTTCTGCAACTGTAGAGTGACTAACTGTTCCTGTAGGTCTGTTGAATGTTGTGACGTGTTCTTGAGAGGGGAAACTTGAGGAAGTGTGGGAAGAGTTAGAAAATTCAATTTGTAACCTTCTTTTATGATGTTTAGCACCCAGCGGTCTGAAGTAATCGCTTCCCAGCTGGCATAAAATGCTGAAGGCAGCCCCCTATGTAGTGCGGTGGGGGTGGCTCTGGGTAACTCAAAAAGATTGAGTTTGTTTTGGAGGTCGTGGTTGGCGAGGACATCCATGTGAAGGTTGAGTTTGTGGTTGGTATCGCTGATTGGGGTAATACTGTGATCTATAAGTATTATACGGCCTGAAAGGTGCCCTTGCATAAGGTCTTCTTCTGAATGAAGGGTAAAATCTTTTAGAAGAAGGATGAGGGTCTGATGATGTTAAAGACTGAACTGCAGTATTCTGCTCCTTTAGAAGGGTAACTGTTTCACCAAATTTGTTACAAAACAAATTGTCTCCCAGACAAGGAATATCCACCAATTTGTCATGGACATCGTCCCTTATGGAACTAGCCCTTAACCATGCCATGCGTCGTGCAGCTATTGCTGTCGCTGAGGATCTAGCCAAAGATTCAAATGACTCATAAACAGAACGGAGAAAATGTCGGAAACCTTCCTCCATGTCTGTGAATGGATGCGGTAAGGAGTTATCAGAAGCCACACATGCTGGACGTAATCTCTGTAGACATTCAAAGAGGTTTTGATTACGTAAAATTGATGGTGTTGTATCTTTGTGGCCAGCATGGAGGAATGATACATCTTACGGCCAAAATCATCCAGGGATTTATGATCTTTTCCTGGTGGTGAGTTCACATGAAGTTTTGATCTTTTAGCACGTAATAGTGCAGATTCCACTACTACCGAGTTATGGGGTAATTGTGTGGCCTCATAGACCGTGGAATTTCTCAATCGGTATCGCTGGGAAATCTCTGTTATTGAGAACTCTGTTAAATCTCTTCAGGAATTCAATGTGTCTATAATCAAAGATCGCAACACGCTTTCTAGACAAATTGAGTATTTGGAAAATAATATGAGACATTTAAATCTGCGTTTTTTGAATTTCCCAAAAGTGTTAGGGGAGATACCATTCGTGACCTTTAAAGAGATATTTTCAGGATGTTTTAGGCTTCTCTGCTGAGTTAATGCCATCTGTTAACACTTGATATTTTCTCTCCAACAAGTTAACTGCTTCTTCTCAAAACGCTGAAACTCAATTTCCTAACTTGACAAATTTCCTTGAGAATTCTACATTGGAGATTTTTGATCGTTGTACTTTACTTGTTTCCTTTATTTCCTCTACTGATTTGAGTAATGTAATGCAAAGATATTTCAGAAATCTTTCTTCTCATTTTTACGGTCAATTTATTAGGATTTTTCCTGACTTTGCGCAAGCTACTCAACTTAGAAGGAAAGGCTTCCTAACCTTACGGCGGGAAACTATTTCTTTAGGTTTCTCTTTTACTTTACGTTACCCCTGTAAGTGTGTTGTTAAACGCAGATCTGATTGTTCCATTTTTTTCTGCCTGAACAACTGAAAGCTTTTTTGGAAGCTAGAAGACCTATAACCTCTTCCCCAGTATCTAACAATTAGTACGGGCATTGTGTTATTAGCTGCAATTATATAACTATGTGACAGCTGTTTTCTTATTATTTTTGTCTATTCTCCCTTTTTTATTCTTTGTCCCTCTTCTAAGTTTACACACACAAAGTAGATCTATGCGGTTTACAAATTAAAAGAGAAACATACATAGCAATAAAAACAAATAAAATGACGCAACAGTTGAGCGATTCACATACAAAAATGGTTACAGAATCAAGAGAAGTAGAATTGGTAGTAGAGGTTTGGTGCTAATTTAGGTTTGTGGGGTAGGAGATGCTTGTGAAAAGAGATTGTACTGATTGGTACTGCAAGATAGCATTTTCTTTTGGTTTCTTCTATTACTTATAGTTTTTCTTTTGATACTGTTATATTTTATTGCTAAATTCCATTTACTGCTGTAACAAAGGTATTGCTTTGTTCTGATTATAATTTGAAAATCTATAAATAAAATAATAAAACAAAATAAATAAAATGGGACAAACTTGAGCTTGCTTAAGTGAAACAGGGAAATAGCCTTTAGACAGGCTCATTTACCATCAGATATCCCCTGACACCTCCCAGTGAGGTGGCAGGCCAGTAGTCCCCATGCCTGCATCAGCACCAAGCCATCATGGAGCAGATAGGGTGAGGTTTTGTTTTGCTGTCCCAAGGCAAGATGCAGGCAGCATCAAAAGTGGTCACAGAGACTTCTGGGGAACGAGACCCCTAAATGACCAGCTACTGCAGGTGGTTAAGAATGTGGCATTTAATTGACTGCTGCACGTCTTAGCTCCAAACTACAAAATTCCCTCCAGTACAATATTTAGTGGGTAGGTGATCCCTGCCCTGCATTTTCAGTGCCATGCCATAAGGCAGAACAAATGGCCAAGGCAAAAAGGAGTAACAACATCCATTTCACCAGTGACATCTGGACCAGTTAGAATGCTACAATGCCTACCTCTCCTGACAGCACACTGATGGCAGCTGGAAGAGGCAGGGTCAGGCAGCAGCTTTAGGGAAATGAAATAAACATTTAAAAAAAAGTAAAGGGCAGGGTTGTCCCTTACCCCAACACAAAAAAAACTGCAAGTCTTGCTGAAATACAAACGTTAACCTCCCGCTCATTCCCCTAGTCACCCTCCCCAGACAAATGATCTTGCCCCATCTGTAGGGTCGAATAAAACAAAGTGGGGCAGGAGCCATCTTCAGTTGCTCCTGTCCCACTGGGTCCTTTTGTGAAAATGGTGCTGGTCAACCCTGAGGTCAGTGCCATTTTGTTGTACAACCATACAACATACAGCTATACAACAGAATGGTACTGACCTCAGGGATGGCCGGCACCATTTTGACAACAGGACCTGCTGGAGCAGTAGCAACTGGGGATCGCTCCTGCACGTCAACCTATTTGGCTCCATTGATGGGGTAAAATTATGCATCCAGGAAGAGTGGGAGGATAGGGGAAGAGCTGGGTGGTTATGTGTTAATTTTTGCATTTCAGTAGTAATGGAGGAGTTTGGCGGTGGCAGTGGCAGCAGCAATAGCAGTGGATGTATTCTGAAATGAAAGGAATATGCCAAGAATTTCACTGGATTTTTCTTTTCGTTTCATTTTGAAATGACATGAAACAAAATTAAGTGTTTTAAGTGTTGTTTCAAAATGAATGCACACCCATAATATTTGACATAAAGCCTTTACTCATCCAGTCTTGGAAAATTATGACTTGCATGCCATGAAGAAATTCTAGGTTGCTACTAATGGACAGAAATAAAGAAATGATATCAGTTCTGCCCAATTTCTTACATATAAATTTCTGGCTTCCTAATTAAAGTTATATTTAAAGTATAAAGTTATATTTAAATATAAAGTATTTTTTATATTTTGTGGAAATTTTCTAATTTCTGCATGAAATATGTATTTTGGGAGTAATTTTGAATAATCTGTGTGGTTCGCAATGTATGTGGGCAGTTTTAGGCTGCATACATTGCAGCTAATTTGTGAAGGGCAATTACCTATTTTTTTTCCCTTTGAAAATTAGCAGCCGAAAATTACAAGCTAAAATATACTGATATGTCCATGCTAAAAACTATCATGTATGCACATGTAAATGAAGGAATGGCATATGTATATTAGGCCTTACTGGCTGCATGATGAATGTTGCAGCAGTCCAAACATGTCAAAAGGACATGGACATTGGTCTAGATATGCCTGACCCATTCCTTTCCCAGAAGACAACCAGAGGTGCATAATATTGGTTCGGACAGAGAAAGTGAACCCTTGCACCAAACACAGTGATGTAAAGTACTATTCTTTGAAAAACTGACAAGACAGAGGCACTATTGAACTTTAAAACTGTCCATCAGAGAAGACGACTGCAAGCATGCTGATGGAAGTTGCTATCCCGAGACCGCCACCAGTGACCTAGTGGAAAAACTGAACCTTAGGGACAATCTTTCTTTCCATTGAGAAGTGTTTCTGCAAAAATGACAGCAGAAGATTATTTCTACTTAAACAGCAAAGGGTTAACTATTACCTTTGCACCTTATCAACCCTAGATGGAGAGGAAATGCCTATGGACCTGGGGCATACTAATTAACTCTTGTACATGTGGCTTGCAACTCGAGTTGCTTCATAAAAGCTTTTCCTTTCCCCTCTCATCCAGCTGTCCTTTATTCTCTCCCTTACGCTGTGAATTTAGCCCTCTCCTGTGTAAAGCTTTGTAAGTTTCCTTATTTTATCTTAAATTCTCTAGAAAAAGTTGTAGTTATAGCCTTCAGCTCGAGAATCTGGCCTTTTCGCGTTATTTACTTGATAGCCTTACTTTTCCCAGGCTTCACCCAGCATAGCCTCGCACACCCAGCAGAAAGAATCATTGCCTGAAACCAAACCAGCACAGGGACTTCTCAGCCTTCAACATAGTCCTTTTACTTATTTGGCTTCTCCTTGTTTTGGTTTGGTTTTCTTCGGATGAGTCCTTGCCTTCTCCCTCAGTCACAGTTAAACCTCATCAAAAACACAAATGTATTTTTATCATGACAGAGCCCACAGCCCATCTCTTTGCCACAAAGCAAGGGCACCCTGGTGAGGAAGGGGTTAACATTATTTGTGAAATTTCCTTACCACTACTTTCCTCCTTTTTCGACAATAAGGGAATAAGAATAAGGGTACTAAATCTTTAAGCCTAACCATGCGGGAGACACAATTAGCATTTTCCTCTTTGGCCTGTGATTTATCACTGCGGTGGTGCTCACAAAGTTTGCTACTTGACAGGAAAGGTTTCCAGGTCAAACTCAAATGTGAATTACAGGAACCCTTAAAGTAATATAACTGTTAGGACAAGCAAGGCAGAAAGCTTATTAGTTTTAAAGCAAGTTAACCAAAGAGACTGAGAAGATTCAATCTTCAAAAGCAGTCCAGCAATAAAGACAGAGCACGCATTTACTGGATTGCCCATGCAGTCATGCATATAAAAGAAATGATATGTACTTTTCATCGAGGACTTTGCTTTTCTATAGATCTTACATCAACAAATAGAAAGGCATATTTTATATACAAATTTATATAATTTATAGGAACACCAAGCAACACAAAAGTAGCAAATTGATAAAACACTTTCACCATTTTGAGAAACTTAAGCTGAAAGTCATGAAAAGTATATTACCCTACAGCAAGAACTAAATCTCTCTCTCTCTCTATATATATATATATATTTGAGGTTGTTAGCTTAGAAAGGACACATCTGGGAGTTTGCTTTTCCCCTAATATTTCTTCTTTAAACATTCGCCATAGCCCACATCACATATTTTTGAGAGCATGATCAGGTGGCTCTAGAAACCCTGGCAATGAGAGCTGGAGCGATGTCTCCTCCAAGATTTCTCGTTGGGGCCCCACCATGGTGGCAGCATCTGCCTCCCCCCTCTCGCTGGGATCAAGCATGCCGCTGCCACAGCACGTTGACCTACAGCCGGCCATGATGGACAGCAAACCTGAGCCTGGCGCAGCGCCACAGCCTGAAGCCACCCAGGGACCTACATTAACAAATCTTTAGGCCTTTCTGAACCTACTCTGCAAAAGAAATTCCATTTTCTTCAAAACATGGATGCAAACTGAAACAAGCTGTTATTCTAGCTATTTTATCCTAGGAGAGAAAACCCACTTTTAGCACAATATACTGGAAACATGGATTTACATTGTCCTTTTCCATAAATAATAATAATAATGACAAGTCAAACAGGATCCTAGAATATTTTACGATGTAATACTTCAGCAATAGACAGACACCTTTGGCATGGAAGGCATGGCTACCAGTTTTGATATCTGTTTAATGACTCTATCCTGGTGCAGTTGGATAAACTGATGCACAAGGAGGTGAAATACTTACAGAATTATAAATGGAGTTGTAAACATCATCTAATCCACCAGCTCGACTGTAGGCAGAATGCACTTTACCTAAATCATCTCAGAGAGATATTTATTGAATCTGCTCATAAAAAAACAAACAAAACTTTCGGAACTGGAGATCTTGCCATCACCTTGGAAAGGTGGCATCTAACCTTTCTCCAGAGACACAGGATAAATCAGTGGCAGAAGGGAATTGCTGCTAACTTCACAGCCACAGTTCAGAGTTCTAACCACATCAAGACACACTTGTTATTTATTTAATGTAGCTTTTAACATACTTGCTTATTCATCACAAGAAACTTCAAACAAGGAACAACAATTAATAACAATGCTGCAAAGCAATATTTTATCATGGAAAACCAGTTTCAATGTATTTGTGTGGGTGCACAGTCCTGAACTATATTCTGCCTAGCCAGGTAAAGTAAAACATTTGCCCCCTATTAATCTAGAGGCAAACAATTTTTTCCTAAGTCCCATTACAGGCAGGCATCGATAGGAAAGCTAACCCTATGTTTACAATTGTTTGATATTTTGAAATGATGTGGTGAAACATTTATTACTTATTTCATTGTTTATGTTTGGAAATACCATCTATTTCTATACTTCTAATTTAAATGTAGACCTGACTCACTCTTTGGCATGAGATAGGCAAGTTGCTGTTCGATTAAGCTGGAAAACTCCAGGACCTAGGTCCGGTGGGAGAGGCCACCCTAGGTCGTCTACAGTTTCTAGTACCGGTACTTCTCTCTCTTGGGGACATTCTTCTTCATACTCTTGCCTTCCTGGATACCGACGCTAGTGGCAACTTCATCATGACGCCTTGGTCCCTTTGGATACTCTTCTCTCAATTTCAACTGTAAATGGAGAACCTTTGCCTGGACATGTTACGAGAGCCACTGTACCACTCACCATGTAAACAGGCAATTTGCATGGAGAGCAAATCAGTCTTTGTGTGTTGCTTAAAGCTACCAATGCAATCATCTTGGGTCTACCATGGCTCATGCTACATCAGCCCACATTGTTTGGGCCACATTACAGATTGCCAAATGGAGCTTTCACTGACATGAGCAATGACTTGCTAAAATTCCACCTGTGGTGCCCCTGGCTCAGGCAGCCATCTCAGAGCTTCTGGGTTTGCCATCACATTACACAGTTTGCACATTTGTTTAGCTAACAACAGGTAGAGGTCCTGTTGCCTCATCGCTCCTATAACTGTGCCATTGATTTGGTCCCCAGCAAGATACCGCCCAGAAGTAGAGCATACCTGCTCTCTGACCCTGAAACAAAGGATATGACCGAATACATTAAAGAGAATTTGGACAGAGGCTTCATTCACCCCCTCTTCATCAAATCCAGGGCTGAATTCTTTTTTGTAGGGAAGGAGGACAGGTTGCTACATCCTTGAATTAACTATATTGTCTTAACTCTATTACTAAGAACCACCACTATCCTCTTCCCTTGATCTCTGAGCTCTTTGATCATGTTTTGAGTGTGTAGATATTTACCAAGCTGGACCTTTGGGAAGTATATTACTTGATCAGGATCTGAGAAGGTGATGAATGGAAGACTGCCTTTTATACCTGTGACAGACACTATGAATACTTAGTGATGCCCTTTGGGTTGTGCAACACCCTTGAAATCTTCCAATTTATAGTCAATAAGATCTTTTGGGACCTGCTGTATTCCCATGTGGTGGTTTATCTGGATGAAATTCTGGTCTTCTCCAAGTTCTTAATGGAGCATTGATGTCGCATGAAGTGGGTTCTCCAGAGACTTTGTGAGCACCACCTCTACATCAAGTTAGAGAAGTGTACCTTTGATTAGGAAGAACTTCCCTTCTTAGGATATATCATCTCTCACCAAGGCCTATGTATGAACCCATACAAGTTGAAAGCCATACTGGAGTGGCCCCCACCCATGGGCATAAAATGTGCTGCAGTACTTCCTGGGGTTCGCAAATTACTACAGGCAATTTATTCATGATTACTCCACTTTGGCGGCCCCACTCACAGCCCTTACCAGGAAGGGCTCAGACACCAAAACTGGACCACAGATGCTATCCAAGCCTTCTGCTTTGTTTTAACTTGGTTTGTGGGCCTTTGGGTCATGGAGAGAGCTGACTCCACCCACAGGGAGGAGCCCTGTGGGGACTCTCCATGACAGGCGGGGTCTCAGTAGTGATGGACACAGGAGTCAGAGAATATTTATTATACAGCAAAGAGAAACCCAAGGAGCGGGTTGTAAACTCAGTCCTGGAATCAGAAGACCTGGAATGGATTCTCCGGTAGTGGTCCACAGAGCGGGGTAACCCAGGGAATCTTGCTTCTTGATAATCTTGTGCGTGGTGGCTTCGGTAGTGATCCGTCATGCGGGGTAGGCCGGAGGCAGATGTGAGTAAATGATATAAGACAGCGTAATCCGGTAGTGGTCCGCAAGGCGGGGTAACCCGGAAAGTACTTGCTTCAGATATAGTTTGTGCGTTGTAGCTCTGGTAGTGGTCCGCAGCGCAGGGTAACCCGAGGATCCCACACAGCAGGATAGATGACATGACGAAGAGTAGGTCTTATACTCACAATACAGTAGAGAATACATAGAAGCAACAGTGGAGATCCGATGCAGAAGAACTCACTTAGCTGAAGAAGGTGAGACAGGCAGGAGAGGCTCGCTGAGGAGCGGATAGCCCTGAGTGCAGCAAGGCCCCCGAGGAGCGGGTACCTGAGTCACTCAGCCAGGAACGCCGGTACAGCGATGCGAAGCGTCTTAGAGAAAGAAATAGCAAGATGGAATCCTTGCTATTTCTCATAACTCGTAGGTAGGAAAGTCCGGTTAGCTTAAATACACATAGGTATTGACATCATGCGGAGGGGATGTCCCTGAGGTTCCTGCCATGATGTGCTCAAGAAGGAGGAAGGCGCGTGCTTGCCTTAGGTCACGCCGGGTTCAAGATGGTGACCGGGAATGCCAAGGAGGTCAGTGTGCAGAGGCAAAGACGGCCATCTTAGCCAGAGTTGAGGCTACTGGGCAAAATGAGGTGAGCAGCAATGGTCTCAGCCATCTGTGACCGACGGGTGCAACACCTTCAAGCTGAAACACTGTTGAAGGAAGAAGACCCTTGTGGTTGCAGTATGGTTGGCATCACCTAGTGAGCGAGCTCGCTAGGCACACACCGGTAGCTGGAGGAGAAGCCCGTAGGTGGGACCGGCTGGAGCTTCACCTATTCCAGCCGCCTCTCCCACAGATTAAACCCTTGGGTTCTGGTGGCTGGCAGGTTTTAGGTGGGTTCCTAGTGCTAACCAGAGCGAGAGTCCAGTCTGAGCAAAGGTCATGGCAGGCAGCAGACAGCAGAATAGTTAACAGGCCTGAGGTCATGGCAGACAGCATACAGCAGAATGGGTAACAGGATAGAGATCAGGGCAGGCAGGAGTCAGAGACTAGGCCAGAATCTAGGTAGTCAGTCTGTGACAAACAGGACAGGCAAGACTAACAGGACAAGCAAGAAAGGGAACAACACCCACAAACATCGCAGCAGGAAGCCACCATCGCTGCATGCTCCAGATGCTCCCAAGCAAACATGAAACCCTAAGGTCCTATAGGTCATCAGGCCTTTTTGCCATTTATTTGTTTCTCTTAAAATATCATCAAAATAATATAATACATCAATTATTTTATCATATTTATTTTCTCATTAAGTTTTGTTTTTATTGTATTTAATACTATATAATGATTTTTTTTTAAATTTTGTGAATTGGTGATCTATCAGGAATATCAGTATATAAAAATAAACAAATAAATAAATAAAAACCTTCCCTTAGGCATGCGCACATATGCGCATGTTATATAGACCCCGCAGCAGAAAATGCTGAATAGCGCACTCTGATGATGTCAGGCTGACCGGCCTAAGTAAGGGCCTTGTAGCATTATCTCGTCTTAGCATCGGGTCTCCTACCTCTGCAGAGCGTGTTGCTCCCGTGTCTTGGTTACTGATTTCTGTCTGTGTTCCTGGATCCTGTCTTGCCTCATCCAACCTTCCTTGTCCTGTCCATCTTATCCAGTCTCTTTTGTGTCTCTTCGTCCACCCTTGGCCTGACTTTCAGATCTTGACCTCTTGCTTGGACCTGACCATGATTGTCTGCCGCCTACCCCAACCTTGGCCTGCCTTCGACTCCTCAAGTCTGTTGCCTCCCCTGACCCCGGCATGCCCTCAGACTCTTGTTTATCTGACTGCCATAGGGACCCACCTAAGCCCTGCTGGCCATCAGAACCCAAGGGTTCAACCTGAGGAGGTGGAGGCTGGTATAGGTGAAGCTCCAGCCTGTCCCACTTAAAGGCACATTTCACCAGCTATCAGCATAGGCCTCGTAGGTTCACCTACAAGGCTGCAATTACACCACAGCAACAAGGGCTCACACCCAAACCACCCATCATCAAACACACACACACACACACATACTGGCAGAGCTGTGATATGTGGTATTTTATAAACTTTAAGGCTCCCATTGCACTTTTTGTAAAATTAAAGTGCAACCTTGCATTCACCTACTTATGCATGCCGAATTAGGCACACTATTGAAAATTACCCTTTCAATGCCTCTGTTGATTAAATCTAAATTGTCTGTTATGAGGGTTTTCTTTTTTAATGCTATTTATTTCTTCATTTTTCATTTATTCTGCTATTTTCCCCCAGTTCTTACGATGCCTCATCTCTGACTGGCACCTGTTGTAGATCCACAGGATGTCACTTCCAGTTATTGCCTGGTTTCAGTTTTTGTTACTCCAGTAATCCGATGGTCTGAAACTCAGTACAATGCAGCCTTCTAGTGTTATTTTTACTCTACACCCTGTAGGTCAAATATTACAGAAACTTCCATCATCTGAGAGGACACAAATAATGAAACTCCAATAAAGGTAGACAAATGTAATAAGGCAAATTAGAATAGCTTTAAAATTAGATAAAATGTCAGAATCTTCTTCTCCTCACCCCCCTCCCCTCCCCATGCATTTCTATAGTCCTCAATTCCCTTTTCTCTTCTTTAAATCCAGTTCCAAGTGACCAATACTGGTATGGAAAGCATAAGTAAGTGATGAGCTCTGTAGATTAGTACAGAAGAAGCACAGTCTGACTTTGACCTCCTCTGGCTCAACCCTTATAAAACTCAAGCTGATTGAATCACGTGGCTCTTATGTCACATATCAGAATGGAATTTAACTTGGTTCTGACAGGTCAACATTGCTATTAGCCTTAGAGGATCTCCATACTTTCCCCTCGCTGTCACTGAAGTTTGGTTAAACAATGCTGGGATTTTGCTTAGTCATTAAAAATAGAAGACAGGAAGTTCTTTGTGTTTCTTCTCAGGTGGCTGAAGTTTTACTCTGGTTTTTAGACTTATTGTTTTATGCTGGTGAAAACACTGAACTTATCTGAGGTGATACCAGTTATATATCTTCAATATTCTGCCTCCTTGGGCTCCTTCAGATGTTTCTACCGATTGTTCTTCACTTCCTCCCTTCTTCCGAACTTTCAGTGAGGTCATCTGTTAGGTCGAGCCAGGCAAGAAACAGAAGGCGATATGTCTGTAAAGTGCTGATGGCTCTGACGAGTCTACACTGTCGGCAGAACTTTCTCTGCATTGATGTGGCGCCATTCTCACATACTCTCCCACCCACACACGCTCTCACTCTCTCACATGCTCTTACATACAGACACAATCTCTCTCTTGCATGCACATACACACAGGGCCTGTTCTTCAGCCAGCATGGGATGCAATCTGTGGCAGCTCTGCCGCAGCAGGTCCTCTCCTTCAGCCGCCACAGTGGCCATTCTTCCAGCCTCTTCCAGTGTCAGGCAGCCATAATTGGGCGGTTCTGAGTACCAAAGTGGGTGGGTGGGCCATGGCCCAGCTATGACCATATGAGGCTATGTCAGTGCTATGTGAGCTACCCTCCCCAACACCATGGGCCCCAGAGGCTTAGATCCTCCTCCTCCCCACTGGTGGAACCCCAGTGCCTAAGCCAGAAGCCTGAATGCCAGAGCAAGGTATTAGAGAACCGGGACTGTGAGAAAGGCCCTGGGCATTGCTGTAGCCTCTGGATTAGGTCTTCCGAAGCCAAGAAGGTGATATATATGACAAACTAATGGTGATTGAGGGATGATAAAGAAAAAAAATATATATGGAGGAATAAAATGAATCTCACAAGAATAATTTCCTTTTCTTTTTTAAATTTGTTATTCTTTAGCAAAACAGTTTGATAACAATTAACAGCCCCAGTTCACTTCCTTAGCAGAGCTATCCATCACTTAAATGAAATCAAATGTAGTGTTCAGCTGGAAGTTCTAACTAACAAATTTTACTACAGAGCTTAAGATAAAACAAGAGGAAACGTAATAGGATTGTTATGCAGGAGATGGCAGCAAAGAATGCCCAATAAGGGAAGAAAGTTGTTCACATTTGGGCCGATACAGTAAAATGCGCGGGAGAACCGGCGCTCCGAGGCGAGCGCCCGCTCTCCCGAAGTGCGCCCAGGCCACTCTCCTGGGCGCACAATTTTGTATTCAAATGAGGGCCTGCAGTAATAAGGAGGCGCTAGGGACACTAGCGCGTCCCTAGCGCCTCCTTATTGGCAGAAGCGGCGGCTATCAGCGGGTTTGACAGCCGAAGCTTAATTTTACCGGCATCGGTTGTCTAACCCGCTGACAGCCACGGGTTCAAAAAACGGATGCCGGCAAAATTGAGTGTCCATCTTCCAACCCATGAAACACCCCCCCCCCTTAGCCAGTTATATTATAAACTTAGAAATGAAGAAGGTCGTCCAGAAAAGTAAATTGTTATGAAAGCAAAGGCATGTATATAAGGCAAGAAACATACTGTTCTCAGTCTAGACAAGTTAGCAACCTAACCATTCCTCCACCATCAGTTAGGTAATTGAGAGAGTGTTTCTCATGTCTTCAGGGACTTGACTGAAAAATAGGCTCCATGTGTCTCAAAGCCGCTATTTGGCTCTATTCGAAGAATTTTTACAAATTTACTGGGTCATTCATCAAAATGGTGTAGGGTCCGAATGCACATTAAATGGGTCTAATGCATGTGATAAATACCGCAACACAAGGTGGCATATGAATTTTAAATTTGTTTTGCAAGTGGGAGGAGTTAATGCAAATTGGGGTCTCCTACCATGGAATGCATCAGATTAATGCAGAGTAACATGGGATTTAACATCAGAAGTAACTGCACCTTTTTTTTTTTTTCAGTACAGGTAAAAAAAAAAAAAGCTTTTTATCGTGCGACCTTGGCCGTTATCGTAGATTGTGGCTATTATCGCGGCAATTATCACACTCGATAAAAAGAGGTATTGTATCCAGGCTCTCCTGGTCCAATACAAACACCTGTTCTTACCTGGCCTGTCTTCCAAAACCCATAATGTTTGTGGCAAGTTTACTTGTGGAATACTGGATGCTTCAGGAAGTTCACCACAGACAACAACAAGAACCACCACCACAAAAACAAGCATTTAATCCTATGCTGTTTCTTGTCTTTTAACCAGTTTGTAATCCACGGAAGGTCATCGCTTCCTATCCCATGACTTTTTACTTTGTCAAATGCTTTCTGAAAATCCAAATACACTACATCTACCGGTTCACCTTTATCTACATGTTTATTAACCCCTTCAAGAAAAATGAAGCAGATTTGTTAGGCAAGACTTCCCTCTGGGTAAATCCATGCTGACTGCATTCCATTAAGCCATGTCTTTCTATGTGTTCTTTGATTTTGATCTTTAGCATAGTTTCTACTATTTTTCCCAGCACTGAAGTCAGGCTCACTGGTCTATAGTTTCCCGGATCGCCCCTGGAGCCCTTTTTAAATATTGGGGTTACATTGGCCACCCTCCAGTCTTCAGGTACAGTGGATGATTTTAATGATAGGTTACACATTTTAACTAATAGATCTGAAATTTCATTTTTGAGTTCTGTGCATACCATCTAGTCCAGGCAATTTGCTACTCTTTAGTTTGTCAATCTGCTCTACTACATCTTCCAGGCTCACAGTGATTTGGTTCAGTTCACCTGACTCATCGCCCTTGAAAACACGTTATGCCCATCACAAACACATGCACACTATGAAACTATGACACCTAGCCATGCTGAAAGGCAAGCCAAGAGGCTCAAAAACCTCTAAGATGGATCTCCATCCACCGAGCCTGTAAAATCTTAAGTAGTGCACAGTCTCAAATAGAAGAGAGGTCCTTGAAGCCTTGGTTGGTGCCGATGGTGCTGGCAGAGCTGGTGCCGGTGTTGGTGCCAGTGCAGTGCTGGACCTGGGCAGAGTGGAGGGTTAAGGCTCTAAAAGTGGCATGAGGGGCTGGTGGATGGCTGTGCCTCCATCTGTGCTGGAGCGAGGTTGTGCTGGGTCAATGGTATGCCACTGCAGGCTGGGTTTCTCCACGAAGCTGGAAAGATTTAGGCTCACATTCAGAGGGCTGGTTGAGCCAAGGTCTTGCAGGATGTGGTTGTGCTGAGGAGGCTGCTGCTGCTCCTCCTCTTCGCTGTAGTGTCTCTCAGCAACCATGAGCAAAGGGCACGGAAAAAGGCAGCTACACAGCTGGTCCCTGGCTCTTTGAGCTGGTTCCTGGGGAATCAAAGAACAACAGTTAAGTACCAAAGCCAAAAGGTACACATATGGACCATTTGACATGAGCAGCACACTTTGCGTGTCAATCAATGTGAGCATCTCATGCCAAATGATGTGCACAACTGTAGCAGCTTTGCCATTTACAAGTGAGGTGAACTTACCAGCTCCAGCTCATGTGGCATCCAGCCGCTCAGCCATGCCCTCTAACACATCCAGTGCCAGCGGTTGGATGAGGCACTTCTCCATAGGCATCAGCACTAGTGGAGATGGGGCTCCTCCGCTGGTCTGCCGGATGTACCTGTTGCGGTTCACCACCTTGGTCTTTAACTTTGCCTTTATGTCCCAGTATCTGTGGGCCACCTGCTTCCAAACTGTGTCTCACAATGCTGCTCCTGGAGATAGCCTGGGCAATGGTGCGCCAGATCTGGTCCTTGGCAGCCTTTGAGGTCTTGGCCGCATGGGTCCCAAACAATATGGCATAATGTTCCAAGACCCCCAGCAATTATCATGACATTGTCCTCCGGACTATACATCAAGGCCCTGAGACTAACGCAAACTGCTACCTGAAGGGGTTGCCACTTCTGCACCCGGAGAGATGTCCTTCCTTTCCTCACTCTCAGTCCCGCTCCTCTCTCCCCTCCCTTACTGCTCCCCTCCTGCTCCTGCCTTACCGACTCCCTTCTGCCCTCTCTGTCTATCCCTTGCCTGTCATCTTCCTCTTACCGGACTCACCTGCCTAGCCCCTTCCTCCTATCACTAGCCCCCTCTATCTCTACTCCTGTCCCTGTCCCTACTCCTACTGCTTCTTCCCCTAGCACCCCTGCCCTCGTCCTCTCTCCTCCTCTCCTCACGCCTCTGCTCTCTCTCCCTGCCTCTCATATTCCATCCTCTCAGACTCCTCTCAACACCACCACGCCTCACCATCACACTTCACCACTCCCCTGCCGCCTCACTACATGCCTCATCACTCCTCCTCCGCCTCACCACCACTCCTCCTCCTGACACAAACACAGACAAACAGGACAAACTGACAAAAACTCTCACTCCAAAAAAAGAAGACAAAAGACCAAGATACAGGGAAACAGATGACAATGGAACTCAAGACACTGCAATCAGAAATTGCTAAACTCCTACTCCAACCACTATCCAACAACTCACCTCCTCTCCTCTCTCTCCAACGCCTGACTCACTCTCAAAGAGCCAGCTGCAGGAAGCTGGAATATATAACAAAAAAAAATAACGTGTGCCACGTCAATTGACGCACAATACATTGATGCAATGTGCGACACACTGATGCAACACGCAATGCGATACACAGGAAATTAGCCTAACCATGCCCATTTTTTTTTTTATCACAAGTGCTATTTCCACTATATTTATAGCATTTTGATGAATCTAGGCCTAAGATTCCAAAAGTATTAAGTTCAGCATGGCAGCTTTCCGTTGCTCAAATCTTGGACCCTCCTGATTCAGCCATTTTGATAATATACACTTCCGAGCTACTAGGCAATCTTTAACCCACAACAGTTTTAGATTCTTGATCACTTGATGACTTATTCAGATGGCTTATCAAACAAAAGGCTGCTGACCAAGGGATTTCAATCAGTACTATATCACACAAACACCACTTAATGGTTTTCCAAATATTTTGAATTTTTGTACACTCCATTTTAGACAACAGTCAGTGGGCGCAATCTGAGTTTTGAACGCTTTGATGAATCAGATTAATCTATTTTTCACCCTCAAAAAAGGAGCTCTATCTCTACAGAACATTTCCACTAGATCGCTGAAGCAAACTATTACAACTATGTATGTCCTCATCCTCCAAGTCAAACTGAAAGCCCCAGGACCACATCTCTGCTAATACCTGCAGACTCTTATATTGCATATTTAAGATGTAAAAACGTATAACTAGCAGACATGGAAACTCGACTTCTAGCAAATATAAACAATAAACTCAAAAAGGGACCAGAAAAGTACTTCTGCTCTTTATGTTTACAAATGGTGTTAATATACCTGCGCATCTGAAAGGGAATGGTGAATAAAACGTAAAATGTCATAATGCCTCTATATCGCTCCATGGTGAGACCGCACCTTGAATACTGTGTACAATTCTGGTCACAGCATCTCAAAAAAGATATAATTGCGATGGAGAAAGTACAGAGAAGGGTGACCACAATGATAAAGAGGATGGAACAGCTCCCTTATGAGGAAAGACTAAAGAGGTTAGGACTTTTCAGCTTGGAGAAGAGACGGCTGAGGGGGGATATGATAGAGATATTTAAAATCATGAGAGGTCTAGAACGGGTAGATGTGAATCTGTTATTTACCCTTTCGAATAATAGAAAGACTAGGGGGCACTCCATGAATTTAGCATGTGGCACATTTAAAACTAATCGGAGAAAGTTCTTTTTCACTCAACGCACAATTATACTCTGGAATTTGTTGCCAGAGGATGTGGTTAGTACAGTTAGTATAGCTGTGTTTAAAAAAGGATTGGATAAGTTCTTGGAGGAGAAGTCCATTACCTGCTATTAATTACGTTGACTTAGAAAATAGCCACTGCTATTACTAGCAACGGTAACATGGAATAGACTTAGTTTTTGGGTACTTGCCAGGTTCTTATGGCCTGGATTGGCCACTGTTGGAAACAGGATGCTTGGCTTGATGGACCCTTGGTCTGACCCAGTATGGCATGCTCTTATGTTCTTAATGCAAAGTTTTAATGGAACATGGTTTAATGGATCACAGTCAACATGGATTTACCCAAGGGAAGTCTTGCTTAACAAATCTGCTTCATTTTTTTTGAAGGGGTTAATAAACATGTGGATAAAGGTGAACCGGTAGATGTAGTGTATTTGGATTTTCAGAAGGCATTTGACAAAGTCCCTCATGAGAGGCTTCTAAGAAAACTAGAAAGTCATGGGATAGGAGGCGATGTCCTTTCGTGGATTACAAACTGGTTAAAAGACAGAAAACACAGAGTAGGATTAAATGGTCAATTTTCTCAGTGGAAAAGGGTAAACAGTGGAGTGCCTCAGGGATCTGTACTCAGAAAGGAATACGACGAGTGAGGTTATCAAATTTGTGGATGATACAAAATTGCAGACAATACAAAATTATTCAGAATAGTTAAATAACAAGTGGATTGTGATACATTACATGAGGACCTTGCAAGACTGGAAGGTTGGGCATCCAAATGGTAGATGAAATTTAATGTGGATAAGTTCAAGGTGTTGCATATAGGGGAAAATAACCCTTGCTGTAGTTACACGATGTTAGGTTCCATATTAGGAGCTACCACTCAAGAAAAATATCTAGGCATCATAGTGGATAATACTTTAAAATTGTTAGCTCAGTGTGCTGCAGCAGTCAAAAAAGCAAACAGAATGTTAGGAATTATTAGGAAGGGAATGGTTAATAAAACGAAAAATGTCATAATGCCTCTATCGCTCCATGATGAGACCGCACCTTGAATACTGTGTACAATTCTGGTCGCCGCATCTCAAAAAAGATATAGTTGCGATGGAGAAGGTACAGAAAAGGGCAACCAAAATGATAAAGGGGATGGAACTGCTCCCCTATGAGGAAAGGCTGAAGAGGTTAGGGCTGTTCAGCTTGGAGAAGAGATGGCTGAGAGGGAATATGATAGAGGTCTTTAAGATCATGAAAGGTCTTGAACAAGTAGATGTGAATCAGTTATTTACACTTTCAGATAATAGAAGGGCTAGGGGGCATTCCATGAAGTTAGGAAGTAGCACATTGAAAACTAATTGGAGAAAATTCTTTTTCACTCAACGCACAGTTAAGCTTTGGAATTTATTGCCAGAGGATGTGGTTAGTGCAGTTAGTGTTTATTTATTTATTTTAAAACTTTTCTATACCGTCGTTTAGTGATATACCATCACAATGGTTTACAAATAGGCACATAAATAAGTTCGAAATGGATTTTACTTTAACCAGAGGGTGCCGTAGTTGTTCAGATACATGATTCGATATTATAAGCTATATGTAAAGTGTTTTAAAATTCTCTTTATGAGCTCACCGTAGATGCGGTATACTGTAATTCTTTAACTTAATACTTAAGTGTGATAAAATAAAAATAAAAACACACATGTTCTCAGGTGACTTGTTTCTTAGTACCACCTATTTCCCATTCTCACTTTGAAAAGCCTTTTTGAAAAGCCATGTTTTTAAGCTTTTTTTGAAAAGTTTTTGATCCCTCATTAGTCTTATTTCGGGTGGCATTGAGTTCCATAATATAGGGCCGGCCAATGACAGTGCTCTCTTCCTTACTTGTGTCAGTTTAGCTGTCTTTACAGAGGGTATGGTTAGTAAGGCTTTATTTGCTGATCTGAGATTTCTTTGGGGAACATGCAGTCTTAATGCAGTGTTTAACCAATCAGTATTTTCTTCATTAATTAACTTGTGGATTGTGCAAAGTGTTTTAAATTGTACTCTTTGTTCGATTGGCAGCCAGTGTAATTCGGCAAGAGTTTGAGTGATGTGGTCCCTTCTGCCCCTTCTGTTTTTTAAATTCAGTGTAGCTGGGTTTAAAAAACATTTGGATAAACTTTTGAAGGAGAAGTCAATTAACTGCTTTGATCAAGTTGACTTAGGGAATGGCCTCTGCTATTACTAGCATCAGTAACATAGGATATTTTTAGTGTTTGGGAACTTGGCAGGTTCTTGTAGCCTGGTTTGGCCACTGTTGGAAACAGGATGTTGGGCTTGATGGACCCTTGGTCTGACTCAGTATGGCAATTTCTTATGCTCTTCATGGCAGACACCGCCAACGCCATACCGCTGCCTTAGGTGCATGCACACGTGCCAGTGTCACATTTAAAGGCCCCGCAGCAAGAAACTGACTCAGGCACCCAGGGATGACATCAGCCCTGGCTAGCTATTTAAACCTGGCATTCGCTCCCAGCTAGAAAAGACTCTCCTGCCTAGTCAGCATGTTCCTGTCTCTTCAGCTTGCTCCGTCTTGCCTCGTCTCATCCAGCCTGCCTTGCCTTGTCTATCCAGTCCTATCGCCTTTCTCCTCGGACTGACTTCTAGATTGATCCTTGCCTGCTGCCTGCCACTGACTCTTTCCTGGACCTTGACTACTCTTGCCTTCCACCTGCCACTGACCCTAGCCTGGACCTTGACTACTCTTGCCTTCCACCTGCCACTGACCCTAGCCTGGACCCAGACCTTGTAGCTTGATGCCTGTCCCGATCTAGCCCGGCCCTGGATCCTCTGTCGCTTCTTACCCTGTGGGACAATCACCTGAACCCTGCTGGCCTCCAGAACACAAGGGTGCAATCTATGGGGGAAAAGGTTGTAAAGGTGAGGCTCCAGACCCAGCCCCAGCCCCAGGGCTGGGCCTAGGGGGGTTTGCTCTCTAGCTGTTCCAACCATACCACACCACTAAAGGCCCTCCTTCCTTACAATCATGATCATCAAAAGGGGAAAAGTATTGGGATATCTAGAATGGGGTACCTATTTCTAGTCCCTATCCCCTCTAAGTAAAATCTGTGGTTCTCCTAGCCACTCCAGGTAAGAACATAAGATATGGCATGCTGAACCACACTAATTATTCATTGAGCTTAACATCCTGTCTCTAAGAGTAGCTCATCCTGCTTACAAGTGTTAGACCCCACAGAGTAGATATATTCCTTCTTGCTGACTCCCATATCACCTTTCTAATAAAGGTTTATGGACTTTTCCTCCAGGAACTTGTCAAAACCCTTTTCAACCCAACCATGTTAGATGCCGTGACCATTTCCTCAAGCAAAGAATTCTACAGATTGATTGCTCACTGAGTGAAAAAATACTTTCTCCAATTTGTTTTAAATCTGCTAATTCTTCATTCCATGGAACTACAGTTTGAAAGGGTAAATAACCATCCCACCCTACTCATGATTTTTTAAACAAATATCATATTGCTCTCAGTGAACTCTTCTCCAAGCTATTCCATCCCCTTTATCATATTTTGTTCCCATTTTCTGTATCTTTTCTAGTTCCACTATATCTTGTTTGAGATGGAATGACCAGAATTTCACTCACTATTCAAGGTGCAGTCATAGTATGGATCAGGATAGTTCCCACTTCTTTCTCAAGGACTGGGAAAACTGGTGGATTAACTGGTAAAACTGGCTTAAAGCCGACAAAGTCCTAAAGAAAATATGCAAAATACATTTGTTCGAGTAACCACTTAAAGTTAGGAGCATACATAAGCGTGGTTGGCGTATTTTAATTCATACATGCACAACTGCTCGCACGATTTAAAATTTAATCACATGTGCACTTATGTCTATATGTGTTGTGTATGCGTGCCCAAATGCTCGTTTAAAGTTACTGCCCCTATGTTGAATCCTTTCCTGAATAACACATGGACTGCTTTGTGTGACCACACAGAAGACCAGCTTTTATGAACTTGTTTTGATATTTCAGACTGACAAGGAAAAGAAAACATGCTAGGTTTTCATTTGGATTGGTTAAAATAGCTTCATTTAATATTTTTTCATACTTATTATTGAATGTATTTTTATTGATGTAATCTATTTATTTGTATTTATTTATTTTATGCTTGTTTAGCCATTTGACTGTCTAGAAATAATCAAATGATGATGATTCGGAGACTGCGATTTCTATATTAGAGCATGTTTTCAGCATTATTTTGTTTTCCATCCCTGTTCCAGCATCACTAGAGACAATTCATAGAACCATTCATAATGCACTCTGAAAACCCACCAGCAAAGCCCAATGAAATCAATTAGGCTCCCACATAAACAAGAGCTGTCTGGAACCTGACTAAGAGAAATAAGTTTGAACGCCTTGTTTCGCTGTCAGAAGCACACACCATTAGTATGAGGCAGTTTGGACATCCACCAGAACCAATTTTACAGTCTTCAACTGAGCAAGCAAACCGCACAAAACTAAACTGAGGCAGAGGTACAGCATCAAAAGATGTCAAAGTATGCAAAAAATACCAACTAATTTTAATGGAAATGCTTTTCTACATGGTCTCCCAGATGCAAACATTGGGTGGAATTAATTGTAATCACTTGCTTAAAGTCTGAATGGAGAAACAGATTTTAATGGCAGTCCACCACAAACATGATTTCTGCTCAAAGCACAGATCACGGCAGATGGTTAAATAGTTATTTGAAAATAATATGTTTCTTTGCAGCTATCGTAAAATAGATGGCAACCTCCTCCTTCCTTGCAAGAGTCTCGCTCTCAACTGTGGGGGGAAGGAATCCCTGCCTGGGTCTGCACTCCTGCCTCTTCTAGACTGCAGTGAAAAGATTCCCTGGGGAACTCATCCAAACGTTGCAAAAAGGGATCCTCTGCAGACCACACAGTTACATAACTGTACATTTGACTAGGTTTTAAGGAAAGCATAGGAACACTAGGTCTAAAATTATTTTAATTGTCTAAAAGCAAACTCTATGTGCTAATCCAGAGGAAGGTGAAAAAATGTCACTTTGCATCTGTAGGCAATGCTGAAACAGAGCGACAAAAATCCTTCCAAACCCTAAATAAGGCAAGCACGTTAAGTGTCTAAAAAAAGCTCTTTTTCATGGAATAATGATTGCTAAATCCGGCCCCAAAATGATCCCATTTTCTGGGTAATCGAAATATGAAAATGAACCTAGTAATTAGGTGCTCTTGGTCCGTGCACATCAGCCTTTCTTCCTCCAATCTCATACGGCTCTTTTGGATTACTGCATCCCAGATGCATGACTCTGCACTTCTTGGCACTGAATCCCAGCTGCCAAACCTTTGACCATTCTTCAAGCTTTCTTAAATCACTTTTCATTCTCTCTACTCCTCCTGGCATGCCCACTCTGTTGCAGATGTTAGTATCATCTGCAAATAGACAAACTTTACCTTCTATTCCTTCCGCAATGTTGCTCACAAAGATATTGAGCAGAACTGGTCCCAATACCAATCCCTGTGGCACTTCACTTGACACGGCTTTCTTTTCAAAGTATGTTCCATTTACCATTACCTGCTGTCATCCAATTTGCAATCCACTCCACCATCTTGGCGCCCACTCCAAAGTTTCTTGTTTTATTCACAAGACTTGCAAGCAGGGGAGAAACCCAGGACTGGATAATTTCTGTCCTGCAAATCTGGAGCCAATTGGCAACCTGACTCCATAGCCCCAGCATTGCACATTAGGCGGGATGGAAGGACATTTTTTATTCTGATAATTTTCAGCCAAAAAAAGATTTCTATTCCAAAGAAGCAAATCTAGTCCTGGATCTTGTACTTTGTGAAGAGAATCCACACATTTGTTCACTGTTTGCTACACTTCCACCAACGAGGTTAATTTACTCCTGCTGCGCGAGATCTTCCAGGACCAATGAGGAGGATGGAGTAATGCAACAAGGAAAAAGGTTCAGTTTAATTACATCATGGGAGTCTGAGCAGATTAAATTGGGAAAATCTAGACCAGTGGTTCCAACCCTGTCCTGGGGACCCCCCAGCCAGTCGAATTTTCAGGATATCCACAATAATTATGCATGAGAGAAAATTTGCATGCACTTGAACCATTGATCTAGATGGATTCCACATATCACCCATGAGTTAATAGTTGGCAGAAAGTTCCATTGTCTATCAAATGAATAGCTAGAAAAAACGCATTCTTATCGGTGTGTAAGGATGATACTGACGAATCTGCATTTTACAGACGGCAAAGTATGTGCATGGGGCCAATAGCTCTGTGACAACACATGTAAGTGTTGTATAATATCAACTATGACATAATAAAATCAGAAAAGTAAAAAGAAATAAAAATATCGTCAACCCGTAATAAGGACTTGAACACCTAATTGTTCAAAAGTGCATGCTCATTCACAGGAAATTTCTTATCTTCACCATACTGTATAGTTCCTAGCCATGTATTACTGTACTGCTACCGTATAACCTGTCATTTATTATTGTTTAAACAATCAATAAGATTTTTAGTTAGATACGACATTTCACTAGCATCCAATACAGTGTTTTGTGTATGAACAGTAAATGAATTTTATTGTCAATATATACTCCAGTAGCAGCATTCAGAATAAAGTAAAGTTTCTGGGCCGTGTGATCTGAGAGTCCATTTAACAATTCATCAAAAGTAATTCAATATTATAGTGTGTGAACAAGAATTCTGATTGGAGAGCTTTTGGTCTGCCAATGTTTTAAGGTGATGGAAGACACAGTTAATGATTAAAGTACATGGAAATGATCAGTACAAGTTATAGAAAAATCTATAATCCCTCCAAGGTTTTTAACTTTAATAGTACAGAAACAAGGGCTATTACTCCTCAGTCTACTTGTGGGAAGGGGGGAATTGATCATTAGCCCTTATCTGTCAATCAAGGTGAATTTGTGTGTAAAAAAAAAAGCTTTCAAATAGGAAACTTTGTGCAATATTTAAAATTAGAGGAAATTTGTTAAAACTTTTTTTAGGGGTGTTATCTAATAGAAGAAACAAAGAGTTTGTTCAAGTAGGTTTTACTCTTTTTCTGCATATGCAAAAGCATTTTTATGTTCAAATATTTTTTTTTTAATTTAAATGAATACAGCAGTTACAGTAAATATTAACAATTATTAAAAAATGGTCTTGAGGAATGGCATGAAAGTGACTATAATTAGGACCATACACAAATGGTTATTAGAATATTCAATAAAACTACAAAATGTAATAACCTCTTTCCTCTCCTCCCTCCTGTTTCCACTTCTTGTCTCAGTATGAGTGATGACAAATCCAAGCAAGTAAAACCATCTGCCACGGGGATTAGAACCCACACAAATATTTTTCCCATGGTTCATCTTGGGATTTTTGTATGTAGGCATTTTGCATATCTTCAGCCGCTCCTTTTTGGGATGGATCTCGGGGGTAGAAATTGCCACTGAGCGTGTGCATAGAGTCAGAGGGCTGTTGGCAAGGCTTAGTGATGTGAGTTAGTGGTGCAGTAAGGAGATCAATCCAGGATCTCACAGTGTGGAAGACTGTGGCAGGAGAAGAGGTCTGAGTAGGTCCTCCAGGCCTAGTCATTTGAGGAGGGTTTTGAGAAGAACGGAGAAGTGATTTTTGGTATATGGGATCAGCTCCTGACTGAGAAGGAGAACCCCTTTGAACGAAGGACTGGATCCTGGTTTTTGCAACATGCGCTCAGTTTACAGCAAGGTGGAAGATAGTTCTTCTCGAAAAATTCAGTCTATGGAGACTCCATCTGTTTCTGAAGTGGGGAACATTTTTCCACCACTGAAGTTTGGTGCACAAGTGTGTTAGAGGTCCATGAGAGAAAAGACAGCCCTGGGATTTTGCTGTAGCCCCTGTATCAGGGACCCTTCGCCAGAGAGTGAGGGGGTTACACATTGCTCCAAAATAAAACATGAACCCCTAGCAAATTTTATCAAGGGATTATATGTTTGTAAGCTATTTTACATGGAAAGGACAATTTTGAAAGGGATTTCGCCAGTTAACACAATGTGCCAGATTATAAAGAAGTATCCTCAGAGGTGTGTTTGAGTCAGAGAAGTAAACAGCATGCATGCATACATTTTGATTTTCAGGTGTCTGCATTTTGTTTTGCTCCCTTTCTGCCACCCAGAGTAAAGCAGGTGCAAAAGTACTTTTGTGCCCCTATACCATCTGGGCAATTTTCAAAAGGAAACCAATGGCACTGTTTCCCTTTAAAAATTAGGTACAAGGTCCCCAAGTACAAAAATACCTATGTAATTTGTAGCAATGTGGGCTACTGAAAATTGACATCTAGTAGCATTGCATGACTGGGTACTCTCCTTAGATAGAATCAAATAAAGCATAAGCTAAGATGGTTGTTTTGGGGTCAGTGTCTTAAAATGGGTTTGTATTGCACATACCTTGATAGAATGAACCTCATTCCTAGGCTAGGGTATGTTGGTAGTGACAGGGGCGGTTCTATAATGAGGCAGGGTGAGGCGGCCGAATTTTAAGGCGGCAAAAAATACCCTCTCTCGGAATGCTGCTGTGGCATTCGCCTCACCCTGCCTGCCCCTGCTGCAGCTGTCTCAGCTCAGGCCAACGGCAGCTGAAGAAGAACAGAGAGAGGCAGGAGCCACCGTCGGAGCACTGCTGAAGCAGTGGTGTAGCCCAGCAGCCCAAGAAGAGAGGCCCTGTCACAGGGCTGCAGTGGAAATGCTGGGCAATAGGAGGAGGCAGCCCGCAATGCTGGCGGTCACAGAAAAAAAAAAACGCTCATGGGAAGGTGCCCAATTTTCTGCTCCTCCACTTGTGTCTGCCCTGCAAATTCAAAACTCGTGTGGCCAGAAGTTCTCTATGATGATCCTGTGCATCGCAAGATCAGCATAGAGGAATGGTAGCCATGCGAGTTTTGGATACCATGGCAGACACACAAGGAGCAGCAGCAGAATAGGCTCCCCCTTTTGCTACCTGTTCCTATGTTTTGTGTGTGTGTGTGTGTGTGTGAATAGTAGCCTGCCTGGGTGAGAGTTTGTATGTGGATAGTAGCCTGCCTGTGGAGAGGAGTGTGTGTGTGTGTGTGAATATGAATGGTAGCCTGCCTGGGTGGGATATCAATGAAAGCCTACCTGAGGGGGTGTGTGAAAGAGAGAGAGAGCATGTGGAGTGAGAACTTGTGATATGAGAGTGGGAGCCTGCATATAAGAGTGAGAGCCTGTGTATGTACATATGAATGGAAGTGGGAGCAAGAGCCTGCATGTAAGAGAGGGCTTATGGGAGTGAGAGCCTGTGTGTTGTGTTTGTGGGAATGGGGCATGTGTGTAAAAGCATGTGAGAATGAGAGCCTGTGTGTGTGAAAGCGAGCATGTCAGAGTGAGAGCCTGTGTGCGTGTAGGAGTGGGAACCTGTGTGTATGTGAGAGTGTGCATGGAAGAGTGGGATCCTGTGTGAAAGAAAGCATGTGTGTGTGTGTGAGAACATGTGAGTCTGTGTGTATGTATGAAGGAGGAAGGAAAGAAGACAGAATGAGAGAGACCCTGGAAAAGGAAAAGACAGACAAGGGGGAAAGACTGGGACCAACTAATTAGAAAAATAAGATCAGATAAAGGTATAAAAAATTATTTTGCCTTTCAACAATTGGAAGATGCCATCTTTGGGAATGTGCATTTCTTATAGATTTGTTTTTTGCTTTTTCTTCAGTATTCCAGTGCTCACAGAGTCTGGTTTCTCAGGCTTTCCATTTCAGTTTTGTTTGCATGTTTGTTTCTAATTTGTAGTCCCTTATTGTGTCTTAGGTAAGGCTCTGTCTGTGTTGCGCATGTGTGACAGAAGTGCAGTATTTTGGCTAGCATCTAGTTTCTCTGTAGGGATTTGGAGCAGTCTGGTTTGTTCTGTTTGCCCATTAGGTAGTGTATTAGTGTTCTAGGGCCTGGTGTAATGTTTGTCTTGCTGCCTTTTCATAGATAAGTTTGCTGCTGTTTGAGTCTTGAGAGTTACTGCTGTTATGGTATAGTATTTATTTATTTATTTGCAGGATTTGTGTTACTTCACAAACTGATTGGCAGTGAAGGGAATGTGTTCTGCTGTCATTGAGGTGACACCAGAATTTGAATTGGTTTTTTTCGCATTTCCTAGTTTTATTCTGCACCTGTTGCAAATCTTTTTATGATGATTATTATCAATATTGTTGTTTTATTGTTAACATGGAATAGACTTAGTTTTTG
Source organism: Rhinatrema bivittatum (assembly GCF_901001135.1). Classification (NCBI taxonomy): domain Eukaryota; kingdom Metazoa; phylum Chordata; class Amphibia; order Gymnophiona; family Rhinatrematidae; genus Rhinatrema; species Rhinatrema bivittatum. Next base: position 342,661,676 of record NC_042617.1, read on the forward strand.
GGTACTTGCCAGATTCTCATGGCCTGGATTGGCCACTGTTGGAAACAGGATGCTAGGCTTGATGGACCCTTGGTCTGACCCAGTATGGCATGTTCTTAAGTTCTTATGCATTTTTGGAAAGAGGATTCATAAAAGAATAGATTGATATTTATTTTATTACATGATTGGATTGGATGTTTCTGAAGTGTTCTTTGTTTATATTTTACATATTATGTATTTATAAACTGCAATAAATATAAAATAAGTTAATACAGATAAGGAATTTTTAATGTTGGTAAGTGCTTGAAGTAATAGAATTAAAATATTTTAAAATGTCACTCATGCATGATGGCTGTTGCAAACTACCATACTCAAAATTCCATTGTAGGCTGCATGCTAAGGCATTATTTATCGGTAAGAGTACAACTAATAAGACCTAGATCTGTATGTCTACTGCCCACCCATGTTAATCTTGAGCCCCTCCAAAAATTTAGTTCTGGCTATGCCACTGGGCTGAAGAAGAACAGAGAGAGGCTGGGGCCGATGTCAGAGCTCAGGCCAGCAGCAGCTGAAGAACAGAGAGAGGCTCCACATGAGAGAGAGGCAGCTTGCTTGTGTGTGTGTGAATGGCAGCTTGCGTATGTGTGTGTGAGAGACTGCGAACCTGGCAGGAGGGTGAGAGAGCATGTGTGAGGGTGCTTGGGGGTGTGTGAGAGAGAGCATGTGTGAGGGTGCCAGAGAGAGAAGGGGGGCAGGGGTGGCACCTTCTCATCCTTCGTCTCAGGTAGCAGATTGCCTTGAGCCGCCCCTGGGTGGTGAGGTTCACTCCTGTCAGGGAATGTGCAAAAGAAACCCATTTGGAGACACTTTAACCTGTATTTGCTGTGCAGAGTGGATTTCATCTACTCGGCACAGCAAGAAAGGATTGCCAAAGAGGTAAAGCAAGGTGACAAAACATTTTTCAGATACATCAGAGAAAGGAGAAAAGTCCAAACTAGTATAGTAAAATTGAAAGGTGAAAAGGATCAATGTGTGGAGAGAGACGAAGAAATGGCAGAAATATTAAACTAATACTTCAGTTCGGTGTTCACTAAAGAGGACCCTGGAGAAGGACCATTGCTAGTTAACAAGAAACTGGAGGGGAGTGGAGTGTTGCGTCCATCGGTCTTCGACGGCTTCGCCCCGCTTGTTGCACCCCTATCTCGGCTCCTCCCATTAACCTGGGCAAGATGGCTACCGCAGCGTCATCAAGCCGACTTCTCTGGCGTCCCCGGAATGGCTATGGTGCAGCCATACGTCATTGTTCTTCCCAAGTACCTGCTAGGGTGCGCGCGCGCAACCCATGTCTAAGTACGCCCAGTGGCGCGAACCTAGAGGGCGTTCCCTCAGCCGTTGTCACGCCAAGCCGGGTATATCTACTTCTCAAGATTGCTAGCTCTTTGAGTTGGCAAAGGCTCGAATAGACTTGAACTGTTCCTCTCTGCGCTACTCTGCCGCTTCCCTGCTGCCTGCAGGAAGCTTTCCTTCTGCCCTTCGGGGTTTGCTACTAACTTGGGTACCCGCTCCTCGGGGGCCCTCTGTTCTACTTTCAGGTGCCATTCAGGGAACAGGTACTCACTCCTCGAGGGCCTGCTCTCCCTGCCTCAGTGCCTGTACCTACGACAACTATCTGGTGGAATCGCATCCATAACAGCTAACACCGAGTGAGTACTCTAATATCTCATCTGTCTCATCCACAGTAACTCCTTGCTGCAGAACGTCCTGACGTCACCTAGGAGAGAAGGGCTCCCTCTGCCGAGGTCCCTGAGACTATAACTCACCACTGCCACCTGGCGGCTATCTTCAAGCTGTATAATAAAAGAGTTCAATTCCTCCTGAGCTAAGAATGCAATCAGATTAAAAATATTTTTTTTTTTTATAATTCTCTCTTTATTAAATATCTAACTAGATAAACGACGCTTGACCGACGTGCCGCAAATGCGCAGTAGAGAGCAGCTCTACTGCGCATGTGCGGGCGAGCACGTCAGTCTTAGGCAGCGTCAAAAAAAAACCAAAAAACATGGCGGCAGCGGTGGTAGCAGCGGCAGCGGGCAGCGGTAGCGGCGGCGGTAGCGGGCGGCGGTGGTGGGGCGGTGGCGGTAGCGGGCGGCGGCGGTAGCGGCAGCGGGGGCGGGCGGCGGCGGCGGTAGCGGGCGGCAGCGGAGGCGGTAGCGGCGGGCGGCAGTGGCGGCGGTAGCGGGCGGCGGTGGCGGGCGGCGGTGGTGGGCGGTAGCGGCAGCGGGCAGCGGCAGCGGGCGGTAGCGGCGGTAGCGGCAGCGGCCAGTAGCGAGGGAGGGAGGAGAGAGAGAGAGAGGGAGGGAGGGACGGACTAAGTGGGAGGGACGAAGAGAGAGAGTGGGAGGGAGTGACTGAGTGAGAGGGAGGGATTGAGTGAGGGGGAGGGACTGAGTGAGGGGGAGTGAGCGGGACTGAGGGAGAGGGAGGGGGACTGAGGGGGAGTGAGTGGGACTGAGGGAGAGGGAGGGAGGGAGTGGGACTGAGGGAGAGTGAGTGGGACTGAGGGAGAGTGAGTGGGACTGAGTGTGAGTGAGAGGGAGAGAGGGGGAGGGAGTGAGTGAGACTGAGTGGGAGGGAGGGACTGAGTGAGAGGAGAGGGAGGCTGGGGAGGAGTGGGTGAGTGGGTGGGAGGGAGGTAGGGGAGAGAGAATGAGGGGGAGGTGAGAGACAGAGGGATGTAGCCCGTTTTAACGGGCTTAACGGCTTGTTTCAAAACATAAAACATGTTTCATCTCATAACAAAGGCAATCTTATGAGAAAATACATAACAAACAACATAACTAAACAACCTTTTACTAAACCATATTTTAGTCTTTTGACCTAATAATGTGGTGCCGAGTGATTGGAGAAGAGTGGCGGTGGTCCCACTTCACAAGAGTGGGAGCAGAGAGGAGGCTGGAAACTACAGGCCGGTTAGCCTCACCTCAGTGGTGGGAAAAGTAATGAAAGAAAGAATAGTGAACTAGCTACAGTCAGAAGAATTGCTGGACCAGAGGCAGCATGGATTCACCAGGGGAAGGTCCTGTCAGACAAATCTGATTGACTTTTTTGATTGGGTGACTAGAGAATTGGATCGAGGAAGAGTGATCAATGTCATCTACTTGGATTTCAGCAAAGCTTTTGACACGGTCCCACACAGGAGGCTTGTGAATAAAATGAGAAGCTTAGGAGCGAGTGCCAAGGTGGAGACCTGGATTGCAAACTGGTTGATGGGCAGAAGACAAATGTGTGATGGTAAATGGAACTTATTCTGAAGAGAGAGCGGTGTTAAGTGGAGTGCCGCAAGGATCGGTTTTGGGACCGGTCCTGTTCAATATCTTTGTGAGCGACATTGCGGATGGGATAGAAGGTAAGGTTTGTCTTTTTGTGGATGATACTAAGATCTGAAACAGGGTGGACACGCCGGAAGGAGTAGAAAGAATGAGACGGGATTTAAGGAAGCTGGAAGAGTGGTCAAAAGATATGGCAGCTGAGATTCAATGCCAAGAAGTGCAGAGTCATGCATATGGGGTGTGGAAATCCGAAAGAACTGTATTTGATGGGAGGTGAAGGGCTGATGTGCACGGAGAAAGAGAGAGACCTTGGGGTGATAGTGTCTAATGATCTGAAGTCGGCGAAACAATGTGACAAGTCGATAGCTAAAGCCAGAAGAATGCTGGGCTGCATAGAGAGAGGAATATCTAGTAAGAGAAAGGAAGTAATGATCCCCTTGTACAGGGCCTTGGTGAGGCCTCACCTGGAGTACAGTGTTCAGTTCTGGAGACCATATCTCCAAAGGGACAGAGACAGGATGGAGGCGGTCCAGAGAAGGGCAACCAAAAAAGTAGATGGTCTTCATAAAATGACTTATAAGGAGAGACTGAAGAACCTAAATATGTATACCCTAGAGGAGAGGAGGAGCAGGGGTGATATGATACAGACTTTCAGATACTTGAAAGGTTTTAATGATCCATGGTCAACAAGAAACCTTTTCCAATGAAAAAAAATCAGTAGAACTAGGGGTCACGATTTGAAACTCCAGGGAGGATGATTCAGAACCAATGTCAGGAAGTATTTTTTCCACGGAGAGGGTGGTGGATGCCTGGAATGCCCTTCCGGAGGAAGTGGTGAAGACTAAAACTGTGAAGGATTTCAAAGGGGCATGGGATAAACACTGTAGATCTATAAAGGCTAGAGGATGGGAACGAAGAGAAGAGCCATGGGGGTGGCTTGCTGGAATGGTGGCTACTATCTGGTGATTACTATTTTTATTTATTTAGAAGGTTTTCTAGAGCATCGTTTAGTAAAAACTTTCACAACAATTTACAATTTAAGAAAATAAATACATCTTTAAATATAAAATTGTTAAAGGTATACATAGTAATACAATAAAACAAATTTTTAAGACAAGTAGATTAAATCAATAAAATAGATAAGAACAGCATAAAGAATAAGATTAGTAAAAGATTACTCGGCTATGCTGTAAGCTCTTTTAAACAACCAGGTTTTCAGATTCGGTTTAAAAATTTTAAATCCACATTTTATTTGAAATTTCCATCTAAGTGTTTTGTTAATTACCAGGGTAAAATGTTTATTTTTAATGAGCCACCCCACCTTGAAAATTTCTTAAGGGATAAAGCTAGTTTAAATATGAATCAAATTATACCAGAAGAAAAGACCTTTGAGAATCAGTTAGATAATGCCCCTTCTCATGGTAATGAATTATAATTGTGTTTTTTCCTTTTTGAGGACCCCCCACATTATTAGGTCAAAAGACTAAAATATGGTTTAGTAAAAGGTTGTTTAGTTATGTTGTTTGTTATGTATTTTCTCATAAGATTGCCTTTGTTATGTGATGAAACATGTTTTATGTTTTGAAATATTTAATAAAGAGAGAATTATAAAAAAAAATATATTTTAATCCGACTGCATTCTTAGCTCAGGAGGCATTTCTTTCCAATGTTTTGGGCCTGCTAATGAAATTGCTCTCTCTCGCACTGATGTAAGTCTGGCCATATTAACAGATGGTAGAGTCAGCATACCCTTGCTTGCTGATCTCAGGTTTCTTTGTGGTGTGTGAAGCTGTATTGCAGCTTTCAACCAGTCATTTTTGTCACCAAAAATTACTTTATGTAAGGTGCATAATGATTTAAAAAGAATCCATGAATCAATTGGTAGCCAGTGCAGACCTATTAAGACTGGTGTTATATGCTCATTTTTCTTTTTTCCCCATCAGTATTCTAGCAGCGGTGTTTTGTAACCTTTGTAATGGTCTGACGGTTGAAGTCGGAAGGCCTAGGAACAAGGTGTTGCAGTAATCAGTACTAGCAAAAATTAATGACTGCATAATTGTTCTAAAATCATTTTGTTTTAAAAGTGGTTTTAATAGTTTAAAATACCCATCCTTAATTTTCTTTGATATGTTCTTTTTAAAACTTAAATCCGGTTCAATAATTATACCTAGATCATGTACTTTGTTCGATGGCGTGATTTTGGAGTTATCATTTAATACTAATGGAGGTAGTGTGTCAGATGATTGTTTTCTCTCTAAAAGTAGCATTTCTGTTTTATTTATGTTTAAAACAAGTTTCATCTGTCTTAAAAGTTGCTTAATTATTGTTAGGTACATTGCAATTAATTTATATGTTTTTTCAATTGAATCATTTATTGGTACTAAAATCTGTATGTCATCAGCATACACAAAGGGGTAGATTTTCAGACGAGCGCGAACGCTGGATTTTAGTAGATACGCGCGTAGTCGCACGTATCGGCTAAAATCCTGGATCGGCGCGCGCAAGGCTATCGATTTCGTATAGCCTGCGCGCGCCGAGCCGCGCAGCCTACCCCCGTTCCCTCCTAGGCCGCTCCGAAATCGGAGCGGCCTAGAAGGGAACTTTCCTTTGCCCTCCCCTCACCTTCCCCTCCCTTCCCCTACCTAACCCACCCGCCCGGCCCTGTCTAAACCCCCATCCTACCTTTGTCGGGGGATTTACGCCTCCCAGAGGGAGGCGTAAATCCCCGCGCGCCAGCGGGCCTCCTGCGCGCTGGGCCGCGACCTGGGGGCGGGTACGGAGGGCGCGGCCACGCCCCGTACCCGCCCCCAAAACGCTGCTGACACGCCCCCGCAACGCCGCGCGCTCCGGCCCCGCCCCCGACACGCCTCCCGACACGCCCACTCCGAAAAACCCCGGGACTTACGCGAGTCCCAGGGTTCTGCGCGCGCCGGTGAGCCTATGTAAAATAGGCTCACCGGCGCGCAGGGCCCTGCTCGCGTAAATCCGCCCGGTTTTGGGCGGATTTACGCGAGCAGGGCTCTGAAAATCCGCCCCAAAGTGGTTAAGGCCAAGTCCAGCTGGCAGGTGGCAGAGTGGTAAACATATAGATTTTAAAAAGAGTCACCGACAGTGCTGATCCTTGTGGGACTCCAGTTGTTAGTTTAATCTTGTCTGATGTGGTATTATTAATTTTAACTCTGTATGATCGATCGGAGAGATAGGATGCAAACCATTGTAGTGGTATTTGTTCAATGCCGATTTCAGTCATTCTTTCAAGTAATATGGAATGGTTAACCGTGTCGAATGCAGCGGATAAATGTAAAAGTATTCAAATATATCTTTGTCCATTATCAAATCCTTTTAAAATTGTGTCGGTTAAAGAAATTAAAAGTGCTTCTGTATTGAAATTTTTCCTAAAGCTGAATTGGGAAGGATAAAGACTATCATTATCTTCCAAATGTTCTGTTAATTGCTTCTGCACAATTTTTTCTATTAGTTTCGCAAGGAAAGACAGGTTTGAGATGGGTCTATAATTGTTAAGAGTGCTTGGGTCACTATTACTTTGTTTTAGTATTGGTCGGATTACTGCTTCATTTAGTATTTCTGGTAGGTAACCTTAATTTAGGGATTTATTGATCAGTGCGGTGATTGTAGGAGCTAATATCTGTGCTAAATGGTTTTAATGCTAGGATTGGAATCTGATCAATCAGGTGATTGGCTGGGTTCAGTTGCCTAATTAAATTTTCAATCTCAACTGAGGAGGTCTCTTCAAAATTGGTCCATTTGGTTACTTCTCTGGTTTGCATACGTATTTCTTGTTTATGTGCGGATTCTGTGCTTGCGACTAGTTTTAGTATCTTATCCTCAAAAAAGTGGGCTATATCATTTCATTTATCTTCTACTACCCTTACTCAATAAGCCTTCACATGGTTAATGCAACTCCAACATTGCTCTCTGCTTCAACAGCAAGGTGAAATGTGAAAAAGAGGATTTGCATTCAGACAACATCCAGCAAGGCATTGATCTGAGCAGTCTGGGTAAACAAGCATCAGGGTAACTTGCCTGATGCAGCGGTTACTACCCTTAACCATTAAGCCTTTTGATTCACCTTTGATACAACTCCAACATTACTTTCTGCATCAATGGCAGGAGGTGGCAGGAAATTCAAATCAAACAGTTACCAACAAGGGCCCTGAATTTGGTGGTCGATGAAACAGATACGTATGGGAAAATAAGTGTGGGAGCTTGCTGGGCAGACTGGATAGGCCGTTTGGTCTTTTTCTGCTGTCATTTCTATGTTTTTATGTTTGTGTTGGTTACTAGGAGGCTTGTGTGATTCTTAGTGCATTTGTATAGTACAACTTGGATGCGCTAAGCTGACATGAGCATGAATGCAAATCTGGAATAGAATTCCTTTGTTTTTAAAATTTTATAAAGTTTCATCCACCCTACCCTACTTCTACCCAACCCAGTTCCTGTTTTTCTTATACAAAATTTCAGAAGGCAGAGTCTGATTTCTTTCAGCTTTACTCAGATAAAGTAATCACTTTCCTTTTACTTCCATTTTTGGTTCTTTACAGTCATGCCTTGCTTGATTTTAGTCCAAAGGATCTTTCTGTTATATGACTTGACTAGATTGTATATTTATAAATGATCTGGAAAGGGGTATGACAAGTGAGGTGATAAAATTTGCAGATGACCCAAGTAATGAAATCAGAAGGGGATTGTGAGAAATTGCAGGAAGACCTTGCGAGATTGGGCATCCACATGGCAGATGAAATTTAATGTGGACAAGTGCAAGGTGTCACATATAGGAAAAAATAACCCACGCTGTAGTTACATAATGTCAGGCTCCATATTAGGAGTTACAATCCAGGAAAAGGATCTGGGCATCATCATGGACAATAACTTGAAATCCTCTGCTCAGTGTGAAGCGGCAATCAAAAAAGCAAAGAGAATATTAGGATTTATTAGGAAGGGAATGGTGAATAAAATGGAGAATGTCATAATGCCTGTATCGCTCCATAGTGAGACTGTACCTAGAGTACTGTGTTCAAATCTGGTCATTGTATCTCAAAAAAGATATAGCTGAATGATAAAGAAGATGGAAAGACTCCTCTAGGAGGAAAGGTTAAAGAGTTAGGGCTCTTCAGCTTGGAGAAAAGACCACTGAGGGGGGGATATGATAGAGGTCTATAAAATCATGATTGGAATAGCATGGGTAAATGTGAATCAGTTATTTATGCTTTCAAAGAATACAAATAGGGGACATTCCATGAAGTTAGTAAGTAGCATATTTAAAACAAATCGGAAAATTCTTTTTCACCAAATGCAAAACTGAGCTCTGGAATTCATTGCTGGAGCATGTGGTAAAGGCAGCTAGTGTAGCTGGGTTTAAAAAAGGTTTGGGCAAGTTCTTGTAGAAATTCATTAACTGTTATTAACCAGTTCGACTTGGGAAAAGCCACTACTTATCCATGAGCATTAGCAGCATGGAATCTATCAACTGGGATCTTGACAGGTACTTGTGACATGGATTGGCCGATGTTGGAAATATGATACTGGGCTTGATGGACCCTCGGTCTGACCCAGGATGAAATTCTTATATTCTAGACAGTCCTGTGCCTTAATCAGTTTATTGCAGTACAGGCACTTTTTATTAGAAGCACATAGCAGCAGCTTAGTTTGATTGATTCATTATGAGTGGTTTACAAGAATTGTTAAATAAATAAAATACATACATAAATATCTGAATATCCAAAAATATTTGGTTCTCGTCTTCCCTCTTATACGGTTCAGAGATAACAGGCTCCATTAAGACATAGTCTGAAAATTGTAGCCTGCATTGTACCTACTAAATGAGTGAACATTGCTCCACCCCAGCACCCATCCTCTGGACCTCACAGCCTGATTGTTGATGGAGCCATATTAAATCCGAAAAGGTGTCTGAAGTTATTCTGGCTTCTATGTAGTAACATATGGATCAGTATTCAAGAGGTTTACCCAGCTAACTTCGAAAATTAACCAGTTAAACCTCTCACTTTCCCTGGCCCTCATCCATATGCATTAACTATGCCAATTTGGCTACTAGAGATAAGCCAGAGCAGACAAAGGAACCAGCCAGCCCGCCATTACCGCAGCAGACACCCTGAGGCTAGGCATCCCCTCATCACTGAGATTTCTACACAGAGGCTGCTGCATCATGGCCCAATCTCCTGTGGTCACATATAAATGCTGCCTTGAAATCCTTGTCCTCAGCCAAGAAATTCCTGCATTCCTCACCTACACAAAATCTACTTTGCCAACAGAGACAGAAATTCCACAGCACTCCAATTGCTGGTTGTTTACCAGTGTGGTGAAAGAAACTGACTAACTTCTAAGTTACATTAAGAAGGTCTGACATTGCTCTTAATGAATGGTTAGTTAGCTTGTACTATCTGTGAATTAACAAATCTGTGTAAAGCTTTTAGTTAATTTATTTATTTTATTTATTTAAAGGCTTTTATATACCGATGTTCATGTACTGGTACATATCACGTCGGTTTACATAGAACAGAAGTTGGAAATTACATCGAACAAGAGGTTACAAATAACAGAGCAAAATGTTTCCACTTTCTTGAATGTGGCAGGGCAAAATGTTTCTGCTTTCTTGAAAGGGGCAGGGCAAAAACTTTCTTGAGTGTGCCCCACTCAAGAAAGTTGTGTTTGCCTGATCCAAGAGGCATTTGTGGGAGAGCAGGTAAAGGCTTAGTCTGTCTGCCAGGATATTCTCTTTTTCTGCCAGGTATGTGATACTTAGGGTCATACTAGTTCCACAATTTGACAGTCTCTCAACACAGGATGATGCAGACTCTTCCTCTCCTATCGCTCAGGTAGAACATGACCACCAGGTTGCCTAAGGACAATTTTGTTGGCCACCTGATTTTCGAAAGCCTTTAGAATGCCCATAGCTCCAATAGGTCAAAGTGCAACCACCTTTCCTGGAGAGACTAAACAACTTGGGTGTGGTACCATTGTAGCTGAACTCCCCAGCCAAGGTTAGAGGCTTCTGTGGAGAAAATAAATGACACATAGGAATTCAAATTCAAGTGGGAGAGCCCCAAATCAAGAGCCTCTGAGTTGCTACGTGACGTAAATGATTTTCTCCAGTTCCTTGGTCGTTGTGGGGAATTATGAGCTTTGCCAGCAAGCCATGTCAGGGTTTAACACTAACTTCCCTTCTCCCTGACCTTTGCACTGAATGAAGCAACACTAGTGCATCTAAATCTCTAGCTTATAATTAAACCTCTCTGCCCAAGGAGAGGATACCTGACTGTCACGTATTTCTCTAGCTTATGATTAATCCTGACTGCCTGAAAGGATAGCTAGTTGCCACGTAGTCAGATGCAGTTAAAAGACAGACACATATGGTATAGGATTCAGCAGCCAATGAGATGATCCGTACACACCCCCTGAGCCAAGCCAATGGTGTAGTGACATGTCTGTATGCTGTGGGGAGAGGAGCCAATGATGTGATGACACATTGTATGCTATGGGTGTATGTACAATAAAAAGGGGACCCACGGGAGTGGTCAGCCTTTTCTTTCCTGCCATGAATCCTGCCTGATGTGTCTTCATTGCTGCAATATCTGGTGACCCCAACGTGATAAATTCCCTGCTCACTCGGCTGGAACAGCCTAGGTGGCCACCGCAACAGCAGACTTTTGCTCCCGTAATCGTAAGTAATTTTTCAGCAAGTCTGCTCCCAACAATCATGAGTATGGGGGGAAAACTGTCAGCTAAGCAGACGTGTCATGCTAGAAAGCTGCAGAAAGTAATTAAGAATCATTATTTCATCACCAGGGGAGAAATAGCACAAGCCAGGCTAGGGGACTTAGAAAAATTGATAGGTGAGATAGCTTGCCGTTGCCCATTTTATCCAGAGGCGGGAACTCTGGACATCCAAGATTGGATCAAGATAGGCAACAGTCTTCATATGCCCCCAAGAGCCCCCATAAGGCAATTATTACTCTGGCAAAAATGCACAGAGGCCCTAGAACACATAGGGACAAAAAGTCTAAAAGCACCATCTCCAGTTCATGTGCCCTTAGAAGCAGACAGTAAAGAAGCAGGCAGACCGCCCATCAGTACACTCAATCCACATACCCTTCCCCCACCTTATCCACAAACTCCCTCAGAGACAGCAAATTCTCTGTATCCGCAGCTCCCCATACCCACACCCATGACACAGCCCATTCACACCTCCCCGCCTTCTTTAGAAAAACAGCCCTTAAGCACAATTAAGCCACAACCTGGCCTGTGCGGTGCGATTCGCATGGGATTTCACCAGGAACAGCAAAAAGGAAACCTTACAGGAAAAGAACTATTAGAAAGACTTCAAGCCTTTCCCATCACAGAAAGGACCAATGAACTAGGGGGGACAGAATATGAAATAGAACATCTGGGGACACACACTCACAAGGCACCGTCCCCTACCATGGCTCCTGTGGCTTCCTCTGCGTCCACCTCAGAGAAAAACCCCCAGGAAACTAAAGACACTGAAATCAGAGAAGCTAGCCTCCCTCCACCTTACCCGCAAGCCCTTCCCCCACCAACCACCAACTCCCTGTACCATTGCCTGAGACAGTCATTGATTCTGCATCACCAATTTGTCCAGGTAAATTACCATCTCAAACTGCTGCTCCCGGTAACAATTTATGTGCCGCGGTCAGCATGGAATTTCACCTAGAACACGTGAATGGAAATCTCACAAGGGATGAATTATTGGAAGGGATTCAAGCCTCTCCCATTACAGAAAGGACCAAAGAACTAGGTGGGACAGAAAATAGTTGGTCTGCCCTTCCCCACGGTGTTCTTATAGAACTCTGCACAAGTATCAAGGAGACAGAATTCCACTCCTCTTACACCCGAGGGTTGATAGAGGAATCCCTGACAGCAATAGAATTGAATACCACCCAGAGTGTCATAAGCAGTAACTATGCCCCCAGGTCTTCAAAGAAATTAGCATATAAGACCTTGGGCCAGGCAGCAACATTCCTGATATCACAGTGGCGTTACAAACAAAGACAGTATCGATATGAAAGAAATGATTTAATAAGACAGTACAATGACCTATTGCAAACCAGATTAAACCGAGTAATTGAGCAGACAGGGCAGACCTGGAAGGAGTGTTTATCTTGGTCTTTGATATTCAGTTACAGAAAGTCTGCATTTCCCCACAGAAAGTGAATGCAGAGCCTTATGTTATAACTGTACTGAAACTTGAGCAGTATACTGTGTAAATTTCATGTGAAATGTTCCCCTTTTGCAAAGTTAAATTGGCTCACATTTAAAATGACTCCATTTCTCTGAGATTTAAGTTTATAGCAATTGCTTGCATTGCCAATGCACAGAACTTGTATTTTTACTGTAATTTTCCCTTTAGGACAAAGTAAGTTAAGATAGAATCTGTTTGCAAGAGATCAGCAAATCCTTGCCAGTCATTGTCTCTGGTTGATGTTATCTAGTTATGTTATCACTTTCTGGTACACTTCTTGCATGGGGATTATAGTTTAACTAAATTAATGTTATACAGTGCTGCCTTTCAGTTCCTATAGACTGAAGGATTAATTCATTGAATGAAGTTCTCTCCTCTGTTTATTTTCTTTTGAGAAACACTGTTCCTCCCCCTCTTACTCTGTCTTTCTGTTATTAACTCTTGGTTGCCACTCATGGGGGGGAGGGAGAACTTTTGAAAAGAAAAAACTGGACTTAGTACTACAGTTTCTCTCCCTATCTGTTATATCTGATACATTTCTCTATCACAACACTTACTTTATACCTCTCAATTCCTGAATTATCTGCTGCAAATGTGCGTTGCAGCTTTCAAAGGGGGGCACAGATCAGATCTCCTGCTGATCCAAATCTTTTCCCTCAACCTTCAATGCATTCCTACACTAGCCCTTCCTCTCACTCTGTCTTTCTGTTGTTAATCTTTTTAATACTTTCAAACCTCTTTAATACTGAACTGAGGTTACTGACAAGGACATTTAATAGTAATAACAGTCACTTTAGCGTGCAGCAGACAGAGCTGAGCGAACAGCGTGTTTAATTTCCTATTCTAATAATTATATGAAGAAATTGTATTCTGATATTCCACATTGAAAGTAAGCTCAGAGTATTATTGATTTAATTTATTGTTCCAGGTTGCAATCTATAAAGTAATGATGGTGCCTCCACTAGGAGGTGCTATGCTATTCTACCAGTTATATTATATTATTATTATTTTAATAATTCTGTTGTATACTAGTTTTTATTTTTCAGGTCTATAGTCCTCCTGTCTTAAGGAAACTTCAGTTTTATTTTCTTTTTCACAAATTTTTTACAGAATTCTGAACCTTAAAATTTTTACTGACAGAAGTTGCTACATCTAAAGCAATCCCTCCCAAGCCTTTTCTTGCAAATCCAAATTGATTTTATTAAATTGAATAATAGAATTGATCCTCCAAGGTTAAAAAAGTAAAAATTTCACTTTAATCCTTACCTTAGTAAATTTTTTGCTGTATGCCAGTTTTTAATATTTTCCAGATTGACAGCCTTCCTGCCATGAGAGATGTGAAGATGAACACTTTGCAGCTTATTTTAACGTTTTTCAAACATTTTTCTGACACCTTTTGATTTTTGATCCTTGATCTAATTTTGTTTTTGATACATTTTAATACGAAATTTTTAGCTCAAATTATGTGTTATCTGTTGTCTGTCTTGATGTCAAGAAGACTATGAATGAATATTTGCAGGATGGATGAATATGTGTCAGTTTTGTGTAAATGAATATTTGCAGGATGAATGAATATGTGTCAGTCTTGTGTAACATATGTTTAATGTAATGTCTAAAATACTTGTTGTTTGTGGTTCAGCCTACTGCAAATGACTTTTCCTTTAAATGATTAATTTACATGTATGCTATTTTACTGAATGAAAATTGATCACTGCATAAAAACTTTCTTGATAATGGGATTACCCTCTGTTCTGAAAAATGATAATGACTCTGCTTACTGCAGCCATTCCTTTGCATGAATTTTGTCAATAATTGAACATTAAACACGTATTTGGCATCCCCTAGAACACCACAGGGCAAGCCATTGTGGAGAGCCAATCAAACCCTCAAGACAGCTCTTGACAAACACAAACAAAAAGGAGGGAATGCCATTGGACTTCCCACTAAACAGGACTGGCTGAACAAAGTATTGTTTACTTTAAATCATCTAAACATATCAAATTCAAATAAGACCACAGCCATGGGTAATCATTATGGGACTAGGGTTAGTCACCCACAGCCGTCAGTCTTGTATAGAATGTTACCTAACCCTGTCTGGCATGGAAGCTGCTGTGCTTGCTCCCACAGGTCCACTTTGGGTTTCAAGCCGTTGTATCAAGCCGTGGAAAGGTGTCCGGATCTACAGAACCCGATCCCCAACTTCTCCCTGAGCCTCCACAGCCCTCAGAAGGACAGAGACCGGACTCCCCGCAAAAAGCAGCACCACATGACCTGGGGACAGATCAAGGCCCTATCCAACCAATCTGCACAACTCTTGGAACAGCAAGGCCTTGAGAAAACTCCAGAGAACTTCTTATTAGCCGCCTTTTCTTGCCTGAATGCCAACTCATTAACAATTGTGTTCTGCACCCTCCTCCTTTGCCTTATTTCTCCAGCTATGGCGATTTCCGAACAAGGAATCTGGCAGGACAACATGTACATCCTCGATGCACAGAACTTTTCACACCTGTTGAATCGAACAGACTGTTGGATCTGCACACACATGCCAACCCATGCCCGCGGAGAACTACTGATGCATGCTGTACCATTTAACCTTACAGTATGGACTAATTATCCTTTACAGAGAGGTGTTTTCATTACTTCTCCAGTTGGTAATACCATAATACCCATCAGCAGCCCTATTCAAGAGACTGCCGCTCTTTGTTGGGACTATGATACAGGGGATGGGAAGGGGCTTCAGGTGGGAAAATATCCATATTGTAGCCGAACCATTGTATTAGAAGAAGTCATGATCAGATCATACTCTAATGTAACAGCATACCCTGAATTCCCAAAAAATATCACAGAATACTTGCATAGTTTTACCCACTATATGTGCAATTGGCTGATCTCAGGATGTTCCGTGGGAGAACCAAAAAGGTGTGATAGAAAAGAAAAATTCTCAGATGGGCAATTTAGCTTGTGTGAGTATGTAGCCGCAATGGTACAACAAGTCAAACAGCCCCGTAACTGGTACACTAACCAGATAGGGAACATTTGGATGCTGTGTGGGCGTAGAGCATATATGCACATTCCCCCCAGATGGAGAGGCAGATGCACTCTAGGCTACATCCTCCCCTCATACTATGCAGTCAAAAATTTACCCAAAGCAAGACTCCGTAATAAAAGGGAGGCGATCAATAATCCCATAGATAAGTATACAGAAACCCAGGTAGCTAGAAGCCTGTTTCCCCCAATGGGGACAGCTATAAATTACAGAGACTTACACATCCTAGCTAACTGGATGAATGCCCTATTTAATCAGACAGTCCATGCATTAAAACTACTCACAACAGAAGTTTCTCAGATTAGAGAGGTAGCATTACAGAACCGCTATGCCTTAGATACCATTTTAGCTTCAAAGGGTGGTGTTTGTGCATTAATTGAATTTCATTGCTGTGTGTACATATCAGTTTATAAAGCAAACCTCACACATACCATAGAGCAGATAGAAACCATGGTTGCTGATGCACCACTTTCAGGCAGAATACCAACTTCTCCATGGGACTGGCTATGGTCCTGGCTCCCTGATATTTCTGGTCTCAAAAGGGTGATTCCTATTATAATGACCGTAATTGTCTTATTTGCCTGTGCTGCTGTATTCAGTGCATACCCAACCTCATATCCATACTGAAACCTTGCTCTCAGCCGGATACAAAGATGTCTTGTATGCTGCTTAATAGGGAATCCTGAGCCCTGCAGCAGTTGGCACACCACGCTGCACCAGCTCTGGGTGATGTGGAGATTCAGGAGCTCTGCAGCAGCTGGCACACCACGCCGACTCAGCTTTTCTCTCCATATCCCCCTTCCCCTATCTCCAGCCCATACCAAGACATAACAGATTTCGGTAGGGGTCTAAAGCTTTCTTGTGCTGCTTAAATAAAAACAGAAAAGGTGAGATGTGGGGAATTATGAGCTTTGCCAGCAGGCCATGTCAGGGTTTAACACTAACTTCCCTTCTCCCTGACCTTTGCACTGAATGAAGCAACACTAGTGCATCTAAATCTCTAGCTTATAATTAAACCTCTCTGCCCAAGGAGAGGATACCTGACTGTCACGTATTTCTCTAGCTTATGATTAATCCTGACTGCCTGAAAGGATAGCTAGTTGCCACGTAGTCAGATGCAGTTAAAAGACAGACACATATGGTATAGGATTCAGCAGCCAATGAGATGATCCGTACACACCCCCTGAGCCAAGCCAATGGTGTAGTGACACGTCTGTATGCTATGGGGAGAGGAGCCAATGATGTGATGACACATTGTATGCTATGGGTGTATGTACAATAAAAAGGGGACCCACGGGAGTGGTCAGCCTTTTCTTTCCTGCCATGAATCCTGCCTGATGTGTCTTCATTGCTGCAATAGGTCGTACTGAGACCTTGGTCGTACTGAGCCGGCGATGTGCCAAGGAAGTGACTCTTGGGGGAGTTTCCCCCTTCGAAAATATGGACAGGTGGGAGAATATGGGCAAAACAGGAGCAAAGTACATATGCTAAATTGCAAAACAGAATTTAACATATATAAAATACATGTATCCATAATAAAAGTTCCCCCATAATGTGCTGTCAGCATTTGCAAGTCTAAGTGCCAACTGTTTGAGTGCTGAAGGGCCATAGATCATCTCACAGGTTGACAGATCGAGGATTTAGATCCTCCTACATAACATAAGCAAACGGCACAACACACGACTTATCCGGGCTTTAGTGCAAGAATTGCTGGCTGCCCCAGAACCAACCAGAGGATGCAGGAGATAACAGCCACCCTCCATTCTGCCAGCGTGAAATCGGGGGACCCAGGAGAGTGTGCAAGTCATGTGGGTAGAAACTAGAAATTAATTTCTGCCTTCCTGCAGATACTCAGATTTCACTAGAGGGCACCACAAGAGATTGGATGGCAGCAGCAACAGAAGGAGACTGAAGCAGAAGAAGAGGAGAAGGGAAACAAGAGAAAAAGAGGTGGAACAGCATACTGCAGAAGGAAGTTAGCTGTTGACTTTTTGACAACAAATTAAAGCTTGGCTTTTTGAAATGGCATTTGGATCTGAGTAGAGGAGTGACTGTTTTTATTTATTCGATTGCATTTAGCGTCTGCCTTTTCAGTTTAAGGATGTAGGACAGACATTGGACCGGGGTTTTTGAAATGTTTTAATTTGTTACTGGATGTATGATATTCATTTGACTGTAGCACACTCTGATGCCTTTGGATTAAAGGCGCGATATCAAGTATAATTAAATAATAAAGATTCAGGGAAGGAGGGAGAAAGAACCTATGGCGAGAATGATGCAGTGAAAGGAGAGAAAGAAGGAAGAGCCACTGGAGCAGGGTGAAGAGAGACAAGATTGGGGAGAAAAATTCAAGAAAGCGGATAAAAGCGAAAAACTGGTTGCAGGAAGAGAAATAAAAGCATAAATAAATCCAAACAGGTACAGAGAATGGATGCTGTAGAAGCTTAGGGCAGATCAGTGAAAATACTACATATTGGGGGGGGGGGGGGGGGGGGGGGGGAGGAAGGAATATTTTTTAAAAAAATAGACATTTTAGCTTAAAAACAAGAAAGGATATTTTTCTATGTATTTTCTCAGTGCCTTTTCCTTCAGCAAAATAACCAATGTCTTTTCGCGATCCAACATAGCTCTTGGCAGACTATTTCACTTTCTTATCAAAATAAAAAAGTCTCCTGCATGCACTAGGTCTCTCCCTTAAGAAGTCATTCTGCTGCCATTCACTCCTATTCAAAGGGTCTGCATGCTCTAGGTCTCTCCCTTAAGCAGGCATTCTGCTGCCATTCACTCCTATTCAAAGGGTCTGCATGCTCTAGGTCTCTCCCTTAAGCAGGCATTCTGCTGTCATTCACTCCCATGCGGAGGGTCTGCATGCTCTAGGTCTCTCCCTTAAGCAGGCATTCTGCTGTCATTCACGCCCATGCGGAGGGTCTGCATGTTTAAGATTCCATCTTCAGAACAGCTTTTTACTTTTATTTAAAAAGGCATTCCTTTGTACCAACTCCTCTTCTTTCTTTTTTCATATTATACCCTGGAACTCTGGGCAGGGTTTCAATGTCTGGATGCCACGTGTACGTCTCCTTTCTACCTGCAGGAAATTTCAGCTGCTGTTTGTGATGCGCCCCTTCTAAACAGGTTGACCCTATCTTACTCCATAGTCATCCTCTCGCGGGATTGTTGGCTGCATAGGGCTTTACTTCTAGTTTCAGGTTCTCTTCTGGTGTGGCAGTTACTACCCTTAACCAGTAAGCCTTCATACTGTTGATGCAACTCCATTATTGCTCTCTGCTTTTTCAGCAGGGGGAAAAGAGGAAAAGGGGAACTAGATTCAGACACCACCCAAAAAGGCATTGAATTCTACGGTCTGGGAAAAGAAATAAGCATGGGGGTAAAACAAATAAGAATGGGGATAACTTGCTGGTGTGGCAGTTCCTACCCTTAACCAACATGCCTGATACTTTGGATGCAATTCCAACATTGCTCTTTGCTTCAATGGCAAGAGGTAACAGGAAATTGGACTCAAACAGCAACCAACAAGAGCCCTGATTTTGACGGTTTGGGAAATTAAGTAAGGGGGTGACACGTATGGCGCAGCAGATGCTACCATAAGCTTGCTGGGCAGACTGGATGGACTGTTTGGTCCTTTTCTACCGTCCTTTTCTATGTTTCTCCTGGGAGATGATCTGGTTTTTCTGCCACGGCATGAATCTCTTCATTGACCTTTGTCCCTAAAGCTGGAAATAGGGAGGAGGCTACAGACCCATCTAGTAAGCAGGGTTAGAAACTGGTTGACTGACAGGTAACCGAGGGCAGCGGTAAATGGAGCTCACTGAAAGGAAAGGCGTGGGGGATTATTACCAGTGGAGTACGTCAGGAATTAGCCCTGGCTACAGTTCTGTTCCCTCTGGGCTCAATATTCAAGAGATTTATCCGGCTTAAACCATGTTTAAACAGAGTAAACCTACTCGTTTAAACATCTGGCCTGTTTACGGGCTATATTTATGAGGTTGAAATTGCTAACTGCAAAACATTTATCCAGGTAAAAAGGGATGGGGTTGGAGGCATTCCTGGTGCAGGCTTTCAAATTCATTAGCCGGTTAATGCGATATGCAGCACAAAATGGCTAAATTAAGCCAAATAGCCCGGCTGGGCAAATGACGGGCCTAAATCTACCCGCTCAGATCTGGAGCGAGTAGATTTAGCTGACTATTCAGTTGTACAACTAGCTGGGTAAGTGTGGCTGAATCTGCCTGGTTATCTCACCTGCTTAGCTGGTTTGTGAATGCAGACCCTTATATTTCTAACTGAAATTGCAGGAAGGTTTGTCTTTTTGTAGGCGATACAAAAATCTGTAACAGGAAAGTCTCTCCAAACAAGGTAGAAAATAAAATGAGTAATCTAGGAAAGCCTGAGGAGTGGTCAAGAATTAGGAAACTAAATTTAATGCACAAAGTGTAGTCATGCATCTGGTGTAGAGAAATTCAAGAGAGCAGTACTTGATGGGATGTGCATCAAACAGGAGATCTCAGGGTAATCATATCTATTGATCTCAAGGTAGCAAAACAGCACAAGGAGGCAGTGATGAGAACCATTTCCAGTTTATAAAAAAAAAAAAAAAAAGAAAAGGTGATGAAAACGCCTTTCTATGGGTCATTCGTGAGAACTCGCTTGGAACATTGTGTCCAATTCTGGAAGTTGTATCTTCTAAAGGACATGCAGAAAGGAGAGGAAGTCCAGAATGGTGCAGTCAACAACAAAGAGGTCCATGTTCATTAGATGGTGAGTGGCAAAGTTATTTGGATAAAGTTACTCAGATAACTTCAGCTTAATATTCAGTGAGCCCAAATCTCCTGCTGAATATAATCAGCTAGCTTTACCAAGATAATTGTAACCATGCCACCGAATATACACAATAATGTTAGACCTAACTGGCCATATTCAAATCATAGCCAGTTAAATCACAATCCCACACACTGCCAGTCAAGTAAACTCAATATCTCATCCTCCAAAATATTTCCAAAACTTCTCTGTGCCTAGCTCCAATTGACCCTCTAATACCAAAAAAACAAATCAATGTTGGCGGCAGAGCAACCCAAGTACCACCGCCCTCACCTCATTATATATGAAAATGCAAGAGCTGACTCTGGGCCCTCTCCTGCCCCAGTCGGAACCCCTACTATCACCCTTCCACCCCACCTGTAACCTCCCAAACTCCCAAGGCTAAGCTGGCCATTGCCAGCGTTGCTCTGACACTACCCACACTGCTATTAAGTAACGGTAAGAGGCCAGAAGCCTGGTAAGAGTCTATCACCTCCCAGCTTGGCCTTGGGGTTTTGAGGGGGTTCTGACTGCAGCGGGAGGGGGCGATCGGGTGCAGACATTTTTTGGACATATGTTGAGTTATAGGGTGGGACTCAGGGATTCTTGACAGTTTAGTGGGGGGGGGGGGGGGGGGGTTGGAACATAATAGGTTATATTTGAATAGAGCCGATTAGGTCTACAGTTGTCCAGGTAAATGTACCTGGATAACTTTCGACCTGCTCTGGACTACAACCAGATTTACCTGGATAAAATGCCAAATAGCAATACTACCCGGCTGAGTCTAAGCCCCAGAACACCTTTTTTATTTCAACTGGCTAAGTTGTAGCCAGGTAGTGATTCACCCGCCTAAAACTTATCTGCTGGGGTGAGGGGAGGGGGAGAGAAGAGGCATATTTAAAACCCCAGGTTTATCCAGCTAAGTCCCAACCCTAGGCAGACAAACCTTTTGAATATGGACCTCTAAATGTTTACACTCTGTAAGAGAGGAGACACTGGGGGGATACGATAGAGGCATTCAAAAGGTATTACTAATGCACAAGAAGCAAACATTTTCCAGTGGAAAGAAATTTCTAGAATAAGGTCATGAGATGAGAAAATATTTCTTCACAGATGATGATGGAATGGCCTCCCAGTGGAAGCGGTAGAGCAAAAAATAGGAACAGAATTTAAGAAAACATAGAATAGGCACAGAGGATCCCTGGAAACCTGAGACAGGGTAGGCTCTGCAGTGCTGCATCATGACTGGATGGTCCTGAGATCTTTCTCCTGTCATCTTCCATGATTCTAGTTCTATGACCTGCAAAGAATAACTCATACTTTGGGATTCATCACGTTACTTTGAGGACTCATTGGTTCAAAGTGTTCATATATAAGATTCTGAGGGCCAAATGTGTAGCGTGTTGTAGCTGATGCTATCAAATAACCACAGATAATCTGCACTAAATGTGAAACCCATGACAATATATTCTGCTGATTCACACAAAGCTTCTTTTCCTATATTATATAGATTCTTTGTACCAGCACGGGTGAAAGTACCAATACTAACAGACAGTGGGGGTGCGTTTACCCAAAGAGGGGGACAGCAGTTTTCAGCCCCCAGTTTTACACAGTCCACAGCATAGATGCCCAGGCAAATTATTTTAAAAACTGTCCTGTATAAAGCTTTGGAAACGTAAGGTACATGATCCTTTGTGCACTATCGGTGTCATTCTGTCTCTCCCAGTCATGTCCTATTGTGTTACAGGTTTTCACACATATTCTCATGTGCAAACTTAAATCAGAGCACAAGAGAAGGTGAAGGATAGTCATGTAGCCAACCTATATCCCTTGCACATATGCATACATGTGACTAGTTAAAGATTAACCAGCTTTGCAAATTAAGTATCCTATAGGTAGTGAAAAAAAAAAAGCTGACTGCAGGTATTGCTCCTCACCTAATGAAATGAATTTGGAAATGGTCTGACATCAGGCAGCAGATAAGATCATAATATGGTATCACTGTTGCTTGCTCATTTGTTTGAACTCCAGAAACTATATCAGATAACACATAATTATATACATAAAGTTGCATTACAGAATGGGACTCTCACTTGAGGAGCTAAATATAAGCACCTGCATTTACATTACATTACTGCGGGCAAAGAGATAAAAGCCACAGGCTCATTAGTCTGGAACACTGCATTGCAAATATTTGATCCAAGTTTAAAGAAACTTTGGAAGATGTGATTTGTAAAGTGTCAACACTGATTCATCTGGTATGGGCCCTCTCCGACTATCCAGAGCGCTAACTGGTAGTCTGAGGAACACATTTGATAGCTGGCCAAGTCTAAAGGTCTATCCGAGGTAAGACAAAGCCCACCTTTTTACAAGGGGCCATTGTTCCTGAACAATATAGCTCTCTGGCTTATTTGAATGTCAACGATCCAGGAAAGCTGATGTTTGGAGCCATCAAATAAAATGTTTTTGTGAAACAGTTTATTATTTCAGAGGTAATTATTTGAATCATTCATGGCAAAGGATATTTGCTAATGAGAGCCTGCCTGATGTAAATCCCAGGGAGACTGAATGCTCTTTGTGCTGACAAAAAGGCCCAACTCACTGGAGAGCGACTGGCTGGACAAATCATTCATCTATGCAAATGCCAGCTGAAATGGTCAGATGCATTTATTACCCTCCTCATTACAGTAAACAAGGCAAGAATCGTGACTGGCAGTTATCAACTTGCTCTGAAGTATGATTTGTTCTCCTAGCACTATTTAAATGAGAAGAAAAAAGGCAAGCCACCAGGGAATTTATTGGTTGATAAAGACTAAATGTCACACAGCCCACCAGTACTTAAAGACTTTTGATTGACAAATGTTTTATTTGACATATCAAACAATGGAGTTTTTCATAGCAAATAGTTTGTACTTTTAGCAAAAAAAAAATTACCCTTTGATGTTAAGTCAATTTCCTGCAAACCACAGCAAAAACCTGGAAACATGATAGAATAACCAGGTAGAATGCTGAACGAGCTAAAATATAGCTTGCAGCAAAGAAGGGGAATAGCACAGGGCCTACATTCAACAGATATTGTACATATAAATACAAAACTAAGGCTTGTACTGCTACAGTGTGGCCAAATGCTACTCTTAAGTTTTAATTCAGATCCACCAAAACTGTTTTTGTAAAACCATACACTTTGGGGCCGATGCAATAAAGTGCGCACAGCCTAATGAACAGCTTAATGAGCTATTGGCACGCTAGGCTTACACACGGTGCAAAAAGGGGGATCAGTGCATACAAAACACGCATCCAAACCAGTGCGCAGCTAATAGCGCTCATCACATGAGGCTATGAGCTATTACCCCACGATGCAGAAAAAACAAATCGCCATGTGCCTGACGTGCACTTTTTAACAGGGCAAATATAACGCCAGCCCCGGAGCTGGCGTTAAGCCTTGCTGCGCTTCAAGGGCTCAAATAAAAAGAAAAAAAATACTGCTTTTTGCCGTTTCTCCTACTTAGTATTGTTCATGTTTATTTAAAGAAAAGCTTTTACTGCTCTCCTCGTTACTTGTTCCAAAACACGGCACCGAAGGTCCCAAAACAAATGCCCTGCTGTTAGAAAACGTTCAAGCCTACCAATTTGTAATTTGCCTGTCTTCAAGCAGTTGCAGTGTTCACTAATGTTCACTGGACGCGGCAGGATAAAACGGACGCTTGCATCGAGCATCCCTCTTCCTAACCCGCGCACAGCCACGTCTCCTGGGCGCCCGATGGACTGCTAGGGACGCACAATTTCCCCCAGCTCCTTTTTAGTGCGGTAGCTCATTAGATTACTGCATCGGGCGCCCAGGAGAGGTGGCTGTGCCGGCGTTAGGGAAGCGGATGCTCGATATGAGGGCCCATTTTACCGGGCGGTTTTATTGCATCGGCCCCTTTGTGTTTCTGCTTCTCATGCCTGTTTAGAAAGTAGTGGGAGTCCCAGAAGCGATGCAGTATGCCTATACCTTTTAAACCTTTTTTTTTTTTTTTTTAAGACATTGCCATTACCTGCATTCCTTGCACCACCCGGATTATTTACATTCTAACCTTGTGAGAGATGCTCAGATCGGAGCCAGCCCTGTAGGACATGCGACCATTTCTTCCCAGGATTTCCTCTGGAAAGCTGCTTCTTAACTTTTCAAGGCACCTTTTGTCTCAGCACTCCTGCCACTACAATGTAAAGAGACTGGCCCTCAAGAAGGGAACAGATGATGAGTGACAACTTGTGCAAAGAAAAGAAAAGAAAACCCAAAAGTTGTTATTTTCTAAAAAAAAAACAAAAAAAAAACACAACAACAAAAGAACACAACAACAACAACTGAATATGGGTGTGCAGGGAAAACAAATGTAGCTGAGTTCGGAACGTTTCACTTTTGGCCTATGCTATCGGTATTACAGGACAGCAATGCTAGATGCCACCGGGAGCAGCACAAATGTACCTTGTTCCTGGAGGCCTTGGAGGTTTGGGTGGGGTGGGAGAGCTGGGGTAGATGTTACAAGTAGGTGAGCTGCGTGTTAAGGGGCACCCGGAGCTCGCATGACATCTTCGATATGGGGAGTGGGGTGGTGAAGCTCCTTGGACCGCTATGGCCCGCAACTTATTTTAATTCCTTTGAGCGCGTGGGAGGAGGGTCATTGAGCGCCATGCTCGGACATCGTTTTTACTTATTATTGTGGATAGGGTTACCCGAGCATATTCAGTGGATGACTTGCCCCCACGGGGGATCCAGTTAACTTCAGCAGGCAAACTTCTTTGCTTCCAAGCTTACTGTATATGGACCTTAGGATTTGGAAGAGAGGGTAAAGCAGATAGGTGCACAGGTGCTATTCTCCTCCATCTTCCAGTCAAGGATAGCAGCCAGGCAGTCACTCCTACCTGTGCCCTTCTCCTCTACCGCCAATTCTTGACTACGTGCATTCCACCTGGCTGTGTCGTGTGCTTGGAATAGTCTTCCTGAACTGGTATGCCATGCTTTCTCTCTTGCAGTGTTTAAATCCCATCTATAGACCCACCTTTTTGAAACTGCTTTTAAATCTAAGGCCTGATTTTCATGTTTTTCGCTTCATAAAAAGAAAAGAAAGTTAGTTAAACTATTGTCTTGCTTTATGAAATACCCCAAGTCTCTTGTCCTGTATGTTTGTCCTATTAGATTGTAAGCTCTATTGAGCAGGGACTTTTTGTATTTATTTATGTTTTTTTGTATACCATCATTCCAGAGGTAGATCATAACAGTTTACATATATAGCACTGAATTACATTGTAAATAAGGTAATAATTTCTATCAGTATTAATATAAATGTGTGAATAATAGATATAAGAAAGTTAGTTATTATTTCAAAGGATTAGTAATTCCAAGGAATTATTCAAATAGTAGAAATAAGAATTTATAAAAGTAATAGCAAAATAAGAGTATGTTTGTGCAGCGCTGCATATGTTGTGTAGCACTATAGAAATGTTTAGTAGTAGCCGCCTTTCTACCGCAGCAGCCCATTTAAATATTAAATCGGGTGCCCAAGAGAGGTAGATTGGTGCGCAGTATTTTCTGCTTTTCTGTAAACTTTTGGAGCTCCTCAAGAATTAACAACTGCTCCGGTGCAGGAGTTAATTTTTAGAGTAAAAATGTGGGCCTCGGGCACAGTATTTTATTTATTTTTTTTGCATCGGGGGTAATAGCTAATAGCCTCATCAACATGAATTTACATGTGATGAGGTCTATTGGCTTCACGCTTGTTTGGATGCGCTAATCCCCTTGCATGAGGGGTTTTGTATATGCGTCCAAAATGCGCATCCAAGCGCTGGTAGTCGTACGCTTAGTCGAGCACACTGTATTGCATTGGTCTGACTGTTGGCCTATTTAGCTTGCAAAGTGTACTTTTTCTTTCTTTTTTTGCAAACTGCTATTGGAGCAATTTTCAAAGGAGTTACCGTGGGTTTCATGTGCAGAAATGCTCTTTTACAAAATTGCCTGTGTGAACTGGTAAATTTCCATGTGCATGATCTGTTCTTGTACAAGTTTACCCGGACAGAGTGGTTTGAAGTTAAAATATAAAATAAATACTTTATTTATGTTTAGATTTAAATGTACAAAATTTCAAACAATTATTTACTGTTTTTCACTGTTACGACTGTTATTTACTGTAAAATGTTGTTTTAACTATAAACCGGAGTGAAGGCTTGCGCCAAACCTCGGTATATAAAAACTTACAAATAAATAAATAAATAGAGTAGTAGTAGTAGTGGTAGTAGTAGTAGTAGTAATGAATGAATGGCTGCGTAGATGGTGTTAATGAGAGCAGTTTGGCTTTCTGGACCAGTGGTTCCCAACCTTTTTTATGTCTTGGCACACCTGGCATTGGGCTCATCTCATCATAGCACCAGGATCTTTCCTATCTCCGAAGCGCCGATGGCGGGGCGCCGTATGGACGCCGCTGTTATTGGCGTCTGTTCAGGCTCCTCCCACGAACGTCGGGAGCCAGCTGGTGAGTAGCAGGAAATTCAAACAGAGTTAGCAGAATGCTGCCTCTAGGAAAAAGTCCACAGCAAGCCAAATCATCACCATCTTTTCTCTTCTCTTCCCTCTCCCTTCACTCCACTGCAATCCTTATCTTCTCTCCATCTTCTCTTCCCTTTGCCCCCCCCCTCCCCACGTATCATTGCCCTTTCCTCCCATCCCTATCCCTCAGCATCATCACCTTCTCTTTCATTTTCTCTCCCTTCACTCCCTGGTATTATCACCTTTCCCCTCTCTTTACTCTCCCTCCACTCTCCTGTCATCATCACCATCCACTTCCTACCCTCTCCCTCTATCCCCCTGACATCATCTCCACCACCTTCCCTTTCCTTCCATCCCTCCCCGATATAATCTCCATCATCAACCTCTCCTACCCTCTCACTCCCCTCCTCCTTATCACCTTCTCTTTCCTACCCCCTCCTTGGCATCAGTACTTTCTTTTTCCTTCCCTTCCTTCTCCCGCAGTACCCCAGCTTCCTAAATAATTTGGCTGCCCCTTTCAGCAGCACTGGCGCTGCTTCTTCCTTCTGAGCCTGTTTCCCTCTGTAATGGGAACTGCATTAGGCCAGCAGGACTTGTGAGACTACAGGATCCCCCCCTCCATGCCGTTTCAGCTACAGAGAGGAGAGGAGAGTGGGCAGAAGGGAAAACAGAAGCAGCAGCTGATAAGCACTGCTCTCTGACTCCCCCTGGTGAATGGGAGGATAGCCTGCAGGCCAGCTGTTATAGGGAGGGGAAAAGATGCTGAAGACTGCACTCCAGCACTGCAGCTAGGGCACATTGTTTGGGAAACGCTGCTCTGGACCGTGGGGTGATGTCTCAAGGACTGCTGAGCAGAGGTGGGCCACCCTTCAGAGAGGGTGGTGAATGCATGGAACCGCCTTCCACTGGAGGTGCCAGAGACAAATAAAATCTGTATCTGAATTCAAGAAAGCATGAGATCAACAGATGGGATCTCTGAGGAAGTGAATGGAACTGTAAAGCTAAATTAGTTTGGTAGATAGGCCATAGGAGCTTTATCTGCCTCCATCTTCTACAACATGACGAAATAGACAGAACAGAAAAAAAAAAGAAGTTTGAATGTTGCTGCCTACAAGGGCTTACAATGTAAGAAAGAATATATGGAAATATGACCGTACCTTGGAGAGTCTCATCCTGATAGTCCATTAGAAGTACAGTCTATAACCCACCATCTAGACATACCCATTCATTACCAGATATTAAGGTTGGGAAGAAGAAAAATTTTGATTCATTTTTCATTTTGTTTTCAGGGATTTGATTTTCCATGAATTTCATTTTATCAAATGTTTATTTTATTTATTTCATTAAAAAAATATTTATTTTTTTTAAACCCACCCTAAACTGAAAAAATAAAAGAAGCAGGGCTTCCCCCAAGGACTCCCAAGCCTCCCACTCAAAAACTGCTGGGGCCAGGATCCTCCCCGGCCTACACTTATCCGGTCAAGGGGAGATCCGATGCCTAGGCCCAAGCCAAAGCCTGGGCCTTGCATACGGCATAAGCCGAGATCGCAGAGACCTACCACGGCCTAGGCCTACGTAAGGCTAAAGCTTAGGTCCAAGCTAAAGCCACAGCCTTGTGTAGGCCTAGGTCACTGTAGGTCAGCACGACCTCAGCCTACACCCTATGCAAGGCCCAGGCTTTAAGGCCTGGACCTGATGCCTGGGCCTAGGCTGGGCCCCAGACTCAGGCCCAGGCCCAATGCCACAACCCGGTCCAGAAAAAAGGTCCTGATGCCCAACGCCGGTAACCCGGTATGGAGACTGGGTCCCGACGCTGGAGCCTCAGCCTATTCCCTATGCAAGGCCCAGGACCAATGCTGTGACCCAGTCCAAAGACTGGGTTCTGATGCCGGGCCTCAGCCCAGACCCAGGCCCGACACCAGGACCTGACCCAGAGGCTGGATCCCAACCCCTGGGCGGCAGGCCCAGGCCTCAGTGCACTCCTCTTCTATCTTCTTCGGCTCTTGAAGCCAACTGATTCCGTCCTCCAGGGTTGCACCGGAGTTAATTAACTCTGGCGCATTCACCCCAGCGTACAGCACAATTTTGCTATATGTAAATGCCTTATATTAAAATGGCGCCATCTGTATGGCATTTCCGTAGAACAAAATGGCAGCATCAATTGGCTTCAAAAGCTGAAGAAAAGAAAATGGAAGAGGAGTGCTCTGAGACCTGGGCTCGACCCTGGGCCGAGGTCCAGGCATTGGGACCCGGCCTCCAGGTCATGTTCTGATGTTGCCCTTGGGTTTCTGGACTGGGTTGCAGCGTCGGGACTGGGCTTGGGTCCCAGCATCAGGCCCGAGTCTGGGCCAAGGCCCTGGCATCGGGACCCGGTCTCCAGACCAGGTCATAGTGGCAGGCTTAGACTGAGGCCCAGGCATAGGTACCCTACCTTTGGGTTGGGTCTAGGCCTGGAACGTGACACTAGATTCACGGAGCAGGTAATTTTTTTCCATTTTTGGGGTCTCTGTCCAGGCCCCAGTGGTTGATCTGGGTTGAGACCCCGGCATTGCATTTGAGCCTAGGCCATGGTTCATGCATTGGGCCATGGCCAGGGCCTAGGCCCAGGTCACAGGGTTACTCTCTGGCCTAGGCTGAGGCCCTTAGTTTGGGTGTCAGCCTATTCCATAGGTGAGACCCAGGCCTCGGGCCTGGTCCTGGGCCCAATGAATCAATTTTGTTTATGAAATGAAATGTGAAAACCAATGAAATTTCGACCGATTTCAATGGTTTCGCTTTGATAACGCCATGAAATGAAATAGGATATTTTGTCTAATTTCCTATTTCGTTTCTCTCAAATGCCCATCCTTACCTGATATTGTGCACTCACAGAAATCACACTGATTGCATGGTCCATGAATAGGAGTTATGTTGATAGCTAATTTTCCTTCTTCTACTAAAGACACATGTGATTGGTTAACTTGGAATAACAACGCATGACATGATTGGATATCTTCGCAGGTCTGATAGTTTTATAAGTAGCATAAGAGACGGTGCTCCAATGTGTGACCAGTAAGACTCTGGAAATTTGAAAGCTGCACAGCGTTTGAAAAACTAAGTACCCTTGAAGAAGACAGGATTCGAAATGCCGGCCATGTTGGGTGGTTGTTTATAGTATCATCTGGTCAAGACATGTGTAGAGACCCCTGGGTCTCTACTAGATGACCCCCTAGATCCTTACCTTTAAAGTAGTCAGCTAGAAGTGAGACACCATTCCCTATAGCACCTCCCCCTGAGGATGGATGAGGTGATATCATCCTTATCCAGAAAGGGGGAGATGGGGTAGCAGTGTGGAGTTCTTTTGAGAGAGTGATATGTGTAAGTGGTATGCTCTCCCAGTTTTAGGCTCCTAGCCTAGAGCAGGAAGGGGAGTTGAATGTATAGGGTTGGCAAGGAGGTTGAAGAGAGAGAGAGAGAGAGAGATTTTTGCTGTTTTTCTTGGGGGTTTTCTACTCTTGACCTAGCATTTCTGGACGGTCGTTTTTCCTGCTCAGGAGGTCAGGATGGAGCTGCACACCCCTTTGCCCCAAACAAGGAGAAGTTGTAGTACCCACTAAGGTGAAGAAGAAGATTTTTCTGTTTTTCCATCTAGAGGGAAAGAAGATTGTTTTCTGTCACCCTTCCTTACTGTTTCCAGCCCAAAAGGCCTTTTCCCCCAGGATGGGTCTGCTTGCACTCTGAGAGGAATCCAAGTGAGAGGAGAAAAGAAAATATAGAGTTTCCACCCCGGGGACAAAGGACATGGACAGGTTGGAGACTGAGAGCCCATGTGGACCTCAGGTACTGAGGGAAGGGGACATCCCCAACTAGGACACTCCAGCCAACTCAGGACAATTGTTTGCCCACCCCATGGAGGATAAACCACTTCCCTGCCCTTGCTCTGAGGGAATCATCCACAGAGGTAGCTACACTAAAAATCCTGGATCTATCTGGACACTAGTACAGTATTTGTTCATAGTAATTCTTTTGAAATCAGCCACAGTAAACTTTAATTTGCACACCCATGCAGTGAGTGCAGCCTGGTTTGTAAGTGGGACTGTCCTGAAGAGCTATGGTACCACCCATACAAGAGTGCACCTCTGCCCTGGGCCTGGGTTATCCTTCCCCCAACTGAAAGAACTCACCCCTTGGGAAACGAAGATGGAGAAAGTACCTAAAGAGAGAGCCCTGAGAAACAAATTATTTTATGGCCCCTTGAGATACAGCTTGTCTTCCAAAAAGGGGTTACAATTGTGATTACAGATAAATTTTAATTACACAAAACATTTCTTAAAGAAAAAGAAAAAAAGGATTCTATGCATTAGGAGTATGTTGATGAGATGTGGCATCGTTTCATTTAAAGTGTATGGTGATTGTATATAAGAACACTCCTCTCTTCTGCTTCATAAAATTCCAGAATGGTACATATAGCATCTCATTTCTTCTTCTTTCTATAGAAGCATTGCTAGTTATTTAAGATTCCCCACCCTGAGCTTTTGATAATTAAGTACCTTTCTCCCCTCCCCACTTTCGCAAAAGGATCCTGTAAAAAATAAAATAAAACAAAGAAGAGAGTGTAACTGAGTTCCTGCTGGCCTTATGTTTGTGTACCCAGCATGCTGCAAGAACCAAGGGATGCACCCCCTAGTTATGTGCTGACATTCCCAAATCAGGGGGCTCTCACCAGCTTGGTTCCGTGAGTGCTCCTGGTTTGTTTTCACAAACATGTTTTTTTTTTAACTCTCCACCATCTCTCTCCAGGTAACAAAATAAATTGTACATAGAATATAAATAAACATAATACTGAAAATTTCATGCTTTACGATTGGCAATTGGGATGCATCCTTGGCAGTGTGAACAGTAATGACTGGGCAGACTGGATGAGGCACTAGGTCTTCTTATACCATCATCTACTCTGTTATTATGCAATGAAAATCAATTAAAAGTTAACAAAAAAATCATCAATAACCCAGGTCAGGACAGAGAAAGGACTAAAGGTACAAAGAGATTTTACAAAGGTTCAATAGACTAAGCAGAATAAATGCAGCACTACCACGGGAGCTCAGCATCCTTTAATTTAAAGCTCAGTATTAATCTGGAAGAGCATTCTAAAATTGCATGCCCATGTGACAGGGTTCCATATTTGAGGTTCCTATCCCCATGAGTTTACATTGTGCTGGGACCATGTACTGTTAAAGAGTTTAAGACTGAATTATTAAAATTATGTCGCAGATTGGTGACTTTAATACTGCTGAGCCCACTAATTGTTCCTTGCTGCAAGAAGAGAGGTTCCAAAGGAACTGTTTGTGTGTTATACACAGGAGTTACTTGCTTTTGCATGAAGTCTATACCTCTGCAGAACCAATAGCTATAGGATAAACTAGACAACTTACAGAGTGAGACCACATGACCTTTGGGAGCCTATGGGAACTGACAAGAAAAAAAAACCAGGAAGGAATGGAAAGAGCTATTGCACTTGTCAGGAGTGAAACCACATTTTTTCAAAAAGCAAGTTTTGTCTCTGACTGCCCTGGTTTTTCTGAGTGCTCTCTGCTCTGCAGTACAGGAGCAGAGGCACAGTCCTGTTAGAAATCAGCAGCTACCAGGGAAGGGGAGGGCATGAAATCCCAGAAAAGCTGGAGACAGAGATTGTTATTAGTATTGTCGCAACCTGCAAACAGACCCAGCAATCTGTAGTCTGAGCTGAAGCCCAGGATTTCTGTTCATTGTGAGGTAAGTGACCAAGATATTTAGAGGGGATTTTATTTCTGAGACCAATTTAGACCCTGTTGCTTCTACAGCCTGTTAAGGGCACATCTACAAGTCTGGGTAGTAGTGACAAGATCCCCTTAACCAGGGAGCTGCAAGGAAACGTATTAATTCAAGACTGTGTTTTTTGCCCCCCTTGTCGGAATGGATTCTGCTTGAGGAAACAAAGACATGGGGAAGTGGAGATGATTTTTGCCTCAGGGGAGTAGATTTTCTGCTACCTTTCAGCATTCATCAGATTGCCTGACATTTGCTTTCATATAAGGCAGTCTGGGCCCCATTGTTGTTGTGTGCACACAGATAGTGATTGGAATGTTACTGTATCACATTTTTGGGTACCCACTGCTTAGAGCCCAGTTTAGTGGCATAACCTTATTCTTTCTGCTGACTTATGCTATATTATTGCTACTCCTTCCCCCTTTTATACCTGAGTTATGACGTATATTATCAGAAAAAAAAAGTATTCATTTCTCACTTGATGTGGTGACTGCCTATGATACCCTGCTAGGGGGACAGATTAAGAAAACAGGAAGGTGGAACAAGAGGGCACAGGACTCCTCTATCCGAGTGGCTAAAGGTAGACATGGTGGGGGTTGCAGGTTATCGTAGCCTGTTGCAACTTTTTGTTTCTTGTTAACTGATGAGATATACCAACGACCATTGGTATATAAAATCTGTTAAATAAACAAAAATAAGTAACAGGTGCAAGTGGGATTCTCTGTTTTGTCACGTCATATCCCCTTCCTTGATCTGTATTACTGAGGGGGGCGCTACAAGCATTTTAGAGGTGTTTGCTTTGTGTGCCTTTTACATTAACAGTTCCTCCTAGAAATATGTAAAAAGGAAGGCTTCTGAATTTCTTTTCTCTGATTTTTTTTTCCCCCCCCCATTTCGAATTTTCCTTTCCTGCTTCTCTAAAAGGTCTGCATTTTCTAGTTTGCCTTATTTTGTGCTTTTAAATTGTAATTTTTAAGATGATCAAATCAAAGTGAGCCGGGAAGATGTAACAGAGCAAATCAACAAAGAACAAAAGAACATAAGAAATTGCCTTGCTGGGTCAGACCAAGGGTCCATCAAGCCCAGCATCCTGTTTCCAACAGAGGCCAAACCAGGTCACAAGAACCTGGCAAGTACCCAAACACTAAGAAGATCCCCTGCTACTGATGCAATTAATAGCCGTGGCTATTCCTAAGTAAAATTGATTAATAGCCATTAATGGACTTCTCCTCCAAGAACTTATCCAAACCTTTTTTGAACCCAGCTACACTAACTGCACTAACCACATCCTCTGGCAACAAATTCCAGAGCTGTATTGTGCATTGAGTGAAAAGAATTTTTTCCGATTAGTCTTAAATGTGCTACTTGCTAACATCATAGAATGCCCCGTAGTCCTATTATTTGTTCAGGCTTACATTGAGAGGGCTTGCTGAGCCAAGGGGTGCCGGCATCTGCAGCTGCTCAGGAGGCTGGTGCTGCTGCGCCACCTCCTCCTCGCTGAACTGAGTCTATGCATCCAACTGTAAGGGGGCACGGAAAACTGGTGCTGCATTGCTGGTCCCTGGGGCTTGATGGCTGAGACTGGCAGAGTCCTGGGCGAGAGGTGTGGAAACAAAGAAGACAGAAGTACCAATGTAAAGAAGTACACATGTACCGTTTGGCATCAGATGCACACTTTGCATCAATCAATGTGAGCATCTTATGTCAAATGATGTAGACATCTGTAGCGGCCTTGACATTTACAGGTGAGCTGAACTTACCAGCTCCAGCCGCTCATCCATCCCCTTGAACACATCTGGTCCCAGCCATTTGATGAGGCGTTCTTCCCCTGGTGTCATGACGATGGGAAAAGGGGCTCCTCTGCCAGTCTGTCAAATACTTGTTGTGGCTTGTCACCTTGATTTTCAGTTGGGCCACCTACTCTGCACTGTTGTGCTTGGGTACGGCCTGGGCAATCATGCGCCAGATCTGCCTCTTGGATGCCTTTGATGTCTTGGCTGCACGGTTGCCTAAGAGCATTGCATAGTTCTCGAGGACCCCTGCGATTTCTGCCTTTTCTTGTTTTGTTAAAAAAAATCTTTTTTTTTTAGTTAAGTTATGTAGAGTGTTAGGGATTATAATTATACAATGTATTTATTTTCAATCTTTACTATTTTCTATTTATTTATTTTGGTTTTATTTTTCTTTAGTATTATTATTTTTTATCTTTATAATTTGAAGTTGTGAACCGTTTTGGTCGGATACTCTCCGTGAAAATCGGTATATAAAATGTTTTAAATAAATAAAATAAATAAATGTCGTCCTCAACACTGAACTTCAAAGCCCTCAACCGAACATGCCCTGCTGCCTGACTCCCAGAAAGGGGTGCCACTTCCACTGCCAGAGAGGCGTCCTTCCTTTCCTCACTCCCCTCTCTTCCTCCCTCTCCCCAGCATCTTTCCTACCAACTCCCCTCTGCCCTCTTGTTTATCCCTACCCTGCCATCCTCCTCCCTCTGTACTTGCCTATCTCCTTCCCACTCCTCCTATCCCTCCTCTCCTCTGTCCTGCCTCTCATGCTCCTTCGTCCACATCACCTCTCCTCCACCTCACCATCACTCCTTCTCCTAACACAAAGACAAACAGGACAAAGTAACAAAAACTCATGTCAAAGAACACAAAAGACCAAGGGAAAGGAAAACAGAGGACAGCAGAAGACAAGACAACGCAGTCAATTAATTGATAGAAATAAGCTACTGCGCTCTTTTATACAGTTCTTCCAGCGCCTCCCTCTGACGTCGGGTGAAAACCCAGCATCGATCTCACGGAGCAAACTTTTCAGAGGAATAATTTCAATTCTCACCGGTGCAGGCAGGTAAATCACTGGTAGCCTCTAGAGATCTCTCCGGGGTGCGCATAGACCACTCGCCTCTCCTCTCCAAACGCCTGACACACCCTCAGAGGCAGCTGCAGGAAGCCTGTATCTATAAGCAGAAAAAAAAAAGTACAATGCAGTAAATGACGTGCGATGCACTAAGGTGTCACACAATGCAACAACTTACCGTGCGTGATGCTATTGGCCTACATGATGTGGTAAATCTTAATTTTGCAAAATCACGCCCTTTTTGTTTATGCGCCCATTATCGCGCCATATTTTGGCTATATTTATAGCAAAATGATTAATCTAGGCCTTAGGGACCTAAATTTAGGAACTGAACTTTTTTTGAACATCAATTCCTCTATTTTTAAATTAAAGATATGTGTCTCTTTATTAATGTCCTTTAAAATAAATCCCAATATTAAAAATAACTCTAGCATGTGTTGAGAATTAAAAAAATATATATTCCGATCAGAATGCTTGTTAGATGAGCTCACACAATGTTAAGGAAAGTGCTTCATGGAAGAAGGTATCCTGGAGAGCTGATGTGAATTGGTTCTGTGTTGTAGGCTTTCTTGGCCCCTGTTGACCCTCAATGTTCTGGTCCTTCATGGTAGTTTCTCTCAGCCCATCTTGCTTTTTGCCAATAGCATTAGTTCTTAACCTATTCACGTTCTTCCATTATCTCATCTTTCATGTCTTTCTTCCTAATGTCCCTGTTAATGCTGTGAGTCTAGACTAAATATATATACGATCTTCAAT
The DNA here is from genome assembly GCF_901001135.1 of Rhinatrema bivittatum. Classification (NCBI taxonomy): domain Eukaryota; kingdom Metazoa; phylum Chordata; class Amphibia; order Gymnophiona; family Rhinatrematidae; genus Rhinatrema; species Rhinatrema bivittatum. The sequence goes on from NC_042617.1 coordinate 342,698,008, forward strand.
TGAAGATATTTAACAATAAAAAAAAAACATTTATCGGCCTCTACTCACTGTATATTCCACTTTTATACACTTGTACTATCAATCACTTTAAGATCATGGATATGCGTTCCTACATCAGCACACATCCACTCTCTGCAAAAACTATCAGGAATTGAATTAAACATTCCAAACCACAATATTCTTAGTCTCCGACAAAAAAACCCAAACCAATTTACTTGGTTGACAGCAGTGGATATTTCATCAGGTGCTTCCCAATTGGCTGCTAAACTTATGTGGCTGCTGTTTAAGCACAGCGGTGACCTGTTTCTCTGTCTCACTATTGAGAATATTCCAGTATCAGGAGGTTCAGAGAAAGTTCAGTGAGTGTATGTGGTTTATGGGATTGACAGGGCGATGCTTCCCCACAGAGGGGATGGGACAATGAGGGTGGAGGTTTTGCAGGAGTCTGGTGGAAAGTCCAGTGTACAGTATGAAAAAAAGATAGAAGCTGTTGAAGGAAGCGGGAGGCAAAAGGAGATGTTGTACTAGCCTGACTTTCCAGATCTTGGATTGCCTTTGGGGGAAAGAAGAGAACCTAGATACTCCGGAAGGGAGACCTGGAGTACCTATCCACTTTAGGCAAGTGGGAGGAATTTAATGGGTCTTCTACTGGGTTGTGAGTGCAAGCAAGAGAGACACTGTAACTCTTTCTGGGGAACAGCAGAGAACCTGTGAAGGAAGGAGCAATTGCCAAGATTTATAGAGACTTACGTGGAGAATAAATTTGAGGAAAATTGATCTATGTATTCTTGTATCTGGACTTTTCAGTTGCTGCTGGGTATCTTATTTTCGTACTGTCTAAACTGATTATCTTTCAAACTAAACTTTCTGTTTGGAGCACCATCTTGGTCTGGCCCATGCTTCTTTTCTTATGGTAACTTCTGCCCCATTTGACCTTGCAGGTGTATCCTGGTCCCATCCCCACGTGACGCAGAAGAAACTCTTTCCCCCTGCTTGTTTCAGTGAATCCTGTGCTCTCCAGGGCTGTGAAGGGGGTTGGTTACACTTGTTTTCTTTTTCTTAACCTGATGCATCACTGCTCGCCAATGAAATCATTTTTGCTTCTAACAGCCACTTGTTCACATCTCCTGAGCCTGAAAAGCTATTAAACTCTGAAGAATTCTAATGCTTAAACTTCAAATACAGTTTAAGAAAGAAATATCTTTTGCAAAGGATTCTGATCAGTTTTGATAAAAATCCAGCTGGGGAATTCTGCAATGTGCCCATTTAAATTTTTTAAGAAATCACATTAAGTTCAATTTTATCTTTTATATTAATCATTTTTCTGATCTCAGGAGATATTTATCAAATTAACCAGAAATCTTTCTAGTTTTAATTGCACCTACCTGTCACTTTTTTTCTGTTTCCATATGGAAACGTAGCATGCTATCATAAAACATATATAGCTTACGTTTCAAAAGTTCCACACCCTAATAAAACATACACAGCTATTCATCTAAGTGTTTCCTGGTTAGGTCTGTGCATTTGATGGCCTAAATCACTGTATTTATGATTTTTAAAAAAATCTACTTTCAACAAGTCTGTGACAGAATTTAAAAACCCCTATTGAAATCCAGAAGGCATTTCAAAATGAGTTCTGTGACTTAAATATATAAGATCTAGGCTTGTCAAGATTCATATTACCAGAAAGGTTTCTTCAATATATTTAAAATGAGCCATTATTCCACCCCTCTAACTCTTTCCTGAACTGAGTTGCAGGTATTTATTTAAAGGTTTTACAGTACCAAAAAAACTGTACTAAGACCTGTCATTTCCTTCCCCAGAAGCTGTGATGCCATCCCCTGGCAGTGTACTAAGCCCCCTCCAGCAGCTTCTGTTGGGGTCCCTGTCTGCCAGAATATGCTCAAAGAAACCATTTTGTTTTGGTTTTTTTTCCTCTTGCTGTCCTGGGCTGCTTCGGATAGGAACCCAGAACAAAAATAGACATTGGAGCTGGCCCCTTATCTCTTAAAGAGGCCTTACCTTTTTATTTGGAGGGGTTAATTTGTTTATTAGATTGTTTCAGCTGGTACAAAAAAGAACTTATCAGCAACATATTCACATATGACTGAACGGCATCAAAATTAGAAATAAACATATCTTGCAGCAGAGGAGGACCAGAAGGCTCATCTGCATATCCTACCCAGTAGCCCACGGGGAAGGATTCCAGAGCTCACTGCAAGCAAATCCAGGCTTCAGGCTCCACAGCCCCAGCTTCCAGAGGTCTCCCCCACCCCTTGCAGTAGAAGAGGACTGGAAGGCTCATCTGCATATTCCACCCAGCAGCCCCCAGGAGTGGACTCCAGAGGTCACTGTGAGCAAATCCAGGCTTCAGGCTCCAAAGCCCCAGCTTCTCAAGGCCCTGCATCCCTTGCAGCAGAATACCCCTTACTGTAAATTTACTCAGGTTCTATTCAGAAGGATTTTAATTCAAAAAGCATTAATAAGGTGAGTAATTAATATCTTGATTAATAGTAGTGTTTTCAGTGTAATTGTCAGACATATTAAATAAATCAATAGACTAAAAGTAATTTAGATTAGCTTTATATCCCTATTCCCTTAGAAATGTTAACTCAATAAGAAATCAACTAAATTAAGATACAGAAAGTAGTCCAGTAGCAAGGAGGCTTTCCAGTCTTTTGCACTGAGTGCCACATCTATGATTATCTTGCAGCTGGCGAGAGGTTGTATGTGTGCACTAGGTGCAGAGCTCCAACTCTCAGAGAATGAATGTGATCTTTGGAGGCTAGAATGGCAGACCTGGAGGAGCCACAAGCCAGGTCGATAGAGGAGACCTTCAGGGACATAGTAAAGAAGTCCCACCTCCAATCAGACAGCCCCTATGCTGCCTTGAAGGAGAAAGATCACCTGGAAGGAAAGCATCACCTTGATGAGGCAGGAAGCAATCCTGTAGCTAGGACCTGATCTCAAGGTGATATAGTATCCTCTTGCACGGAGGATAGGTCTCCAGGGTCACATGCCCAGGAGAGAAGAGTTAGCATGGCTGTTGTAGTTGGTGATTAGATTATTAGGAAGGTTTTTAGCTGGGTTGCTGGTAAAAGTGAAGTTTGCTTGGTAACTTGCCTGCCTCGTGTGAAGGAGGAAGACCTAATGTAAAACAAACATAGCCTTTTAGATAGTGCTGGGGAGAGGCTGGCTTTCTTGTTATATGTGGATACCAATGATATAGGAAAGTGGAGGAAGGAGGTTCTGGAAGCCAACTTTAGGATATTAGGTAGAAAGTTGAAATCCAGAACTTCCAGGGTAGCAGTCTCAGAAGTGTTCCCCATTCCATTAGAAACTTCCAAATAATTCAAGATATGCCTCTTGACATCCAAGGACTGTAACAGGCGATATTCTTTCATATCTCTTTTCCTGTCCAGAGATGTCAGGGAAACTGATTGATTCAAGTGAAACTCCGAGACAACTTTTGGTAAAAACAAAGGAACAGTACATAGCTGTATCACGCCCCCCCCCCCCCCCCCCCCCCCCCCGAAGTCTCCCGGCAAGACAAAGCCAGCAGTTTGGAAAACCCTATGCGCCGAACAAACTACCACAAGAAACTCTATTTTCAAAGTCAGTAACCTCAAGGAAAGGTTATGTATCAGCTGAAAAGTGGGGCCCGCCAAAAAAAAAAAACAAAAAACAAAACTACATTAAGACTCCACAAGGGCACTGGTATCCACAAGAGGACTCCTTTTAAGAAACATGCCACATCTGGATGAGCCAACAAGGGTCCACCATTCACCTGACCTCGGAAACAGGCAAGAGCTGCCACCTGTACCCTTAATGAATTAAGTTCCAAAATGAGCAGGACCTTAAACGAATGAAGAAGAACCCCTCTATCTTCACCCCAAGCCTCAAACACTCTCCAAACCTGCACATAAGCTAAGGAAGTGGGTCCAGAAATGAAAGGCCCCAGTGATCTACTATGTGCTGGAATGCCTCGTTTCACAATTCCCATTTCTCTATCTGCTGAGAAATTTGTTTTTTTACATTGTCTTTTCCCACAATTCCTGAAGATGCACTTCCCCTCATTCCATAAGTTGGGTGATTTTCCTGCAACACTTGTTGGCTCTTGGTTCCTCCCTGCCAATTGATGTATGCCACTGTCATTGCATTGTCCAACATTATCCGGACCGCTCGATCCTGCAATCGGTCGCTGAATCACAAGCATGCCAATCGAATGGCATGGGCTTCCAACCAATTTATACTCCAGATTGATACTCCAGAGAGATTCTTCTGAATTCCAGCGCCCTTGCGCTGTCAGCTCCTGACAGTGAGTTCCCCAACCCTGGAGGATCTCATCTGTTGTGAGTACTAGCCATTCCAATGATCTTAGGGAAATCCCCTTTCTTAGATGATCCACTTGCAACCACCACTGCAGGTTTATGCAGATCTCGGTGGAGCCAATCGAATAGTCCAGAGACTATGTGTTCCATTGAGACAGCAGAGTGCACTGAAGAGGATGCATATGCATCCTCGCCTACAGCATCACCTCTAGTGTTACTGTCATCAATCCGTAGATAAGAACAACCTGTAGATAAGAACACACTGTTGGATGTATTGTGTTCATCAATAGATGCACCCGCGCCATCTTCTGAATATAGCCCTCCGTCAAGAACACCCTGCCCTGCTTCGTGTAGAAGCAAACACCGAGATACTCCAGTGACTGTGATAGCTGAAGACTGCTCTTGGCCAGGTTCACCACCCAACCTAGCTCCTGCAACAAGGAGATCAACTTGCACGAGACCTGAAGGCTCTCTTCCAGACTCTTGGCCGGAATCAGCCAAACATCTAATTACGGGTGTACCAGAATTCCATCCTCTTTCAGCTCTGCCGCCACCATCACCATAAGTTTGGAAAAAGATCTGGGCATGGTAGCCAAAGCAAAAGGCAGTGCTTGAAATTGATGATACCCCAAAACTGTGAAACACAGAAATTGTTGATGCTCTAGCCAGAAGTGAATATGAAGGTATGCCTCGGACAAGTCCAGAGACGTCAGAAACTCCCGACTGTATTGCCATTATCAATAAGAGCAAGGTTTCCATGTGAAATAGAGTCACCCGCAAATGACAGTTGACCCCTTTGAGATCTAGGATGGGGCGAAAAGAGCCCTCCTTCTTGGGCACAACGAAATGGAATATCTGCCCGTATTTTCTTGAGACATGGGCACTGGAATCACAATCCGCAGGCTGAGGATTCGTGACAACGTACACTCCACTGCTTGTCTCTTCTGCAGAGAGTTGCAGGGAGACACCATGACAATGTCATGAGTAACACTTTGAAACTCCATGGCATAGCCATCTCTTATCACCTCCAGAACCCACTGGTCTGACACGATCTCGACCCACCTCCGATTTAAAAAAAAAAAAAAAAAAAGGCAACCCACCCCCTTATCTCCTGTTCCCGGAGGTAAGTCGACACACCTTCATTGGGAGGCTTGGGGGACTCCACTACCCGAGCCTGCGCCCCATCTGAGCTGCCTGGGATGAAAGGATTGAGACCTACCCAAAGGTAGGAGCTGCCTGGGATGAAAGGCTGCTCCTCTTAGAGTTGAACTGTCTGAAGCACCTCTTGTGCTGAAAGAGTGCAGCATCTGTTTCTTATTCTTTGGTAACCGAGGAACCTGGGCCTCACCCCACTTATTGGCCATTTTCTCCAGCTCGCTTCCAAACAAGAGAGAGCCTTTAAAGGGCAACTTTGTAAGGTTAGACTTCAAGGTTGTATCGGCCGACCAATTTCTCAGTCATAGCTGAAGCCTGAATGCTATTACCGAAGCCACCCCTCTGGCCGAAATTCAGACTAAATCGCAGCCCGTCTCTGCTAAAAAGGTGGCTGCTAGTTCCATCACTGCCCTGGAATTCACACCAGATTCTTCGACCTCCTGAGAGAGAAGCAAACAAAAGCGAGCCACCAGGGAACAAGAACCTATCTGCATATTCATTGCTTCAAAAGCCTGTTTAAGGATAGCCTCAATTCTCCTATCCTAGGCATCCTTCAAAGTGCTCCCCCTTCTACAGGGATAGTCATCTGCTTGGTAACAGCACACACAAGCGCATCCACCTTCGGAAAACGCAATTGCTCTCTCGCAGCTAGATCCAGGAGGTATAGTCCTTCTAAGGCTCGTCCCCCTTTAAAATTAGCTTCCAGGGTGCCCTATTCAAGATCAATCAATTCTTGAATGACCTCCATAATAGGAAAGAATCAAGAGGCTTTACACAAAGAAATTAAAATGGTATCTTTCTTTGGCTCAGACATGGATTCAGCCCCTGGTACTCCCAGCATCTTCAATGTCTGGGAAATCAGAGTGGGTAACATCTCTATGAAAGAAATTCAACATAGTTCTATACGGCTCCAATCCCGGAGGAATTTCTCCATCCTCCAGGGAGTAAGGATCGGCTTCATTATCCGTTCCATCTGGATCCCTATCGGGGTGACCCACAGCAGATCTAGGCATACTCCAATGCTTACCTGCAGCACCTGGCATGCAGGAATCCACAGCTTGTGATCCTGACCTGTTAAGATTGGCTGAGGCTGAGGACTGCACCTGAAGAAAGGACTGCAGTCCTTGAAAAACTTCTACCCAAGAAAAGGCAGAGGGATCCATGCCAAAACCAGGGGGCATCGGACCTGTGCCCAAAATCAGGTGACATCTCCAACAGTTCTTTTTCCATTCCCACACTAGCTTAGTAAAATCAGATGGAGGCAATTCTCCCTGAGCCTCCAAATAGCGCTGACACAAGCTGTGTTCATGCTGCAAAACCTAGGCACCCCAAAATTTAGGTATCCAAAAAATTAGGCACTCAAAACTGTACCAGATTGCTTCAGATCAGTGTGTGCGTATGAGCGCACAAGTAAGTGCCCTAGTAGGAGCTCCTATGCACCCAACTAAGCACCCAAGCTGGATGCACAGCTGGGCCCTCAAGCATGAACTGATGCAACTGAAGAGGGCAGTTTTATGTGCGCAAAAATGCCGCCACAGCCTACCTCGTGGTGAACAAGACAAGCCTGAGAGCGGCGCCCACCCAAAAGGCTGCTCAACCTGCCCACATACCCTAAGCTACCCCAGAGGCAGGATTGAATGTGTGATTGGCACACCAAGCACAGAGACCGGGTTGGGGGGAGAGGAATCCCTACTTAACTCTTCTCTTTTTTTTTTTTTTTTTAAATTACCCTTTTCCCGAGCTCAGCTGAGTACAAGGTTGGTCTCCGGCTGTGGGGGATGAGGGCAGTCCATGCGGGCTGAAAAACCAGCTACCGTACCAAGGCATTCATCTGAGGAAGGGATCCAAAGATATCACCTCAGGAATTCTCAAATGAGGGAAGGACCATAAAGCATCACCATAGGAAAGTGGGACAAATAAATCTCCTTCTTCTCTTCTCCTTTGAAAATTTGTTTTAAGCAATCCCCAGTAGGGAGATGCACATCCACCATCTGCTGGAGACGGAGAATACTGGCGGGCTGATGTCACTGCAGGGGTATATATTCCATGATGTCAGCTTTGCTCAGTCTCCATCTGTTGGTATTTGTGCATAACTCACTGGTTTTGGATCCACTTATTTGTATGGTAAGAAATGTTTGATTTCTGTTAGGAGTTACCACCCAGGAAAAGATCTAGGCGTCATAGTGGACAATACATTGGCATAGTCTGTTCAATGTGCTGCAGTGGTGAAAAAAGCAAACAAAATGTTAGGAATTATTAGGATGGGAATGGTGAATAAAATGGAGAATGTTATGCCTCTGTATCGCGCCATGATAAGACCGCACCTTGAGCACAGTGTTCAATTCTGGTCGCCGCATTTCAAAAAAAGATATAGATAGAAACATAGAAATGACGGCAGAAGAAGACCAAACGGCCCATCCAGTCTGCCCAGCAAGCTTTCACACTTTTTTTTCTCTCATACCTATCTGTTACTCTTGGCTCTTAGTAACCTTTTTTATTCTATTTCCCTTCCACCCCCGCCATTAATGTAGAGAGCAGTGTTGGAACTGCATCTAAGTGAAATAGTTTAATTAGTTAGGGGTATTAACCACCGCAATAAGCAAGCTACACCCATGCTTATCTGTTTATCCAGACTATGTAATTTAGCCCTTGTTGGTTGTTGCCTGAATATAGATCCACGTTTCTTCATTCCCCCCTGCCGTTGAAGCAGGAGGGAATGAAGAGAAGCACTGGAGAAGGACGACCAAAATGATAACGGGAATGGAATGGCTTCCCCATCAGGAAATGCTAAAGAGATTAGCACTGTTCACCTTGGAGAAAAGACAGTTGAGGTGGAATATGATGGAGTTCTATAAAATCATGAGAGAATAAATGTGAATCGGTTGTTTACTCTTTCAGATAACAGAAGGACTAGGGGGGCACACCATGATGTTAGCTAGGAGCACATTTAAAGCAAAATTGGAGAAAATGTTTGTAAATAATTAAGCTCTGAAATTCATTGCTAGAGGATATGGTTAAGGTAGTTAACTTAGCTTGGTTTAAAAAAGGATTTAGACAAGTTCCTGGAGAAGTCCATAAACTGCTATTAGTCAAGTTGATTTGAAGAATAGCCACTGTATATTACTGACATCTAATTAAGGTTTGGGTACTTGCCAGGCATTTGTATCCTGGATTGGCCACTGTTGGAAACAGGGTGCTGGGCTTGGACCCTCAGTCTGAACCAGTATGGCAACTTTTTATGTTCTTAGCCACAACTTCTCAAGAGATTATCAGACAAGTTTGTTTATTTTTCCTTTCTGGAGTGCAAAGACCACAAGTACCATTGTGTCTTTCCAAGATGATTATTCTCTCTCATTTTATAAGGATATGCATTCATTTAATAAACGTTTAAAACATGATGAATGAACCCATTTCCTTTGTGTTTCAAACACAAACATTTTAAAAAAACAAAATTTGCAATTTTTCATTTTTGGGAAACAGTGTGCACTATTAGTAAAAGAGGGTGCTGTTTCCTAATAGTGTGCCCTAGTTCCTGAAAACAAAAACAAAAATCCCAAAAATGAAGAAAAAAAAATCTCCAAAAAACAAGATGAAAAAAAAAATCACGTGTACATCCTTATTATTTTATAGGTTCATGTGTTAGTATATGTCTCTGTATATTAATTGGTTCTAGATTCTTACTTTTACTCTCTACTTTCTTATACTCTTGATTTTATCCTTTTCCTGTGTACTATCTCTTTCTCTGTGAAGTGCTTTTTAATGTGTGCTCACACATCTCTTTTCTTGAAAGGACCTTCATGTGAAATGATCTTTTTCGATTTCTTCTGTGACTTTTTCTACTACTCTGACTAAACCAATATAAAAGGAGAAAAACTAACTATACTTCCACAGAAGGAGATTCAAGAGTCTTGCTATCAAAATTCAGGAGCCTTGTGAACTTATCTTTCTCTGTAGACATAAAATCAAAATAATAAAGTGTCCCTAACTAAACCTCAATTATCAAGGAGACCCTTCTTTAAATTCCATTTTCATCAATTTTTATTTGAAATTTAATTTAAGAGGTTTCAGGGGTTTTTTTTATTCTTCTATATTAATTATTCATCCTTTCAATCACACTAAATTTTCTTTTTCTCTTTTCTCCCTATTGCTTCTGTTAAAGCGATTGCATCTCATCCCAGACAGACCTTTCACTGATGATTCTGCCCAGTCTCATCAATGGAAGGCTTTTCACACTGCCGCTGTTGCTTTAACTGTGGCTGCTGTCAACTCTTGACAGTTTATCCCTAAACAATCCATTCAGTTTTCAGCAAAGGATTTTTTTTTTCTCTTTTGACTGAATTTCCTCTAGAGAGAGGATTTTTTTAATGCCCATTTTCCTTGCAGCTTCCTTTTTTTTTTTTTTTTCAGTCAAAAAGTTGCTAATTACCAATTTATGTGCCAGGGCGAAGCCAGTTTTAGGATGCCAGAGCTTCTCTGTCAGCTAATCTCACTATCAGCTGAGCTCAGCATCTGAACAGGCTCCCTCTCTTAAAGAAATGTGATGGATATCTCCAAGGTTGGCAGCAATTAGTTTCTTTCTGATAAACAGAGTTTGTAGCCGATTATTTTCTCAATCATCCAGTTTTCCCAACCTCATACTATAATAGGCAGACAACTTACTTGCAACAATTCTGCCATTTAAATAACTTAACCACTCCTATCCCTAACCTTTTCAGAGCAACCTTTAGGATTTCTATCAAAGTTCACTCATATTTCTCACGCACGTCTGAAACTTATTCAGACTTCTCTTTAGCTAGCCCAAGTGTTTGTGTTTTCACTGTGTTTGCCCTTAAGAATGATTTTCCTATATTTTTAAGGATCAATTCATACTTTCTTGAAGAGCTTGAGTCTCTAAGTTTTTTTCCTTGTCCCTCTTCAACTGTCCCTCAGGATTAAAAAAAAAAAAAAAGCCCAAATCTTTTACTATATAAATATTATTCCACCCAGTGCTTTCTGAGGGGGAAAAAAAAGGTCCCAGTACTCATTATGCAGGCTGGAGAAATAACTACTTACCTGATAATTTCCTTTCTTCTAAGGAAGGCAGGCCAAGCCACACAAGTGGGTCATAAACCTCCAGCCCTGCCCTGACATCAGCCCACCAGTATTCTCTGGAAAAGCCAAACTGTGGACAAACTGATTATACTTGAACAAGACTACTAACAGACAACCACTTATTACTTCTAGGGGAATTTTGCACACAAAAACTTAAAATTCTGCAAAATTCTGCATACATTATATTGGTCAAAATAACACAATATACATGACAGTCTAAGTAATTAATTTAAAATGTAATACAGAAAAAAATGTATTACTTAAAGATGCAGAAATTTAAATATTTTGAGCAGAATTTCCCTAGACACTGTAAGCATGTCTTCTCCACCCTCTCTCCCTACTCCCCTGGCCAGACCCCTTTTACTTTTCCTTTCAGACCCCAACTCCCCCACCTACCACTATCTCTCCCCTTTCCCTCGAGGCAACCCTTTCCACTCTATCTCCACACCCAGAGTTTTACCCCTCTCTCAGTACTGCCCCTCACACAGGCTCCCCTCTGTCCCCCTCTCTCACACACAGACTCCCTCTCTCTAGTGCGCATACACCCCCTTCATACAGGCTCTCTCTCTTGCACACACAAACAAACAACCCCCCCCCCATACAGGTTCCCTCTCTCTCGCACACACACACCCTCATACAGGCTGCTTCTCTCTTGCAGACACACCCACACAGGCTCCCTTTCTCTCTCATGCATACTCCCTCACACAGGCTACCTATATCTCTCACCCATCCCTGCACACTGGCTCCCTCTCTCGCTCATCCCCCTGTACATAGGTTCCCTTTCTTTCTCTCACATACACTCACCCCTTTACCCTGGCTCTCTTCCTTACACAGGCTCCCTCTCTCACAAACAAGCACCCTCACATAGATAATCCCTTTTTCATACACACGATCTCCCAATCTCGCACACATATACACATTCCTTCACAATCTCCTCAGATAGGCTCCCTCTCTGGCACCCACCCACGCACCCTCATGCTCTTTCATCCCCCAAGCTCGTAGTCTTATACACACAGAGTCACTCTCACTGGGGTCTGCTTCATCTTTGCTGCAAGTGAGATGGGCTCTGTTTGTGGCACCCTGGAGCCTGCTCCTTCGCCATGAGCAGGATGGCTTTCGCTTGTGGTATGCCGGGACTTGCTCCTTTTTTTGCTGCAAGACGAGCTCCGCTTGTAGCACGCCAGAGCCTGCCAAATTCTGCGCAGAATCTGCACAGGAGGGGAATTCTGCACAAATTCTATGCTACGCAGTAGCGCAGAATTCTCCCAGGACTAACTTATGATTCCAATCAAATGGGAACACTGAGTTCAGTGAAAATAATTATCATGCACTAACCTTAGGGGGCTGGTTATGGCACTTACCAGTTCAGCAAACGAGGTCACAGAAATAACATTCTTCATTGTCCGACTTAAAGGATGAACTAAAAGCAAATAGGCAACCCACGGCGGGTTGTGGATGGGCCTACCTTCCTTAGAGGAAAGGAAATTATCAAATAAGTAGTAATTTCTCCTTCCTCTGCATCCAGGCAGGCCAATCCACACGTGGGTTGTACCAAAGCATCCTTCTGGGCCTGCACGTCCAAGCAGTAATGCTTAGAAAGTGTAAGGAGTACCACATTGCTGCTTGGCAAATCTCAACAGGAGACAACAAATGAAGCTCCACCCATGAAACCGTATGAGCCCTAGTGGAACATGCCCTAACCTGTATGGGACATCTGCATCCACATAGGCAGTTGTGATGACTTCTTTAACTCAATGGGCAATAGTTGCCCATGTCACTGGTTCACCCTGTTTACCTTCACCATGGAGAACAAACAGATGATCAGACTTCCTGAAAGGTTTAGTAACCTTCAAGTACTGTATCAGATGCTGCCTGACATCCAAGGCATGCAACAGATGATAATCATGCTCATCTCTATCCCTGTCCAGCATGGGGCAGGGAAATAGTCTGATTCAAATGAAACTCCAAAACCAATTTCAGCAAAAAGGAAGGTACTGTTCTAAACTGTACAGTCCCCGGAGTCATTCGTAGAAATGGCTCTTGGCACGAAAGAACTTGCAGCTCAAAGACCCATTGTGCTGAACAGATTGCTACAAGTAAAATTATTTTCAAAGGGAGCAGCCATAAAGAGAGACCATGCAATGGCCGAAAAATGGGATCCGCCCAAAAAGAATCAAGGGAGGCTGTGGATGCTTAACTCCCTTCAAAAAACTGGACATGTCTGAATAAGAAGATTATGCCCCCCGATTGACTCGCCCCCTATAACAAGCAAAAGCTGCAACCTGCACCTTTAGAGTGTTAAGGGCCAAGTCTTTAAGCAGACCTTTCAGGCATGTAACCCCTGAAAAAAAGTTCAGATCCCACCTGTGTATTACTTAAGGAAAATAGTTCCCCTGAGGTCCCAGTGTACCCACAACATGGACTTTCTGATCTCCCTCTCTCAGCTAGAGTTGGTCACAATCAGGACATACTTTCTGATTTCCTTTAAAACTGGCTACAAATTCTCAAAATTCCCAGGGAAGATTTACCTTAAGTCCCTGGTGTTCTTCCACAAAAGTTACCATCTGGGCTTAATTTGTGGACAAAAAGGAAGGAGAATTGTTGAGCAGGGGTAGATGGGGAAGGGAGGGAGAGAGTGAGGCTAGGGCTGGGAGTGAACTGTGTGAGGGGGTAGGGACAGGGCCCAGTGTGTAGTCTCTCTCTCCCCCACACACACATACGTACACTCTTTTTTCTTCTTGCACACATATAGAAATGACAGCAGAAACAGACTAAATGGTTCATACAATCTGCCCAGCAAGCTTATGGCAGTATCTGCTGCGTCATACAATTCACCCCCATTCTTATCAGTTTCCCAATCAAGTCAGGGCCCTTGTTGGTTGCCGAGTCAATTCCCCGTCACCTCTTGCTGTTGAAGCAGAGAGCAAAGTTGGAGCTGCATCAAAAGTTTCAGGATGGTAAAAGCCACATCAGCAAGTTACCCTCATTCTTATTTGTTTTCCCTAATCATAAAATTCAATGTCCTTGTTGGTTGCTGTCTGAACCTAATTCCCCCTTTTCCTCTTTTTTCCCTGCCTTTGAAGCAGAGAGCAATGATGGAGTTGCATCAACAGTATGAAGGCTTATTGGTTAAGGGTAGTAACTGCCATACTGGCAAGTTACCCCCATAAACTCTTTTCTTCATTTCCATCTTCTAGCCTTTAGGGATCCAGTGTTTATCCCATGCCCCTTTGAATTCTTTTATTGTTATTGTCTTCACTGCCTCCTCCGTAAGAGCATTCCATATCTCCACCATAGTCTCCGTGAAGAAATATTTCCTGATGTTAGTTCTGAGTCAACCTCCCTGGAGTTTCATTTCGTGACCCCTAGTTCTACCAATTTCTTTCCAACGGAAAAGGTTTGTTGTTGACCTTTCAGAATTTTGAAGATGTGTATCATATCTCCCCTACCCCTCCTCTAGGGTATACATATTTAATTCCTTCTACCTCTCTTCATAAGTCATTTGATGGAGACCCCCCATCAATTTAATCACTCTTCTCTGGAATGCCTCCATCCTGTCCCTTTTGAGATGCGGTCTCCAGAACTGAACACAGTACTCCAGGTGAGGCCTCCCCAAGGACCTGTACAAGGGGATTATCACCTCCTTTTTCTTACTGGTTATTCCTCTCTATGCAGCCCAGCATTCTTCTAGCTTTAGCTATTGCCTTGTCACATTACTTCGCTATCTTTAGATCGCTGGACACAATCAACCCCAGGGTCCCTCTCTTGCTCCATGCACAACAGCTCTTCACCCCCCATCACATACAGTACTTTTGGATTACTGCACCCCAGATGCATGACTCTGCACTTCTTGGCATTGAATCCCAGCTGCCATATCTTCGACCACTGTTCAAGCTTCCTTAAATCACATCTCATTATCTCCACTCCTTCCGGTGTGTCCACTCTGTTGCAGATCTTAGTATCATCCACAAACAGACAAACTTTACCTTCTATCCCTTCCGTAAAGTCCCTCACAAAGATATTAAACAGACCGGTCCCCACTTAATACCGTTCTCTCTTTAGAGAAGGTTCTATTTACTATCACATGCTGTCTTCTATCTGTCAACCAGTTTGTAAACCACACCAATACCTTGGTGCTCACTCACAAGCTTCTCATTTTATTCACAAGCCTCCTATACAGGACGTATCAAAAGCTTTGCTGAAATCCATGAGGGCTGTTCCTCGATCCAATTCTTTAGTCACCCAATCAAAAAAATCAATCAGATTTGTCTGAAAAGAATTCCCCTAGTGCAGCGATTCTCAACAGGTGTGTCGCCAAGGACTGACAGGTGTTTCGCGGCTTACCCGCAGCCAGCGGGCCGTCATTTAAATACTGGATCGCGCGTGTTGGGCTCTCCCGCCGATTTTACTGTATCGGCCTGAGTCTTCGTAAATGCCTTTTTTTCCAGCGCAAAACGTGGCCTCCCACGTATGTCCGAGCCGCTGGAGACCAGCCCAAGGGCCCCATCCTCCTCAACCACGATCTCCACAGCAATGACCACTTCCTCGGCTGGTGTTGGACTCAGGAGAAAAGGAGGGGGTGCCTGGGACACCTCAGCGGGCAGGAGTCGCTAGCTATAGAGGACGGGAGGGAGGAGGGCTAGCGCCTCTTTTTACCGCGGGCCCTCATTTAAATACTGGATCGCGCGCGTTGGGCCCTCCCGCCGATTTTACTGTATCGGCCTGAGTCTTCGTAAACGCCTTTTTTTTTTCCCGCGCAAAACGTGGCCTCCCACGTATGTCAGAGTCCCAACGCGTCAGGCTCCCGTGCACGTGCACAGCGCGGGGCAGAGGCTGTCGCCCTTTTTTTCTCTCTCTCTCTCTCTCTCCAGAGATGTGGAGAAGGCGGGGCGTGCGCTTCCCCTCGGCCGATCCGAGGCTGGCTGCACGCTCTTTCCTTTTCGGTACGGAGCTGGCGACGAGGCCGCGCAGTCCTAGTCTGTCCCTGGGGTTTGAGTAGTGATGAGTGGCGTTTTTTGTTTTTTTTGTTTTTCTCGAGGAGGCGGAACAGCAACAGCTTTAATTTTGCAGTTAAGCGCCTTATGCGTCACTGAGGTTTCACTGTAGAGCCGGGGGTCGTTCTAGCAGACATGCGCCCTAGAGCCAGCGCTTTGTGCATAAAGCCCCTGCTCTCTGCCTTTCTTATCACCGCTCTTGTGCCCTTTACTTTATTTATTTATTCATTCATTCATTCGGGATCGTCCGGTTTAAAACAAACAAAACTAAACACCTGTGCAGCCCTCCGGCTCGGCTGTCAAGGCGATTAAGGCCTCCAGCCAATCAGCAGCCTAGGCTGCTTCGGTTTCGTTGGTGATGAAAGTTGCGATCAAAGCAGCGTTAGGATTGGCCGTGGGCTCGGATGTGTGCTGTTTTGCTATTGGTTGCTCCCGTAAACTCTGCTCGGGTGTCATCGGATTGGGGGCTGTAACGGGGGGAGGGTCTGAGGCAGGCCGGCAGCGCGCTGTAGAGAGGAGGCAGCAGTTGACAGAGACGGTGAATTTGGGAGCTGTTTACGCAGGTAGAGCCGCCTATTATATTTTCAAAGGTAATTATTTGGCAGTTTTCTGGGTTTTACTTTTCTTATTCTGCTGCTTTCTACCCCATGACTAATCTCCCCCCCCCCCCCCCCGAATAGTGCTAAGGTCGCTGGAGGAAAGCAAGGCCAGGCAGCTGCTGTTGGAGCTGGCCTGGGATAGCGGAAGTTGGTTTGATAGCTCTGTTTATTTGAATTATATTCTGATTTTTGTAGGTATTACCCTATCCTCAGAGGGTTTATAATGTGAGTTTGTACTTGAGCCAAAGGAGGGTAAAGTGGCAAGGAATGGCAGTAGGATTTGAACCTATGTCTCCCTGGTTCGTAGCCTGATGCTGTTAACCATTAGGTTGCTTCTCCTGTTTCGTGGGACTCCTTAAATCAGTTGTTTTTTTCCCAACTTTTTCCCTGGAGGC
Source organism: Rhinatrema bivittatum (assembly GCF_901001135.1). Classification (NCBI taxonomy): domain Eukaryota; kingdom Metazoa; phylum Chordata; class Amphibia; order Gymnophiona; family Rhinatrematidae; genus Rhinatrema; species Rhinatrema bivittatum. Next base: position 342,714,573 of record NC_042617.1, read on the forward strand.
ATACCTAACCAACTGCATTTTCAGAATATCCTTAATGAATCTGCAGAATAGAGCGTTGCATGCATTGAAGACCCAGGGTATATAAGTCTATCTCATGCATATTTATTGTGGACTCCTGAAAACCTGACTGGATAGGAGTGGCCTCCGAGAGAGAGTTGAGGGAACACTGGCTTAAATAAATAGAGATGACCACTGTGCAGGTTTGCATTATTCTGCCTAACACAGAACTTTCTTCCTTGTTTTTGCTGTAGAAATAACTGCTGTTTTGATTAAGGTTGCCAACTACTTCTAAAAACAAAATAAACATTCCTCTTCTGTCTTTTGGTTCTCCCTCCTGGTGTGTTATTACTTTTTTTTTCTTCAAAATTATTAATAAAAGGAAGCTGTTACAGTAAATGCAGACTAGAGAGGCGTGAGCTGCCCCCCCCCCCCCCAGCTTGATCTTCAGAGGGATCCAGGAACCTCCCCATTCCCCTATACCACTTGGCCTGGGGCTCTAGGGCAGATCCTGTTTACAATGGTTTGTTATGTGAAAGGTATATCAAGTAAAAAGCTGGGTTGTCAGTAAAAGTTTGTCGGATTCAGTAAATATGTTCTTGGGATTTGTCAACCCTGCCCATGTTCATTCCTCCTTATGATGTTTGGTTAGGTGAGGGGGGGAAGGGCATGAGACCCCTTAAGATTTGGGGTGATCAGAGTGACAAGGCTCAAAATCCCAACAATGGGAAATAACATAAAGATGCTGTGTGGGAGAATAAAGACAGTTTAAGGATTTTGTTCTTTATGGTGTGTTTTTAAAACAAAACGCAAGAGGCTCACCTATGAAAGCAAAAAGGAAGTATGGCTTTAAATGCTTGTTAATTTAGGTTACTGCCAGGGCCTAGTCCCATGGATTGTTTGAAATCCAGAAATCTATGAGAAAACTGCCTCTGGGTTAATGTTTAGCCTGTCATAATTTTTCCATTATGTTGTGAACAGCTATAAGCAGGATCAGTGCCAGTCTGGCCGCTTAAAACAATTATGAATTTTTTTTTTTTAATAAGATCACTTCTGTGTAGTTTTGGGCCTTTGGAAAGAAGAGGGGCTTTTTTTTTTTTTTTTTATCAGCAGTGCACTTGAGTGGGAACAGGCTGGTACTGTCATTCCATGTATAGATCACAATGATATACAAAGTGACATTCATAGCTATAACACAACAAACAAAGGGCCTTATTTATTAAGCATTTTTCCCATAGACACAGAATGGAACAAAAGCCTTAGTAAATCAGGCCCAAAGAGTGGTTACAGAGATGGTATTCATGGGTGGGCCTTAATATCTATCAAGGGAAATTTTTTCTAGTACATATATTGCTGTTCTATAAAATTAGCCAGTTATGTATTTAATTAATTCATTTGTTTTCCTGTTGATTATAGCATAAATAGTTGTTAGGTAAGGGGAATAAGGTGGGACTCCATGGACTTCGGTTCTTCTTTTAACCTAGCTGTGTACTGTAGGCATGGTGATAGAGTAGTAGTATAGTTGTTTGTATGGTATGTATCTTAGTTACCAAGCAATTACCAGTTAAATATTCACAGATCTTTTGTTGTTTGGAGTTTTTATTTTTTTTGGCCTAGTAGTTCCTTTTTTAAATCTGAGCTCAATCAGAGCCAGTACTGGATTCCCTGAGAAATGAGCCATCATTTTGTAACTAGTAGGGTTTTTCTCCCTATCTTTATTGACACTCCTTTCTGCTGTTCCTAGTCTGGTCTTTGTAGCAGAGTCCTTGGCTCAGGAGCTTTCTGGGACTTGTATCTTGAGCTCCAAATCCAGTTACAAAGTGTCCCCCTTATTGATGCTCACGACTCCCACCCAGCTGACCCCAGGGAGCAGAAGACCCAGTCTGGGAATTGGACCAGGGACACATTGCATGGCATCATGCAAAACTGCCATTGAGGCATTGGGTCAGCCCTCAACATTTACAATATTTGTTACATCCATGTTAGTGGAATTCTAGACAGGATAAATGCAGACTGTTTACCATCACATGCTATGCTTCTCCTGAAGAATGTGGTACCAGAATTAATATTGCACATACATAGTGCTTTACTAATTTCACACAGCCTGGATTTAAACATGCAAACTTCAGACTTGCATGGATGACAGCTATACTGTCCAAGGTCCCATCTCACTTGCACTTTCAATTTACAAAGTTGATTCATTCCTTCCCCCCCCCCCCCCCCCCCCCCCCCCCCCCCCCCCCCAAAAAATGGGTTTGGACCTGCAACAGGCAAATAGCAGTGCAGTATCAGATTTTATATATATTATTATGTATGTATGTATATTAGCATAAAATGAGTTATTGTATTTATTTGTGGTGTAGGGAAGACAGGCCAGAAAAAAGATCTTCTGATTGTGTAGGAGGTGGAGTATCCCTATACTTGTCAGTCAGACACAGCCTCTGCTTTTATATGGCATCATAAGCCATCATTCTCAACTTCTGAGGAATTTTTTTTTATATATTTTAAATCCTCCTAGCTCACTTAGCCCAGTCATTGGTGCATGCCTCCAGTCTGCAGTGTTCCCTCTAAATCTCTTTTTTGGGTTGTTGTTGGTGACCCTCATTAACATTTCACAATGCTGGCACAGGAAAAAAGGATAGGCTAGGAGATAAAATTCAAACAGCATGCTTTACTCATTCTCCCCAACCCATACCTCAAAGTAGGTCACAGTGGCAGTAACAGTGAGACAGGCACTGAGATCAAATTTAAGAAGCAAGCCCCACTCCAATCCATTTTACTCCTCTTCTTCCCACTCTAGTTAGAGGCAGGCTACAGGAGGAAAGATTCCTGATTGGTGGCACTGCAGGCAGGGGCAGGACCTGGAACATAGCTATGCAGCTGAACTAACCAAAGCAAGCTCTGCTCCTCCCCTCATACCACCCTCGCAGTACCTCCAATGCAGACCAGAAGAGGGGAGGACTCACTGGCTGCAGGCAAGAGCAGCAAGTTCCATTACTGCTCTTCTCATCCTATACTCGTATTGCAGGAGGCAAGTTTGAAGGACTCACTTATGGTCAACTGGTTGGCTTCAGGCAATCAGGAAGTGAAGCCAGTAGGCAAGGAAGTCCCCAGGTGCATGGCGAAACAGAAGCCCATGCACTTGAGGGATTTAATTGTGCATAGTTGCATACACATGCAGTTTAGAGGGAACATGACTGTGCCCCAGGGCTCCTTTCAAAACCCTGCAATCATAGGCCCTAAATCTGTCCTCTAGGTGTCATCAGGTAGTTTGAACTCTTTCTTCCTCCAGCCCCCTCCCCCAGGGGATATGAGAGCAACCTCTTCAATAACCCCCCAGCTCTGACTGATCTGGGAATTGAACCCTGGTCCTCCACATGACGGTGCATAGCATTGCCACTCAGCTGCCAGGCTAGTCCTTGCACATGTAGCGTAAAAATGTCCTGTAGGATCACAAACATTTAAAATACAAGTTCTTATCAGCACCAAACACCGACAGTCCCCCTTATAAAACCATCAGCAAAGAGTCTCTGAACTAGATTGACAGAAGATGCCTGTAATGGCTTACTACTGATCACATCTTTTCGAGGTGGGTAGCCTTGATAATTCAGTAATGTTCCCTCTAAACTGCATGTGTATGCAACTATACACAATTAAATCCCTCAAGTGCATGGGCTTCTGTTTCGCCATGCACCTGGGGACTTCCTTGCCTACTGGCTTCACTTCCTGATTGCCTGAAGCCAACCAGTTGACCATAAGTGAGTCCTTCAAACTTTCCTCCTGCAATACGAGAATAGGATGAGAAGGGCTACCAAAATGATAAGGGGAATGGAACAACTCCCCTATGAGGAAAGACTAAAGAGGTTAGGACTTTTCAGCTTGGAGAAGAGACGACTGAGGGGGGATATGATAGAGGTGTTTAAAATCATGAGAGGTCTAGAACGGGTAGATGTGAATCGGTTATTTACTCTTTCGGATAGTAGAAAGACTAGGGGGCACTCCATGAAGTTAGCATGGGGCACATTTAAAACTAATTGGAGAAAGTTCTTTTTTACTCAACGCACAATTAAACTCTGGAATTTGTTGCCAGAGAATGTGGTTAGTGCAGTTAGTATAGCTGTGTTTAAAAAGGATTGGATAAGTTCTTGGAGGAGAAGTCCATTACCTGCTATTAAGTTCACTTAGAGAATAGCCACTGCTATTAGCAACGGTAACATGGAATAGACTTAGTTTTTGGGTACTTGCCAGGTTCTTATGGCCTGGATTGGCCACTGTTGGAAACAGGATGCTGGGCTTGATGGACCCTTGGTCTTGACCCAGTATGGCATTTTCTTATGTTCTTATGTTCTTAATGCAGCTTGAATATGCTTTGCTTTTGGACTTGGCTGTAGAAGCAGTCCTGTGCTTTATCTGTAATGTCTGCATATCAATATCCCTGACCGTAAAAGTCTGGTTTGAATCTTTTCTCTTTAAAGATCATTCTGGAAACATTTTGCTGGGGAGTGTCATAGGGCTCTGCTCTTCCATGTTACTTAATCTATATCTACTGCCTCTTTGCACCTTTTTTTGTCTAGGACTTGTTGATCTAGTTGCTTTTAACTTGCAATCACTGTTCATGATGGCTCAAATGATTACAATTTTATTGCCTGAATGAGTTTGGCTATCAAAATTATTTTTGTGTGTTTTTGTTCTGCTGCACATTAGTGTCTGGGATGACAGTGTTTATCGTTCTTTCATCCTGCAGTCTGTTTCTCAAAATTCTAAACAAAGTGCCAGTGAATGGTGCTGAAGATACTAGACCTGTAGCTACCTCAGAACATCCATGTTACTGTTTCCCATGTTAACAGTTCTGAGCATGTTTTACTATATCTGCCTTCGGCGTCGAGCCCGGACCGCTACTCGGGGAGAAATGAACAGCCGAAGGGCTATGGAATCTAATAGCCGAGCCTTGCCGATGTCTGCTGAGGCCGTCCAATATGCCAAAGAAGTGCTGGATTTCAGCTCTCATTACGGTAGTGAAAACAGTATGTCCTACACCATGTGGAATCTGGCAGGCATCCCAAATGTTTATCCAAGTTCTGGTGACTTTACTCAGACTGCTGTGTTTCGAACTTATGGAACCTGGTGGGATCAGTGTGTGAGCTCACGACGGCCTTTCAGGAGGACTCCACCGAGCTTCCACAGCCAGGATTATGTGGAGCTTGCATTTGAGGAACCAGTTTATCCCACAGCAGTACATATCCTGGAAACATATCACCCTGGAGCAGTAGTTAAGATTCTGGCCTGTTCTGCAAATCCCTACTCCCAAAATACACCAGCTGAAGTAAGGTAAACTTTTTTTTTTTTCCTCTGTATTTCCATGTGTAAGTTTCTTAATATCAAATTTTCTTGCAGATTATAATTGGGAGTGTTGTTTTTTTTCTCCATTTGTATTCAGAAAGTATTTGTATTAATTACTTGCCTTTTCAAATCTGAACTCAGAGTGAATTACAGATCAGGTAAGTAGGTATTTCTTCCATTGCCTCAGTACAGTCTTAAGTATGTATCTGAGGTAATGGAGGATGAAGCGGCTTATCCAAGGTTACAAGAAGCATTGCTGGGGTTTATGGTTTAATTTGATTTTCTTTTTGGACACTTAATGATCTTTCATACATCTCCTTTTACAGCCGTGTAATCCAAGGAACAGGCATGTACCTGCACCTCTGGTTCAAGAAGCAGGCCTGCAAATTATGCAGTCTGTGTCCCCAGGACACCTGAGATTTTGTTTTTCTTTTTTTTTTTTTTTTTTTTCTTATTTTCTTATCCATTGCTGTGAGCAAATACTTATTGTGTTTAGCCAGATATAAAGATTCCCATGTTAAAAAAAAACCAAAAACTGAGCCTCTCCATAACCCTCATCAGAATTGTCCTCAAGGAGTAGTCCAACTGCATCTTCAGGCATCTAAGAAATAGCCTCCACTGAGCACAAGTGCAGGGCAAAATAGAATAAATATTTAAATGCCGAGTTCCAAAAGGTGTTATAACTCTGAGACTTGTCTTGTTAATGTGGCTCATTGAGTGACACAGACTGAGAACTGCTGATGTACCTAGAGCAGTGGTTCCCAACCTAGGGTCCATGAGACCACCACAAGGGGTTCACAAAAAGAGAGGCAACCAAAGCACAGCTGCTGAGAAATAGAGCAGGCTGACCTCGCATCTGAGGAGCCCTGCTCTAAGGTTCTTGCTGCCTAAGCCCACTTCACGGATTGCAGCCTCAAGAAGCCCAAACCGGCATGAAGAAGAGGTGGGGAAGAGTGCAGCTGATTATAATCTCAAGGAGTCTGAAGCTCTGCAGAGAGGAGGAGAGGGAAACTTGTTGCTATCAGCTCCTTCAGCTGCTGCTGCTCCACACAACCAGAGGCAGCAGCAAGCAGGGGGAGTACTTCTGGCTGTCGTGCAGGCCTGAAAGTGAGGGGGGGAAAAAGCTGTACTGAGGGATTGTATGGCCATGGTGGGGATTGGAGGGAAGGAACAAAGGGGCCGTAGTGAGTTTAGCACTCGGAAAGGGGCAGAGAAGTGATCACAGGGAGGAGAGGGCAAGAGGGAGAGCATAGAAGCGAAAGCACTTGGAAAGGGCCGTAAGAGGGAGGAGGACAGGAGGGTGTGCTATAAACTGGCACCTTATGGGGTGCTTTAAATATGCTGCTGCAATCTACTCTTACTGAGATGGTCGTATTTATGAGTGCCTTGAAAATGTTACACTCTATTGCAGTGCAGAGACATTTCTTCTCTTCTTATTTATTTTAAAAACTTTTATATACTGCCAAAGCTATCAAAACAGTGTACAACAGATAACATCCAACACTCACAAAACACAAGCATACAAACCGTACAACAAACCATAAGCATCAACCCCAAAACCCAGTCCTGTGTTGATTTTTATTGCGATGTTGTATTCTTAGTCCTGTTCTGCATTTTGTCTAGTTTAGTTCTGTCACTGATGACTATCAAGTTGAGTCCTTCAGACTGTACCTTACCTTTTTTGAGTATGTTGTATCCTATCTTTGAATTTGTTATTCAAAAGGTGGTTATTAAATACCAGTAAATAAGTGCGCTGGGGATGGAGCCGTGGGGAGAGGGAAGGGGCCACAAAGGGAAGAGGACAGGAGCCAAGGCACTCAGGAAGGGGCCATGGGGAGGGGTGTAGCACTCAGTAAGAGGACATGGAGGGGCAGGATGGGGAGGACCAGGGAAGGGGACCCAGGAGGGGAGAGGACAGAAGGCATTAGGGAAGGGGCCATGGGTTTGGAAGCAAGCGAGTGATCCCTTAGGATGGGGTCAAATGAGGCAGACAAGAAGGACAGAACCAGAAAAGGGACTGCAAAGGAAAAAGCAGCAGGAAACAAACTCAGGAAGGGTTCACTGGTGGAGGGGAAGGGGCTATGGTGAAGGTGGTGAATAGTACTTATGAAGGAGCATTAAAGGGAGGGCAGAAGGGAGAGGACAGCTTGTATCGGAAACCATTTCTTGTTTAATGTACGTTTTATACATTATAAATCTAGAAATCATATTTATTGTATTAATCAGTTTTCCATATGGCAGTTAACTGCTTGAAAAAAATTAAGCAGCTGCAAAATCCCCAAAAGGTTGGTAACCCTTGACCCTAGAGTAACTAACAAGCGAGTAGCCATCAGATATGAGAAATTCTTCCGAAGCACTCAGCTGATGACACAAACTGTTGGACTGGTATGCTTTTGCGTCTGCTAGTCAGAAATATTTTCGTATTAGATACATTTTGTAAAAGCTTGGCTTACGGTTTACTGTAGCACAAGCCTTGCACCTTCATTCCTCTCCCTGCCTCCCAGATGATTGCAGGTCTGGAATTGGCATGCGAATCATCACACTGCAAATATAGCACCAAGCGCAGCACACAGAGTCTGTGCACTGGATGTTTGTGCTACCTGGTCATAATGCCTTTTTCTAGAACATTTCAGGAGTCCAGAGTTGCAAAGAAGGCTCTTAGATTTCCTAGAAATGGTACTTTTTTTTTTTTTTTTAGGGAAACACATTTTGTCCCTGTAACCTCTTTTTGCTTGAAAGCAATTCTGTCATATAATGAAAGACTTTTCTGAACTGCTGCCAGGGGATCTTCTCTCTATTTACTGATTTGATTGATGGGGGGGATGAAGTGCTTTTGTAAAAATGATTAGTCTCCCCTCTTGGACTTTAACCTGAATCTCAGGTATCTGAGTGCCCAGACAGAAGAAAACTGCTTTAATCCAAAGGCATATTCTTAGTAGTGCATGTGTGCGAAAAGAAAGTTCTGCTTCTTCTCTTTTTACTTTGAAGAAGAAGCCATAATGTGCAGTATTTTATTTTCTTCTTTACCTGAAATGTTACTGTCCAGAAGTTGCTTAAGTCACCAGACTATGCCGTCGTAGCATCTGGGAGCAGACTGTGAACCCCGGTGCTACAGTGGTCATGGAGGCACTAGACTGCACACAGCAGCAGTCCTTTGCACACTAACTCAGTCGCTACCTGTTAGACCAGCATGTCCACACACCGTCTAGACCTTTGTGTAGGCTGTCAGAGTGTCAGTCAGCACCTGTTTTCAGGTGGTCATAGAGATGTGAGCACCTTTCCATTGAAAATCTGACTGAATCCCATTAACTTGTTTCTCCAAATGGCTGTTAGTTGCTTACCTGTACTGCACTTCAGTGACAGACAGTTGTAAAAAGAAATTGCTGCAGTCCTGTACCAAGCAATTAACCTGTCCGCTCTAAAGTGGCCAAGCAGTCTGCATCATCTGTTTCATTATCATTTGTTGCACAGCACAGTGCAAGTATTTTCTTAGTGACTTTATTAGGCCAATTCACAGTGAAATAATTTAATGAGCCTTGGGAGAAGGAGCAAGAGCCAGTGAGGAATTTAGTGTTTCCATCAAATATTAACATTACTGCATTCTAATGCATAACCGCATTGTCTCATGGCATGATATAAATAAGCGGTAATGATAGTCTTTTCACAGTGTTGTCAACTTATGTTCCCACCTCTCTCTTTTCTAATCAAGTTCCTTTGTGTGGATGTTGAACCTTTTTTCATGGCAAAAACAGTGGTAAATGAAGAATACTTCCAACTGATGACATTACCAGGTGGTTGCTACCTCTCCAATGTAGAACAGTTATAGCAATCGTCCTGGAAGAAGGTGGCCTGCTCATCTGGAGAGCTGCTTGGCAGCAAAGAGTTCTTTGTGTTCTAGTAGGTTAAAGCTGCAGGGCCTTTGATATGTTACAGAACAGTATATCGTGCACAGATTTTCCAACAGGCTTCACTAGTAATCAACTTTAGCTTTACCTGAATGGAGCTTGTCTTGAGCTGCCAATGTAAAGGCGTTAGCTAAGTATATAATAATAAAAAACCCAACACAGCACTTATTACTGTGAGCCTACACTATGGATAAATACTGCAGTGCTCTCCCCTATACGAAATGGGCAAATGTTGAAAGCTTTGGAATAGCACCAACTTAATTCCTCTTACCTCCTGAGTCTAGATACAAATAGATAACACATTGCATTTGCTCCTTTTCTTCGTTAAGAAATGATACTGTAAATGTTCCATTTTTATATTGCATAAAATAATTGTATGCTTATTAAATTGCAGATGTCAAAGCAAGCAGCACTCCCATCCATGAATATGCCATTGTAAATACCAATGTTGCATGCCAGGATAGGGTAGGGATATATATATATGTAGATTATCAGTGGCCTTTTATATGTGGTTGAAGTTTCTGGTATAGTGGACCCTCGAGTTACAACCAGTTTGATGTATGAACAACCTTGGTTACAACCAAAATTTTAGTTTTGAGTTACAACCTGAATGCCGGCCAAGGCCATGTGTATCCGCTCGTGCTTGCGGTTGCTTCTAATTGGGGTTTTGTTTTTTTTTACTGTCAATCGTGATTTTTTGGGCTTGGTGGGTGGGACTTCTGCCCTGCTGTTGCAGTGATTGGCTGCTGCCGCCGCCGATGACGCCTGTCCATCTCGGGCGCACCCAGAGCTGCAAATGTTCACAGGAGCACGTAAGCAGACCCGACACAGATTTGCAGCAAGCAACATCACTGGTGACCAAGGAAGCTTGTGTACAGCAGCAGAAAGGGAGTGTAGCACTCAGCTGGCTACAGCAAGGGATCAGGAGGGGAGGAATGAGTATGCTGGGAGGGGGAAATGAGTGTTTGGGGGCCAGAGATGTGCTCTGAGGGGGTGGGGAGGGGGGCATCCTCCCTTCTTGCAAGCCAAAGATGTCAGCTTGAATGGTGAGTACAGTATGAAATTGTTTCTGATAGGCTAGGCACATTTTATAACTTTTTGGTGAGTACACTAGGAAAATGATAGGTGTTTCTGGTAATTACTCACATTATACAACCCTTTTTTATTATGAAAAGGTTAAGTAAGGGGTGCTTTGGGAGGTTCGGAACGCATTATGGGTATTTCCATTATTTCTTATGGAAAAATAGTCTTGACTTTACAACCAACTTGAGTTACAACCAGCCCTTGTGAACGAATTGAGTTTGTAAGTCGAGGGGACACTGTAGTTTCTAAATTAGATTTCAAAGCTGAAAAATCCTTGGTTATAAAATGGCTGTGAAAGTCCAAGCATTAAATCATCTCAGAAAAATATCAGGGGCCCAATATTCAGAGTTATTCGGCTGGATAAGACTTATCTGGCTAACTTATATGGGATATTCAGCAGCACAGCTATGCTGTTGAATATCCCTGTATTTGGAACTACTTAGCCAGATAAGTTATTTCTGAACAAGTTAGACCTGCTGTATGGCAGGTCTGATTTGTCTGATTAACTTAACTGGATAAGTCTGAGTATCTGCACTTATCTGGCTAAGAAACGCCACCCTGTTACTCCCATTGCCTGTCCCCTGGATATCCAGCTAGCTATTGAGCAGATAAGTGGCTTATCTGGCTAAGTGGTGCCTGCTGAACACAGCCAGATATTCAGCGGTCACCACATAGCTAGATAAGTCCTACTTATCTGGCTAAAACGCTGAATATCTGCCCCCGTGTATCCATGTGTGGCTGTTCTTCAGTGCATAAGTTCGCTACAAGAGGCTTTACTGTGGGTCGTTAGTTTCATAATGTACACTGGTAGCCACCTTTCAAATTTCAGTTGGGAAAAACAGTGAAAAATTTATAAGCCAAAATCTGGAAGTTTTATTTTATTTAAGCATTTTTCTATACCGAGGTATAGCTATTGGCCTTCACCCCGGTTTACAGGTACAACAACATATTACATTTGACATTGAACTGCGAGAACTGAGGAACATCAAAAGTAAAATCTTACAAGTAAATTTTTCAAAACATTTAATGGAATTGATGGTATTTCCAGCTGTAATTTACTTGTTGTTCTAGTTGGACGTTGCGCTCTGTGTACATGTATGACATTGTCAAGGGCCGTGTTATCTGTTTTGTGAATTGCGTTGTGAAGAATTGTAAGTAGTTTGAATTCAATTCTTTTTTTCGACTGGAAGCCAGCGTAGGCTGTTGAGTACAGGTGTGATGTGGTCTGATTTCTTTTTGCCAGTTAGGACTCTCGCTGCGGCATTCTGCAGTAGTTGAAGTGGTTTTAAGGTCGCTTTAGGTAGACCTATCAAGAGTGAATTGCAGTAATCAAGGCTGGTGAAGATGAGAGATTGTAAGATGGTTCGGAAATGTTGTTGGTGAAGCATAGGTTTTAGGTGTTTAAGTATTTGGAGTTTGTGGAAACCTTCTCTTGTTTTAGTTCTGATGTGCTTTTTGTATGTTAGTTCACTGTCGATCCAGAAACAGAGGTCTTTTACGTTGTCTTTAAGTTGTATGTGGATGTTGTCTATATGGAAAGACGGGGTGGTTTTGGATCCTGAGTTTTTTCTTTTGATTAGGATGCATTCAGTTTTGCTCATGTTTAGACATAGTTTTAGGTGGTTTAGCAAATTTTTTTATCGAGTTTAGGTGAGAGGCAGCAAGTATCATTGCATCTTCGATGGTGGAGGTAATTGGAATGAGGAGTTGTATGTCATCGGCATACATGTAATAAGCCACGCCTAGGCTTGATAGGAGTTGGCATAGAGGAAGACGATAAATATTAGAGTGTGGCCGAGAGAGCGGATCCTTGTGGCACTCCTGTTTTGAGAGGGACGGCATCTGATGCTTCGTTGTTGATGGCGACTTCAAAGTCGCCATCAACAATGAAGCATCAGATGCTGTCCCGCAGTGAGAGTCCTAACTGGCAAAAAGAAATCAGACCACATCACAGCTGTCTCAACACCTGTACTCAACAGCTGTCTTTTAGGTAAGAAGTGAACCAGCCCAGAGTTTTGCCAGAGAGCCCTATGTTTACTAGACAAGATATTACCTTTTTGTGGTCGACTGTGTCGAATGCAGTGGAAAGGTCAAGCAGGATTAGTAAATGATTGATTTTGTTCTCGAAGCCTCTTAATATATTGTTGGATAGGTTGAGCAGTAGAGTTTCCGTGCTGAGGTTTTTCCTAAATCTGTGTTGGGTGGGGTACAGTATTTTGTAGTTCTCGAGGTGTTCGTTAAGTTGTTTCAGTACCGCTTTCTCTGTTAGTTTTGCAAGTAGGGGTAGATTTGATATTGGACGGTAGTTGTTCAGGTCATTTGGGTTTATGTTCTTTCTTTTTAGTATTGGTCTTATTGTTGCCGTTTTTAACTTTACTGGTAGTTCCCCTTCTTCTAGAGATTTATTGATAATTGCTGCTACTGTTGGGGCTATGGAATGAGCAATTTCCTTTAGTTCTCGTGTGGGGATGGTGTCTAGGTCATGTCGAGCTAGGTTTATTTTTCTTAGCATTTTTTCTGTTTCCGTGGTGGATATTGGTTCGAAATTAGACCATGTTGTTGGGGTTGAAGTGTCTATTTGGTTTTCTTCAATTGAGGAGTCTGAGGGCATCCGTTAATTTGGTTATTTTGTTCTTGAAGAATGTCGCTAAGTCTTGGCTTAAATTTTTGGATTCTGTTGTGGTGGGGTTGATGTTTTCAGAAATGAGGTTATTAACTATGGGGCGGATTTTCAGAGCCCTGCTCGCGTAAATCCGCCCAAAACCGGGCGGATTTACGCGAGCAGGGCCCTGCGCGCCGGGAGGCGGTCCGGGGCGGTTCGGGGGCGGTCCGGGGGCGTGGCCGCGCCCTCCGTACCCGCCCCCAGGTCGCGGCCCGGCGCGCAGGAGGCCCGCTGGCGCGCGGGGATTTACGCCTCCCTCCGGGAGGCGTAAATCCCCCGACAAAGGTAAGGGGGGGGGGTTTAGACAGGGCCGGGCGGGTGGGTTAGGTAGGGGAAGGGAGGGGAAGGTGAGGGGAGGGCAAAGGAAAGTTCCCTCCGAGGCCGCTCCGATTTCGGAGCGGCCTTGGAGGGAACGGGGGTAGGCTGCGCGGCTCGGTGCGCGCCGGCTATACAAAATCCATAGCCTTGCGCGCGCGCCGATCCAGGATTTTAGCAGATACGCGCGGCTCCGCGCGTATCTACTAAAATCCAGCGTACTTTTATTTGCGCCTGGAGCACAAACAAAAGTAGGCTATTCGCGCGCCTTTTAAAATCCGCCCCAATGTTTATAAAGGGATTTGGAGCTGTTGGAGTTTTTGATCTTTTTGCTGTAGTAGTCACGTTTAGTATTCAGTATCATTTTTTTATAGGCGGCTAGTTGTGTGCGATATCTCTGCAGAGTTATGGAGCACTTGTTTATTTGCCATTCTTTTTCACATTTCCTCAGGTTTGATTTCATGTTTCTTAGTTGCGAATTGAACCATGGGTTCTTTTGTTCCTTATGATTTTTTATTTGCTTAAGTTTCTCAGGGTTTATAAAATTTGCCGTGTCTTCTGTAATTTGAAACCAGGAGTTGATAGCGTTGTTTATATTTGAGAGGTCCAGGTTTGCAAGTTGTTTCCCAAGTTCTTGTTGGAGAAGGTTGGTTTGGAAGGGAGGTCGGTATTTGAATGTTCGTTGTGATTCGTTTGTTTTTGTTGCGTTGTTGATCTTAGTTTTCGTCATGCATTGTATGAGGTAGTGATCGGACCAGGGGACTGGTTTGTATGTAATAGATGTGTCTGAGAAATAGTTATTCATAAAAATCAGGTCTAGTGTGTGACCCACTTTGTGTGTGGGGTTGTTCACTTGTAGGTTGCAGTTTAGGCTTGAAAGCATGTCTAGTAGTGTTTGGCAATTTTGCGTTCTGGGATTTGTATCTGTGTGCAGATTGAAGTCGCCAAGGATGATGGTAGGTTTTTTTCATACTTATGTTTGTAATTAGGAATTCCAGTAGCGGAGAGATATCGTTATCTAGAAGCTTGGGTGGGCAGTATACTAGGCAAATTTGTAAGTTTTGTGAGTCAGAGATATTTCAAATTGTTTTGGGAGATTGTGTGGGATCACTTTCATTGAGAAATGTTTCTTTATAATGAGGAGCAGCCCACCTCCTCTTCGGTACTTGCGAGGGATTGAGAAGGTGTCATATGCACTGTTGTCAATTTGGTTCATTAGTACTTGATCGGTATTTTTGAACCATGTTTCTGTTATGGCTATGAAATCAGGGTTTTTTTTCTTGTAGTATATCAGCTATTAACATGTATTTTTTGGTTAGGGATTGAGCATTTATGAGCAAGAAGGTGAGACATAGTGTGTCTTTGATATTTTCCATTAGTGGTATGTTTATTAGGTATCTTTGTCTTGTGTGGTGGTGGATGTGGCCATCATTGGTATGTCTGACTTTCTAGATGATTTTTATGTTTAGCTGGTGTGAGCTCGTTGAGAGAAGGAAGAGTGTTGAGTTATGTTGAAAGCAAAGTGGGAGCTGTACCAGATCGATCTTAGAGCTTGGTTAGATTAGGATGTTTGCTGAAGGTTGAAATTTGATGATCTCTGGAAGAGAAATGGAGTATGCATGGTGAAGTCGAAAGCTTGTTGGATGGTGTTTGATGTGATTGCTGAGGGATGGAGTTTGTTGAGATGAGATCCAGGAGCGAACTGGAGTCTGCTTTATGCTATCTGATACTTGTATGCTGTAGTTTGGTGAGTTCGGGAAGAGTGCTGGATAGTGTCTGGTGTGATCAAGATGATTGCAGTAGGATGGAGTTTGGTGAAGTTTTCAGAGATCCTGGAGTATGGAGTGTGCTTGAAGAGATCCAGATGTGTGCTTGAGGGTGTTTAGTAAGATCAGAAAGGGTGCTGGAGTATGCTTGGTGAAGTTGGGAGTCGTGCTGTAGTCTGCAGTTTGGTGAGGTTTGCAGAGATACTGATATGAGCTGGAGTCTGATTGCAGAGATCCGGATGAGTGTTTGAGGGTGTTTGATGAGCTCAGTATGGGTTCAGGGGTATGCTTAGTGAGATCATGATGAGTGCTGGATTATGCGTGATGAGGTCGGAGTGATTGTGGGAAGGTGCTTGAGGAGGTTGTGTGGTTGTTGGCGAAAGCTGGAAGGATGAATGAAAAGGATGGATGATTGCTGGAGTTTGGATGTAAGGGGCGGTGTTGGTTAAGCAGACTGCGAAAGGGAGAGGCCCTGGTCCTGGGTCTCTCCAAGGGGAGCGCTAAGGGGCATGCTCCTTAGGTCGTGCTCCTTTGGGCGTGCGACGCCAGTGGGAGTCACTGAAATTTAAAGGTCTCTTCTGCGCCTTCTGATAGGCCTGGTGCCTTTCAGGGGTTGTGTCTGACTCACCACGTTGGCTCGGTGGCTTCGTTTCTTTTCCCTCTTTCTGTCTTCCTTTTTTTTTTTTTTCGTTTTAAATTTTGTCTCTGTTGGCCTCCTCTGCTCGGCTCGCTGGATTTTGAGTGGGCTCTAGCTCTGATTGGGCCTCGTGAGCCCCGGCAGAGGAGGAGAAGTTTGGCGGTTGATGCCGGGATCGGGTGGGCGCGAAGAGGGACGCCGGTGGGAGTCGCCGAAAGTTAATACAGTAGTTAAAATATAAAACTGTGAAACCTGGAGGCTGATTTAATTAATAGATCTATCCCTCTTTCTCACCTTGAACATGACATTTAACCTCTCTTTGCTCAAGTTCAGATTTAGGTAGGGAATATATAAGCATGGGAACTTTCTTGTACACAGAGCCTAGCTTTCAAAAAATACAGGTGGCATGAGGCTAAATAACCTTTGTGGCAACTGAGAGAAGTAAGCAGCCAGCAGAGCTGAACCATAGGAAACATTTTGTAAAAGTTTTATCTAAGTTTATTGCTGAAAACTGTTTATTAACATTGATTTGCAACATGGCAGAACAGAGGTTTTCAAAACTGTCCTTGTGACTCTTCTAGCCAGTCCAGTTTTCAGGATATGCCCTAATGAACATATTCTGAACATGGTTGCATCAGCCTGATTCTTGAAAACAATTGGAGTAATGCACTTTATGGTCAGAGAATCATCTAAGCCTAGTTTCCCAACCCTCTCCTGGAGGCATACCTAGTCAGGTGGGTTTTCAGGATTACCATAATGAATATGCATGAGATAGATTTGCAAACCCTGAGTCTCTGAGTTAGAATCTCTCTGAATTGAATAATTTAAGAGAAATCTCAAATTGGTTTCCAAGGAGTAAACTAATTCAGAATATTAAAAAGACAGAGCCGCTGGAGAATTGGGTGACTCGAGGACTAATTTGGTCTTATTTCAATAAAGTTGGATCAGAAATTGTAAGTTAAGTGGATGTTAAGGATTGGTGGTTTCTTTGGCTTCTAAACTCTGTGGATTACTGTTTCCTGTGTGATATGAATTGTATTCTGGGAGCTAAGGTTCCTTATCCCCCAGATCAGTCCAGACGAATGAGTTTTTCTCCCCTACCAGCAGATAAAGACAAAAGAAAAACTTTGCTGTATCACTGGTACTTAAGATAGTGTTCAATAAATCATAGCGTGAATACAAGGAAAATTGAAAACCATAAATCCACAAAGCCACTTTCCCTTAAACCAATATACACTCAAAAAATATAGCCATCATAATAGACACTACCGTTCTCACAACCTTCATTGTCTTATAAATAATAATTTGGCATGAGTTTGTGCTAAAGAGAATTTTTTTGAGCTTTATTTTAAATTGCATATAAAACTTATCTTAATGAAACTACATCTCCGACACGGTCTGCATTTCAAAATTGTTTCTGCATCAGGGGGTTATCGCATTCACATAGCTGTAAACAGTGTCCTTTTATTTCTGTAAAATCAAAAAAATGTTAGGATGATCACATTTAATGTTACGTCCCTTATTTACACAGTCCATTATGACGGTCACATGAATTGGCACCAAACGTTTCAAAACCGGAAGAAGCAATGCAGTGAACGGTGTTTAGAGAAACTTCCTAAACGCCAGAGAATGTCACCCAAAACATAGTAAACAGAAATGACATCTACTCAAATTATAGTGTACCATTCAGTTTCCATATTGAGCCCTCTAGGGGTTACTGTGTTTAAGTTAAATCCAAAACTGTTCATGCAAGTTAAGTTTGGCAATACGAACTTCTCCTCACAGAGATACTGTAATTTGCTCTCTGATGCCCCAACATAGGTCCTCAAATGTATGACGATGATCTTCACAATGCGAAACCAGAGGAGCTTACTGTTTTTCAGTTGTAAGGCAACTCCGATGTTCAGAAAGACAGATACGAATCATTCTTTTTGTTCGATCTATATATACTTTGGAACACGGGCAAAGAATAAAATAAACCAGAAAGCTAGATTTACAATCTGTGGTAGTAGATAAATGTTGCGACCAGACTGAAGATCACACCATTTGTTTCCCGTAATGCACAAAGAGCAGAAGGAACAATTTCCATAGGAACGATGACCCTCGGGCACAGTCTCGGATACAGTAGAGGAAATCATTGCATGTACTAGATAGTCTGAGATTTTTACCACATGTATAAGCAATTAGTGCAAATTACAGTATCTCCGCAAGGAGATCATCGAATTTGCCAAACATAATTTGCATGAACAGTTTTGGATTTTTTACTTAAACACAGTAACCCCTAGAGGGCTCAGTTTGGAAATAGAATGGTATGCTATAATTTGAGTAGATGTCATTTCTGTTTACTATGCTTAGTATATTTTGGGTGACGTCATTCTCTGACGTTTAGGAAGTTTCTCTATTTAAACACCGATCATTGCATTGCTGCTCCTGATTTTGAAAAATATGGTGCCAATTCATGTGAATGCCATAATGGACTGTGTAAGTAAGGGAAGTAACATTAAATGTGATTGTTCTGCCTTCTCATTTTTCACTAATGTTGTTTTTTGATTTTATAGAAATAAGACACTGTTTACAGCTATGAGAATGTGATAATCCTCTGATCAGAAACAGTTTCCAAACGTGGACCATGTCAGATGTAGCTTCATTAAGCAAGATAAGTTTTATATGCAATTTAAAATAAAGTTCAAAAAAATTCTCTTTAGCACAAACTCATGCCAAATGATTATTTATAAGACAATGAAGGTTGTGAGAATGGTAGTGTCTATTATGATTATATTTATTGTGTGTATATTGGTTTAAGGGAAAGTGCTTTGTGGACTTAGTATACCACCTGCAGTCACTAAGTATTCTGTCTCCAGCAGATGGTAGAGGTGCAAAACCTGCAGTCGCACTTGGGAGACCAAATGACTCCCAGGGGTGCTAGGTTCTGTTTTTGTGACCACCCCCCTGGTCGAGAAGGGACTTTAGAACTTGGTCCTTATCCTAGATGAGGGATTGATAGCCAGTGGTGCTGGCTCCCTCACTCCATATCCTCTTTTCCCTCTCTCTCTCTCTGTCTGATCCTGCCTTCCCTGCTCAGAAGACTTCATCAAAAGGAAGTATATCTTTAATTTTTCAAGGGAGTTAGTGTTTTAATTATAAAATTTATAACCTGCTGATCCAAACATCTCAGTAAGGAACAGAACAACATATATAATTCCATAAACATAAATCAGAACACACACAATGTACGTTATCTTTGTCAAAATTTGTCTACCCAACACTGAAAAAAATAGCCATGAACAATGCCAATCATTTCAGCAGAGCCTTATTGTCCAGATCCAAAAGCGAGGGTAAAAGTGTCTTGAGTAATTTCCTGAATCTCATAAGGTCAGATTCTTTTTTTCAAGATATCAGGGAGTTCATTCCAGAGACATGGCGAGGTCATGCCAAACGCACGATTTTATGGATTTTATCTTAATCTGTCTATTGGAATGCACTTCTACTAAGCATCTCCCTGCAAGAATGTAAGTTGCAGAATAGATGATACTGGCCTGTAACAAAAGAGAAATACTGAGGTGCCAGACCATATGAAGTTTAAAAACCAAGACTTTAACCTGATCCACCAAGAAATAGCCAGCCAATGTAATTGATTCAAAACTGGAGTAATGTGGTCTTGTAAAGAGCATCTTGAGATTTAAACGAGCTGCTGGATTTTGGCTCAATTGTAATGCAATAATCAGCTGTGAAGGCAACTCTTATTCTTAGATCTGCCACAATCTAAGAATCACAGCACTATTACCTGAGTAACTATACAAAAATAAATAGGGTTTGGCCTTTTTTTAAGAAACTCAAATTAAAAAAAAAGAAAAAAAGGTTAAGAGCGGTATCTGCATCGGATGGCCACAGGGAGTGCAGATGGAGGCAGAGGGCCCTGCTGGTGGTGTGGGCTGTTTGGGACTATGTTTGCTGCTATAGAGAGGGTAAAACGGAGCCATAACAATGTTTACCTTTTGTATCTTTATTAAAATTTATGAATCCTCCACACATAGATACTGAGTGTGTTTGGGGCTGTGTGCAGCAAATATGACCGCTCGTTCCAAGCGTGAGAAGTAGGGCCTGGCCTACAAAAATTTGAGGGGAAAGTTGCAGGCCTCAGGTGGATGTGTGGTCTACTTAGCAAGGAAGGCGGCTCGGGAGTCTCCTTCCTTCGCAGAGGCTAACCGTGGTGGTACACATCAAGCAGCAGTCCTGAGGTGCAGAGGCATGCACTATGGGAGGATACAAGAACCTTGGCTGTTTTGCCTACTTCTTCCACAGTTCAGCGGAGCTTGGGGAAGGGCAACTGGCTATCCTCCAACTTTGTTTCCCCTGGGCTGAGGGATTCTGCTGATCAGTGGGTTACCTCAGGGAAAGGCTCTGGGCGGGCCAGTTGAGGGAGCTGATACTGAGGAGCCTTTTCTGGATGTTGGCTGCACGTGATCTGCAGTGGTCCTGCTCCCACAGACTGTGGGCATGGTGTAAGTCCGGTGGCGACCACCCGACTGAGCTCCAGCCTCTGAATCTGTTTATATCCTGTGTGAGCAGTAGGGATTTTTTTTGCTGTCCAGAAGCGGTAGAGAGGGTTTCCGAGATGAAATATTGTGTGCAGGCTTCTACTGCTGCTTCTGTTTAGGATGCAGTAGAGTGAGAATGGCAGCCATTTTCCCTTCTTCTCCCACATATCAGGATGGTTTGGAGATGCCATTTAGGGCTTTCCAGTTCTGTCCCTGGAGGCTGGAGGTGTATGCACTTAGTGAGATATGGCAGGGAGGACCTCTGTTTATTCTTTAGAATAAAGGTTCACTGTAACCCTATCCTTTGGTGTTGCCTTTGGATTTCTATCTCACGCTCTGAAGGTCCTGAGCAATGTGTGTCCCTTCCTTAGAGGAGATTTGGACGTCACTGCAAGTACCTAAGATGATTATCTTGGTAGTGGCGGTATTTGAGAGGACGTCTATTCTGATTGCGGACAGTGCAGTGCTTAAGATTTTACAGGCTTGGAAGATGGAGATCCATATTACAGATTTTTGAGGCTTCTGGTTTGCCCGTTGGCATGGCTAGGTGCCGTAGTTTCATAGCGTGGGCATATTTCCAATGGGCCTAACAGGTTCCAATAGCAGTCTGTAAAATCCCTCTCAAGAGGTGGAGATGGAATCTCTGGAGCCTAGTTTTGCCTTTATTGCAGAGGCTTTGTAGATCTTCAGCACTGTAGTCAGTCACATGAAGTGAGCGAGGGGGACAAAGAACATATGCTTCCTGTCTCCAGTTCCAGCTTAGTCTCTTTACACTTGGAGGTAGGCTTCTGTTTGGAGAATCCAAAGTTCTTCCTTTACCAGAGATGGGCCTAAGGGTCCTCATAAGACTTTTCTTATTAGGAAGAAATTCCAGGAGGCCAGAAGTTTAAGGAAGCCCGCCTCTTTGCAGTGTCAGTATCCCTCAAAATCTTAGTCTTTGTACAGGTTTCAGCTCGGGGGGACTTACTGGTTTCCATTGAGATTCAGTTCCCTCTTTGGAGAGGCATATAGGAAGTTGCTTACCTGATGATGATGATGACTATTATTATTTTTTTTTACGTGGAGTAAAACTAAATATTGTCAGACCAATGGATTTTGCATGACCTATGGGCAAAGCTTTCAGGTTTTCCCCATGCACATCCCCTGTACAGAGGGAAATTGTCAAATCTGGGCTGACTTGTTTTCTATTGGCTGCAGTAGTTCCAGTTCCAGAGAAGGAAGGAGGAGCAGGGGCAGAGCAGATATTCCATCTGGAGGAGGGTGCTTATCGGCCCATCTGGAACCTCCAGAAGGTGAATGCATCGCTGGGGGTACCAAGCTTTTTGGATGGAGACTCTGTGCTCTATCATTGCCGCGATCAGAAGAGGGGAATTGCTGGCGTCTCTAGACCTCGCAGAGGCTTGCCTTCATATTCCATTCAGGAGGCTCATCAGATTTCCAGTGCTGGGGGAACATTTTTAGTTTCAAGTGCTTCCTTTCGATTTCATAGCAGCCCCTTACATGTTTACCAAAGTGATGGTGATTGGGGCACTACGGAGAGGGGGAATTCTAGTACACCCATTCCTGAACAGCTGGCTTATTTGGATGAAATCTTGGGAGATTTGCCAGGAGGTGGTGCAGAGATTGCAATTCATGGGTAGGGATGTAGACCTGACAGAGTCCTCTGGTACTACAACAGAAACTGCAATACCTAGGAGCACGTTTCAAGACCATTGTAGGCAAGAAGTTTCTGACTTTGGACAAAAGTCCGAAATTACAGGGGAACATTTGGCAATGGTGACAATGCGATGGCAGTGGCTTACATCAATCAGCAAGGGAGCACCAGGAACCTGGCAATTTCCTTAGAAGTCTGGAAGTTGTTTCGTTGGGCAGAGTGAAGACATCTGTTCCTGTCTGTCTCATGGGGCCAGGATAGAGAACGTGCAAGCGAATGTTCTTAGCAGGCACATGCTGGATCCCAGGGAATGGAAGTTGTCATGCGAAGCAATGTCCCTTGGCTAGATGAGGAGCAGGGTTCCCCAGCTGGATTTGATGGCATCTGGGGGGAAAACGCAAAGGTTCCTCTGTTCTTCAATCACAGAAGGGAGTTTTGAGCAGAGGGTCGATGCAAGCTCTCAATTATGGTTGCATGGCATTCTGCTGGCGCTTCCACGTCACGTATCAGGGAATGCGCACAGGGCCCGGCCACACACGTAACCCCCAAAATGTATGCGCGTGGGTCTTTTAAAATTGGCCTTTTTATCTTTCCTTTTGGAAAGGTTAATTTTAACCAGTAACCTCAAGGATAGTTCTTAGATCGGAGAAGCAGAATTGCATTTTACTATCTTTTTGGACCTTACACATGTAATTCTCAGCATTGTTATGTTTTTTATAAGTTATTTTATTAAACTCTCTCATTATGCATGTCTTATCGTACACCATTTTGGACAGCTCTAGTTGCAGCAGGGGCAGCAGTTATTAACAACATTTAAAATTACTTATTAACCCAAGCAATGCCAGGTAGTTTTCGTTATGTGGTCCATGACAGGTAGAAATTTTTAAAAATTGAACAAAAGTGAAAATATTTTATTTTATTAAGTAACATCAAGCATATAGAAACTTGGGGGGACCTCTCCATAAATTATATTGACAGTATATTAGATTTCTCTTGTGGCTCAACTATAGAGTACGTTAAATAGTGATTATTACAGAAGATTAAAAAGTAGCACCTCCCATACAAATCCATGAGGTATTGTTTCCCGTCGATAGCAGGGCTGAATTAGCCATGCTGTCATGGGAACTGTCAGTCAGGCCCGGGAAGCGGAGCTTCCTAAGTGACGTCAGAGCTTTGCTCTGAGACTGCGCGTGGTTTCCCACGCTGATAACAACTCTCCTCAGTCTGTTTTTCCGCGCACGGGATCGCACGCGGAGCCTCAGACCTCCTCAGCAAAAAACACAAGGAAAATCCGAAGAAATGAAAGAGAAGGACGCTCCCCGACCTTCAGGATTTAAACCCTGCCTCTGTGGGAAGGTCATGTCCATCACAGATGGACATGACCGCTGCTATTGTTGTCTGGGACCAGACCACCAGCTCGAATCGTGCCCTCATTGCGGTCGGATGTCGCTGAGGGCACACCGACAGAGGAGGGAGAAGATGGAGCGTCTCCGGGCCTCGAGGACTGAATCTTATGCCCCACCGTCAGAGGCCCACCTTTCCCCGGGGCCTAGTACGCCTGCGCTGCCTCCCCAGCGTTGAGCGGCCTCCATGGAACCTCCGACTGCGAAGCATCGCATGAGAGGTAAAAATCTGGCCTCCAGGAGTCGAGATCCCTCCCGCGAAAAAAGCAGACACCAGCCGGAGTCGCATGCGCTGGGGCGGGTAGTGACACCCGAGAACCAATCCATGCGTCGAAATCAGTGACGAACGCCCAATCGCAGCACCGAGTGGACGCGACGCAGGCTACAAAACCGACGGAGCCAGAGGATCAGACGCCTCGACCAAGCCCTGCCGAGTCGCCCCGGGCGCCGACTACGATGCAGGTGTGTCGGCCGACGCACCCTCTTCCAACACATGGAACGACACCATCACGGCGCGAAGCAATGGCGCCGAAGTGAACTGACGAAAACCCACGACGCCATTGACGCACGACACTACGCCCTCGGCGCCAATACCATAAACCAGGAAGAAAACAACTAAATCTCGCCCGCATTCCCCAGAACATACTGGGACGTGGAAGAAATCCCGTTTTCGTGCCGCTGGCTACTATATCAAAGACGTCCAGGGATGCCCCCCTTGACCCTAACACCCTCTTCACCAGCCTCCTCATCCAGGTCAATCAGGGACGAAGGTCATATTCATCTATCTTCGTCGTCAGTCTTCTCGGCTCCTGTGTTTTCAGACTTATCCTTAGCTTCCAAACGTCACTCCAGGGGTGACGTTCTGCAGGAACCCCTGGCGAAGAAACGCAAGGTGCGGGAAAAAACTGCGCACACGCGTGCCCAAGACTCAGCAACCAGATACAGATATTCTCTTGGCACAGACCACAGGTACTGGCTAGACCACCGATGCCGCCGGCGACAAAGGACGCTTTCGTCAACCTTTCTCTGGCATTATCGTGGTTCTTCGAAGTCATGAAATAATCTTACCAGATGGGAAATTCCTTGCCCAGCACTGACAAGGATTCTCCACAACCTTCGGAGCATTTGTCCCCGCAAAACACACGTCCTCCATCTCCACGGGCACTCTCTCTCCAGCCCGGACACCAGCATCACAACCTCAACAGCCGTATACCCCAGTGTTGCTGGACCTGCAACCCACATCACCGGATAGCTCAACAGGGTATGCCTCAGAACCTGGGGACGAACCGGCGGAACCATACTCTCCTCCGGAAAAGATAGGTTCGGTCCTCAACCTTAACATTCAAAAGGTGCCAGATCCGAAATCGACGACTTTGGATGTATTAAAGATTTTTGATCTACCGGCAGAGCCTACCTCTCTACCTCCACATGGGGTGCTAGACTCAGTGCTGGAATGCTCCTGGGATACCCCTTTTCAGCTCCCACCGGTTTCAAGGAAAACAGATCTCAAGTATAAAATGCAAAAATCGCCTTACTATTCAGCACCACAACTACTCCATGCATCCCTGGTATCCGAATCGGCAACGGCGAGAGCTAGAAAATCCAGATTACACTCCGCTACCCCTCCGGGCAGAGATCTTCGTTTGCTGGATGAATTTGCGACGCGCACATTCCAGGCATCAATGCTGGCCGCCCGCATTAACCATCACCAATTCTATATCATCCAATACCTCTACGAGTGTGTGCAAAGGATGAAGGAAAGCTCAGACCTCGTCCATCCTATTGGGGACACGAATCATGTACAAGACCTGAAGGAGGGCATCCGCCATTTGTTGCACACAGTCTATGAAGGTTTGAGACCTCCGCGCGCGCCTCCGCAGCTACCAATGCGGCACGACATATGGCATGGCTGCGGACCAGCTCCATTAGAGATGTCCATGAGAAATTGGCCAATTTACCGTGTAAAGGAGACAATTTGTTTGGGACCCGTTTCCAGGAAACTGGCTCAACTAAAGGAGCAGTCCATGGCTGTACAATCACTGGCCACTCTTCACTCCTACTCTGCAACACGTAGATACCTTGCAGACAAATCTTCCAGCGCCGGCCTTATAGGTCATATGCTTCGTACCATCCCCCACCTTATCAGCAGACTTCCCCTCCGCAGAATCCACAAAACCAGAACCGTTGGGGACGACCCTGGGACCAGCGCCCACAAACACAACAACAGACTAACATCTTTTTGAGCGTCGCCCTGCCACAACCACAACAGGTGCTAGCAGGAGGTATCACGGCACCCATCCGGGAATGGGAGAAGATCACCACCGACCAATGGGTACTAGATGTTGTTCGACACAGGTATAGAATTCACTTCCACTCTCCCCCTCCCCCCCCCCCACCCCCACTCCCTCATACAGCGCTGAGGGGGTCCAGACCTCATCAAAACCGCTTGGAGCAGGAGGTGACGGCATTATTACAACAACAGGCGATTTGCCGCATTCCTCCGACAGAACATCTCACGGTATTCCACTCCCCCTTCTTCCTAATTCCAAAGAAATCCGGGTACCTTCGCCCAATTTTGGACCTCAGAGAACCGAACAAGTTCATCGTCGAGGAAAGTTCAAAATGATCTCTCTCAAATCTCTGCTACCCTTGATCCAACCCCAAGCTTGGATGTGCTCCATAAACCTCAAGGATGCATACACTCACATTCCTATGCATCCTTCCTCCTGGCGATACCTGTCTTTCCAAGTCCATGGCCAATACTTCCAATACAAAGTCCTGCCCTTTGGCCTGTCAACAGCACCCAGGGTGTTCACCAAATGCATGGCAGTGGTGGTGGCATTCCTCCGCCAGCTGGGGATTATGATATTTCCTTACCTCGACGACTGGCTGTTGGTAGCCGCCAATCCGGACACACTTTGGCAACATCTCCAATATACAATTCAGTGCCTGAACAAGTTGGGATTGATCATCAACTATCAGAAGTCCAACTTACATCTGGCACAAACAAATACAGAGTTTTTCTGCCGGCCGACAGGAAATGAAACATGCGACTCCTTTTCCGCAGCCTGACGTAGACTGTGTCGCTGACGGCACATCAAGTCTTACAAGTCTTGGGACATATGGCTGCCTCGATCCACGCAGTCTCCAACACGAGACTCCACATGCGAGACCTCCAATGGGGTCTCAAACGGCAGTGGAAACAACGTTCTCAACCGCTACATTGGAAAGTGTCCTTGACAAGAACCATGATGACGGACTTAGACTGGTGGTTGCGCAAACCAACGCTCACCAAGGGAACTCCTTTCACTCTCCTACCGCACAATGGGGTGCTAACCACAGATGCCTCCCACAAAGGTTGGGGGGGCCCACCTCGACAACCTCCAGATGCATGGCCTCTGGTCACAGCGCGAACAATCTCTTCACATCAATCTCTTAGAATTGAGAGCCATCCAGTATGCTCTGCGCACCTTCGTCTCTCACCTCCAAGGCCACCGGGTGATGGTCTACACGGACAATCAAGTGGCCATGTTTTGTATCAACAAACAGGGGGGCTCAGGCTCCTGGACTCTGTGCCGCGAAGCCCTCATCCTCCTGACATGGTCAATCCACCACTCCATTCAATTGCAGGCCACTTACTTGCTGGGAATCGCGAATACTCAAGCGGACAGGCTGAGTCGGATATTCCATCCACACGAATGGTCCCTCGACAACGACGTAGCCGAGACAATCTTCCAAAGATGGGGTTACCCGTCCATAGATCTTTTCGCCACAGAGCACAACCGGAAAGTGACTCGCTTCTGCTCTGTCTGGCCGACTCCACACAGAGTCGCTCAGGATGCTTTCCTCATTCCATGGACGGAGCCCCTGATGTACGCATTCCCTCCAATCCCCCTCATCACAAAGACACTACAAAAGTGCATGAGAGACGAAGCGTAATTGATCCTCGTGGCACCTGCATGGCCACAACAACCATGGTATGCACACCTTCTACACCTGTCGTCGGACGTGCCGTTCAGATTTCCCAATCAAGAAAACCTGCTGTCCCAGGACGACGGGTTCCTCCTCCACCCGTTGCACTCCTTTCTGCATCTCACGGCTTGGAGGTTGAACGGCGCCTTCTGTCGGAACAAGGCTTCTCCATCACAGTTCTGGAGGTAATCTTAGCAGCTCGCAAACCGTCCGCGAGGAAAAACTATCACTTCAAATGGAAGCGCTACACCAGGTGGTGCGACTCCAAGAAGGTTGACCCATTTACCTTTACACCAGAAACCTTGCTGTACTACTTACACACATTGTATATGGCTGGTCTTGCTACAGCTTCAGTCAGTCCACCTCAGTGCGATTGCAGACTTTCACCGATCACACAACGGCCAACCCATCTCTATCCCATCCGATGGTCTCTCGATTTGTAAAAGGGCTCACACACCTTTGCCCCCCCGGTCTCAAAACCACCAGTTCCGTGGAATCTAAACTTAGTTCTTGAGCAACTGATGGTCTCACCCTTTGAGCCGATGGAATCTTCTCATCCAAAATACCTCACCTGGAAGGTAGTCTTCCTTCCTGCAGTGACATCGGCAGGGCGAGTTAGCGAATTACAGGCCTTGGTACATTATAGGCCATACCTTCAATTCTACCACCGTAAGGTGCTCTTACGGACACACCCCCCTCGTTCCTGCTGAAGGTAGTCTCCCAATTTCATCTCAACCAATCGATTGAGTTACCGACTTTTAATTCAAAACCTCACAACAATGACGGAGAGAGGTTACTACATACCCTGGACTGCAAAAGAGCACTTGCCTACTATAAACAAAGGACCCACTCGCCCCACAGGGCATTACAACTCTTCGTTTCTTTCAACCCGAATGCCCCAGGCCTTCCGGTAATTAAACGCACCATCTCTAGCTGGATTACCCAGTGTATACAATTCTGTCATAATAAACGTTGCTCTGCATTGCCATCTCGGCCCACGGCTCATCAAACACGAGCGGTGGCAGCCTCCATTGCCCATCTACGACATATTCCACCAGTAGACATTTGCAAAGCAGCCACGTGGGCTTCTCTTCACACATTCACTTCCCATTACTGTCTTGACCAACAGTTGGCGGACAATGCAAAGTTTGGTAAAACCCTTCTACAGGCATTGTCCACGGAATCCATGAGGTCAACTGTCACCTAATAGTCATCACACTGTATAAGACAATACCTATGACCTGTTCGTCAGCGTGATGGGAGCTTAGGACTCCCATGACAGCATGGTAATTCAGCCCTGCTATTGACAGGAAAAACAAGTTTGCTTACCGTAAACGGTGTTTCCGTAGATAGCAGGATGAATTGGCCATGCTGACCCACCCACCTCCCTGATCAGTCGACATCAACTCAGTCTGCTTTATCACAGACTGAGGAGAGTCGTTAGCGCGGGAAACCACGCGCAGCCTCAGAGGAAAGCTCTGACATCACTTAGGAAGCTCCACCTCCCGGGCCTGACTGACAGTTCCCATGACAGCATAACTAATTCATTCTGCTATCTACGGAAACACCGTTTACGGTAAGCAAACTTGCTTTTCTATTTCCCATCCTCCATTGAGAGACCTGACCTGTTAATCTTACTCTGTGTCCTGTCTTTCAGCCATTTGGATCCACGACCATGGCATAGCCACAGGTGGGGCATGGCCCATCCACTTAGGGCTCGGGCTTATGCAATCAGAGCTGCCTGACACCAGAAGAGGCCTGTAGGATGGGCCGGCAAGGTTCCCATCCCAGGGCGGCCAAAGGAGGAGAGGGCTGTTGCTGAGCCCAGTCCATGGTGGCTAAAGAAGGGATCTGGTGTTTCCCGAAGAAGTCGCTGTGTGTGTGTGAGCTGAGAGAGGGCTTGGCAGACAGAGCATATTAGCGAAAAGTAACTAACTGGCATTGCTCATGTTATCTGGTTCACAACTGCTGAACATTTTCAACACCAAACAAGTGGAAAAGAGAACTATTCTTTTAATGTATTAACAGGTAGATTTAAAAAAAACCCTACGCTCGGCCGAGCTTGGAGATACGCGAGTGACGCGGAAGTGCATGGGCCTTGCGGATTTTAAAAGGCCCGTGGTGTGTGTTTTTTTTTGTGGGGCGGGGGGGAGAGGAAGGGGTGGGATGTGGACGTGGTCTGGGCAGGGCTGAGACTGCACCATCTGGTCAGTTACGCATACAGGCACGCGCCGGGATCCTACAACTGTGTAACTTGCTTCTGCTATGGACTGCATGTAGGTGGTGCAATAAAGAGTAGTCAGTGGGGTTTTAGGGGAGGCAAGTTAGGTAGGGGGGGTTTAGGAAGTCCACTCCTTTACTGGGGCAAACTGAGAGGGAATTGGGGAAATAGGCCTAATGCGTCGCCGCAGGTTCCTACTAAAATCCCCCCCCTCCCCACCCATGTGCTTGAGACAGCATTCGCGCACATCGATAGAAAATCAGCTGTACACGTATAGAATTTTATAACGTGCGCGCACATAAGCACGTGTATGTTATAAAATCGACGGGTCCATGTGCACGCGTGCGTCAGTGGGTGCCTGAGGGACAAGGCTTTGCAGACAGAGCATATTGGCATTGCACAGTACACCTTCCACTGTTTTAGGGCACCTCCTAGTAGCCACCGCCAGACACGACAGTGTGACTGATACCAGCCTTTTAAATATATATAATGTCATCTTCTCTGGGGATCTGAAAATTCCTCCAAGACTTGCTCACTGGGGAAAAACGGACAACCCACTCCACCACACACACAAGCAAAAAAAAAAAAGTCATCTTTCTGCTCTTCCTTAACCACCAAACACCCCCCACTCCATGCAAACCTCTCAGTATCATCCCTCCAGTGCAGCTCCTTGTCACTATTTCTCCCCACCACCACTACCAACCTCTGCAGTCTTCCCATCCCTTTCATGACTTTGTGCCTCCTGCCTGAATGGGCTTGAGAGGCCACCGCCTCCTGGCCCTGTCCAAATCTGCTCACCAGCCATGAAAATCAAGGAAGTGGGTTTTCGCTACCCCTGATCATCTTTGCCTCATGTCAAAGTGATACGTTGAATCAAATGTACTGATTGTAAGGTTATTTACAAGTGATTGCTTTATAACTAGGGGCTACAGAATAAATGATTTATAAAATCATCAGAAGATTGATAGTTCAAGGAAGCTGGTATGTGACGAGGTGCGCAGATGGCTGTCAGACATAGGCATTCTGCCGTAATTGGACTCTTCTCATGTTTCCTGTGTTTTGCACTGGTGCTGTCCTGACAAATATACAATGGCAGTTTTGTTTCTGATCAGTGCTACATGATATTAACAGGGCCATGTTTTGAGTTCTGCCAGCAGTCCAGCAGTGTCTTCCCATAAGTCAGGATTTTAAAATGTTTGTATTTTCTTGTCTGCTTTTGAGACCTATGTTTTCTTCAACTTGCTGAGTAGTAATGTTTACACTGCATCTTCTCTTAAACTTGTATTCTGAGTCCCTCAAGCAGAACATAGCACAGTGACATAATTTAGGCTAGAGCATGGAGTACAATAGAATCCGTTCTCCCTGTGCTACCGTTTTGTGAGCTGTGATGTTTTCTTTCTTTTATAGATGGGAAACTATTTGGTCTGGCGAGCCCACCAAGGTGAATTCACCTCAGGCTCGCCAGTTCTCTCCTTGTATCAAAGAGATCAACTTTCCTACTAACCTGATTCGTTTGGAAATAAACAGTTCTCTGCTGGACTATTACACAGAATTGGATGCGGTGGTGCTCCACGGTGTGAAAGAGAGACCCTTGCTTTCACTAAAGACTGCAGTCGTTGACATGAATGACTTGGATGAGGACGACGATGAGGATAAAGAGGCATGTGGATTGGGAAGTCTCAACAGGCAGTTTGGCAGCACCGGCCTCAAGGAATGCACAAGGAACGGATATTTTGATAAACTCCCTTATGAGGTAGGACAAGAAGTGCTCCTTATTGTGTATTGTCAACACAGTGTCAAATGTCATCTTAATTCTGGCAGTGAAACGCAGTCAGTTCCTTAAGGGGGTATTTTCCAAAGCCGTTTAGGTATAAATGGCTGGATGAAAATAGCTCTGGGCTCAGATAACGTGAAAGTAGAAGTGTGATCCTATTGTGCATGCACTTTTACATGAACGTTTGAGGGGCAATCTGATTAAATAAATAAATTAAAAAAATGCATCTAAGCTTACCTCATGTAAAATTACAACTCCTACCCAGAGAGTGTAAAGTATGGAGGTTATCTGTGTGCGACCTCTGCCAATTACTAGTCCTAGGGGAATTCTGCGCAGAAAATGGCAGAGGAGACCCCGGCATGCCGCGAACGGAGATGAAGGCCCCAGTGAGTGAATGTGTGTGAGAGAGATCAGGGAGAAGGGGGTGGGAAGGTGAGAGAGCGGGAGGAGGGGGTTGCTTGAGTGTGGGTGCCAGAGAGAGAGAGCCTATATGAAGAGATGTGAAGGAGTGTGTATGTGTGTGAGAGATTGAGAGCTGCTGTGTGTGAAAAAGGGATCGTGTGTATGTGAGAGGGAGCCTGTGTGAAGGGGTATGTGTGAGAGAGACATAGGTAGCCTGTATGAGGATGTATGTGTGAGAGAGAAAGGGAGCTTGTGTGGGTGTGTATGCAAGAGAGAGGGCCCTGTATGAGGGGATGTGTGTGTGCGCGAGAAATTGAGGGAGCCTGTATGAGGGTGTGTGTATGTGTACTAGAGAGAGGGAACATGTGTGTGAGAGAGGGAGGGACAGAGGGAGCCTGTGTGAGGGGCAGTACTGAGAACGGGGTCAAACTCTGGGACTGGCGATAGTGGAAGGAGTTGAGCCTAGAGGTGGAGGGGAGAGATACTGGCAGGTGGAGGTGTTGGGGCCTGAGAGGGCAAAGTGGCCAGGGAAATAGGGAGAGCGAGTGGAAGGGACACTCTTACAGTGAATTTCTAGGGAAATTCAGCATATCTAAGTAATTTTTTTTTCTGTATTAATTTAAAATGTAATTGCTTAAAGACTGTCATGTAAATTGTGTTATTTTGACCAATATAAAGTTTGCAGAATTTTAAGTTTTTTTTGCGCAGAATTCTCCCAGGAGTAAATTACCAAGGATTACTGCAGACTTTAGCACTTTGTGGACTGTTTATAAAATGACTGTTTAAAAGAAAATTATTTTTACACTTGTTTTTATGATTGGGTATTGTGTGAGTATGCCATTGTGTAAAAAAAAAAAAAATTATATATATATATATATATATATATATATAATTTTTTTTTCAATTAATACAGCTCTAGTATTTTGTATGAAAAGTCCTGCTTTCCCATATAAAAAGGTTAATGACAACCATACTCATTTAGGCCTAAGAATTGAGCAGATTAGTGTCTGAGGTCTCTTCCCCCCCCCCCCCCCCCCCCCCCCCAAAAAAAAAAAAAGCAGAGAGCGGGCATACAGATTTCTGCCTATCATTGCACATTGTTGGCAGGATGCCAACTGCTCCTGTTGCTCCTGTCACTCCAGGCTGAGTGGGAGTACAGGAACAGCTTTGCTGCTATGCATGTCCCCAGCTAGCGTTCAATCTGAATTTCGTTTATTTGCGCTTACGACAATTCCTGGGTTTGGTGAGGTTTTGATTCTATGCTGAATACACCATTTATCCAGCTTTACTTACAGTGCCTTAAAGGCTTTGACTAGCTAGTAATTTATCAATACATGCGATATCCCACTAGTCTCAGCAAAGAGATGCTTTAAAACTAAGAGTTAGGATAAGGGAAGTCTCTTTTTGAAAAAGAAATGATGGTTATTTTCTTTGTAGCATTGGACATGGATAAAACCATAGAAAGGGAAAACAAATCACAGTTGTCTTGTAAGTGCAGAGTCCGTAAGGAGCCTCCCTGCACTGTGAAATGTTTTCTTAGGCAGATATTCATTTCCAAAGCATTGGAAGGAGTCCCAGAAGGCACATCGCATTTCATCCTGGCATCAGACTTATGGAACACTACCGAGTCTACTGGAGCAGATAAAAAGCAAAATGTGTGCTTAGCTATGACTTGATTTTTAGTCGGAGTTTTATTATGTTTTCCTGCAGCCTTTTCTCAGCATTATCACAAGAAATAAGAGCTAGATTCAGATCTGGTCCAGCATGAACTCCTGTATGCAGTGGCCCTTCAGGCTGACAGGTTCTGCAAAAGCCAGAACCTATGAGGCACAAGCAGTATGCCCAAAGCTTTGAACTGGGCTCGTAGCTTGTAGACTGAAAAAGATTCTTGAAGTTCAGTTTTCCTTTCTGTAAGAAATAGTCCAACCTGCTGCCCCATCATCGTATCTATTGATAATGCTTTATCCACTTTTTAAGACAGAACACCTGTTACATGCACAGTTTAGCTAAATTGAAGATTTCTCAATCTGGTTCATCTAACTTAAGAGTAATTCCACTAAAAATTTGAACATTTTCTTCAAATGTGTGTGTTTTTCCTGTATTACCTACTGTAAACATACTTCCTAATTGTATATTGACATTTAAAATAGTTTCTAAATATATCACCTCTTTCTTTCTCTCTTCGTGGTAAACATACCATTTCTTTTTTATAAACTCATGATAAACAATCTAAGTCATGCATTTAACAAAACAGTGCAAACATACCATTTTATAGGATAAATATTCCATTTTGCAATGCACCAATCTTCAAAACCGCCTGGGGTTATTTTCTCCCTCTCAAAACTCTCTCCTACCTTCCTATCCATCTCAGTAGCAGTCCTCAGCCAGAGACCGCAGCATGGAACCTGAATCTGGCCACTAGATTACATTGCTGTGCAATTGGCTACGCAGCTCTCCCTCCCTCTGCTGACTCTGAACGCTATCTCTACAGCATCCCCCTCCTCAATGGAAGCTAGGCTCAGGAGTCAAACCCAGATCTCCCATGAGGGTAGCCTCCATTACTGTCACTAGGCTGTTGGGCCAGTTCTGGAAAGATGGACTTTATGGTCAGCATTAACCTCCTTGGCAAATTGGTTCCTGCCATAAGTCATAATTACCTGGCACGGTCTGTCCACAGTGCCAAGCTGTCATCCTTTTATTTATTTCCTTCTGTTTGATAATCTGCCTTTGCAGTATAAGCCTCAAGGCAATTAACAACATATACACGCATCTAGTTTAACATTTTATATAAACATACAAATTTAAAAGAACTTAATTATTTGAACAAAACGTTTTATTTGTATATCTGGCTGGTCTTTACAATCCAAATGGCCGGCTCTATCTTTCCCTCTTTCTGTCCAGATCCCGACCCAATTCTGTGCTCTAATAAATACTGATATCTTCTCAATCCAGTCTCTGCCTTGAGGCCAGTGATGTCATTGATGATAGGATAGGTTCAGCTCATGGACAGAAGTTTTGCTTCAGATACGGTCCTAATTCAACTCCTGCTGGAGAAGCCAGGCTTTCAACTGTTTTCACAGCTTTAAGTAGTTCTTTCTGCCTAAAGCTCCTGTGGCAAGGCAATAGAAAGCTGTTGGGCTAGCACAAGTAAGTTTTTAGCCAGCACAGAAATCATGAATAATAGCTGTTGCGATGACCTTAGAAACCTTGTTGGCTTATAGCTCTCTAACAAATGTGCAAGGTATTTTGAACCAGACATG
This sequence comes from Rhinatrema bivittatum, assembly GCF_901001135.1. Taxonomy (NCBI): domain Eukaryota; kingdom Metazoa; phylum Chordata; class Amphibia; order Gymnophiona; family Rhinatrematidae; genus Rhinatrema; species Rhinatrema bivittatum. Next base: position 342,749,502 of record NC_042617.1, read on the forward strand.
TTAGCATATTTATAGACCAGACTCAGGATCTTAAAATTTCATTCTAGTCACGATAGGGAGCCAATGAAGTTCTTGTAAAATTGGTGTCACATGGTTCCCACCTGATCTTCTCAACTAGCAACCTAATTGGAGCCATCTAAGGGGATTTCAGCAATCCCTGATATGAATTGCAATAATTCACTTGATTTATTGCCAATGCATGGATAATTGGTGCTAAATCTTTTTTTTTGGCAGAAAGGATTGCAGCTGGTGGATTTGGCTTAAACACAGAAATGTTCTCTGCATCACTGCAGATATTTGAATAGACCTAAGTTAACCAAACGGCAAGATTGTCCCAGACTGGCTTCTATTTCTTTAAGAGAGACATTTACCCTTGAAATGGAAGGAAGAGCTAAAAGTGGCCTGTTTATGATAACTGATGTACAGAGTCTCGGATTTTGTTGGATTCAGTCTCAATATATGATTCAACCAGTTGGCTACCACCTCCAAACACAGGTTGAGTTATCATTGTTGGCCCTTGGTCTTTACCCAGATGTGCTCTGATCTGAATATCATTTGCATATAGCTGACACATTGGACTTAATCCCTGGATAAGTTTTGCAAGGAGTGAAGGGACAAAATTGAACCCTGAGGCACATCCTGCTCTAAGGGGCAAAAGCTAAAACGCTGATTCCAGAACACACACACATGGTTTTCTGTTGTCTAGAAAGGAGCCAAGCCATTTTAAAAACATTTCCACCCAACATAATACTCTTCATCTGAGCCAGAAGAAGCAGACAGATTAAGCATCCGTATGGAAGCTCTGCTTCTGTCTGCTTGTATCCTGACATTGTGAACCAAGGTCAAGAAGACTGTTGCTGTCCCTTGTCCATGATTGAAGCCTGATTGAGCAAGATATAAGATTATCTCTTCCACTGAGAAAAATGCTTAGTAAATGAGGTCCTAAGTTTGTACCTGAGGCAGTGGAGGGTAAAGTGACTTACACCCTGGCTTCCCTTGTTCTCAGCCTGCTGCTCTAACCACTAGGCTACTTCTGCACTCAACACAAAATAGCATGATTGTTCTCACATGTAGGTGGAAAACATTTTAGAAGACTTTAGTGCCAGCTGAAATTAAGAGCTAGGGAAGAAGTGGGTGGATTTCTTTATATAAGCCTTTGCTTTCTTTTTCTTGATCTTTTGATATTTATTTGCTCTCTGTTTCACCTCCTCTCCAGTCATTCTCCCTCACTTACTTCTGCAGCCTGGTGGCCACTGCTCTTCCTGACTCCCGCCCTGTCCTGGGCCACCAATGTTCTACCTGGCCTCTGCTGCACCCAATTTAGCATTCAATTTTAGGCACCCATGACCTGGCACCCGGGTTTTTCCTTGCTTTGTCAATAGATATTTCTGTATCACTTGGCAATGTTAGAAATACTGATGGGCAAAGTGTTGGTCCCAGATGGCTGGAAGAAGCCAAGTCACCTAGAAGTTTAAACTTGGTACCTGTGCCCATGCCCGGGAGAGGAGATGGTCTTGGTCAAAAAAGCAGTAGTACAGGGCTCTGGCAACTTTACAATTCCCATCACTTCCTTAGAGAACCCCTGTATTTATCCCATGCTTTCTTGAATTCAGATACTATTCTGGTCTCCACCACTCCACTGGGAAGCTGTTCCACTCTCTCTGTAAAGAAATATTTCCTAAGATTACTCCTGAGTCCTACCCCCTTTCAGCCTCATCCTATGACCCCTTATTCTAGTACCTCCTTTCCATTGAAAAAAGGCTCCCCTCCTGTGCATGGAAACCTTTGAGATATTTGAATGTCTCCATCATATCTCCCCTATCTTGCCTTTCCTCCATGTTTGGATCTTATGCTTTAGAACGAGGTTCCACACCTACCCCCCCCCCCCCCCCCCCCAATACTGTACCTTTCCCTTAGATTTTTGCAGCCCCAGTACTTCAATAGATCCCTCCTGTTTTCCACACCTTCCTGGGTGTCTGTCCTGTTGCAGAGGTATTGGTATCGTGCCCAAAAGGAGAAACCTTTCCTGCATGTCCTTCCACAATAATGCTTATGAAAATGTTGAGAAGGGCCAATTCCTGCAGTGCACCACTAGCAATGCCCTTCTCCTCAAAGTGAACTCCATTTGTCACTACTTATTTGGTGCCTCCCAGATGAAACACACTTTCATATTGCGATTCACCAGGTACTTTCAGGCAATCTGGACTGGTCACTGTCCCTGGGTCTGTTCGCTGTTGCTAGTCACTGAAGAGGACAGGCAGGAAGGAATAAAAAGGAAGTGGATGGAGGAGAGGGCAAAGAAAGTTTAAAGCAAAACACAACCAACCCAAGAAAACTATAAAAATATCTTCACCCTGGCTCCTATAAATGTGCTCTAGTACCTCTCTTGCAGAAAACTTTCCAATCCCTGACACTATCTCCAGCCTAAGTCATTTATAACGTTATGAAGAACGTGTTCAGTTTGACACACCTTAGTGTGTGACTTTGTGCTGAGACCTTGTTACTGTTCTGTCTGCTTTTGTGTGCATTACTGCCTCCTTTTGTTATCGATGCAAAATTTTTCCTGATTGGTCACTTACCTGGCTATGCCTTTTTGTCTTATTTAAGCATCATATGGGCTAATCCTTTAGCCTGTATAACTCCTTCCTTCCTGCAAAGGATCTCCTGGAAATTGTTGCAAATTCCTTTTTGAGTTGCAAAAATTTTTTTTTTCCAAAGCAGTATACATTGTGTTAACTTTATTTTATTGAGCATTTATATTTAATAAAGCACAGACACTTTGCACAGTAATATGAATAGGGAATAATAAAGAAAATATAAATACAGAAATTAACACTAAAGCATTTAATCATATTCCATTTTTACCCAAAAAAATGATGGAGAGAGCAAAGAAAAAGAAAACTCCACGAGAAATATGTAAAAGGAAAAGCCTTAGCGGGAAAAAAAATCTCCTGCATTAATTATAATATCAAGCCTGTTGGTTCTAAGTGGGAGCTGGCGACGATATTAAAACTCTTCTAGTATCTATAAAGGATTAAAGTTGTTCAGGAGAGAAGACAATATAACTATCTGAACGAAGTTTGACAAAACATTTACAGGGAATAGCGCAAGATGCAAGGAAGCCTCTCCTAAGTAACCCTAGATAGCTTGGCCATGAAAACTGACATTCAAATTATGAAAGTATAAAGACACAACTTTACTTAGATCAGAATCAGTTGCAAATGAAACAAGCAATGTTAACACATTCAATAATCTCATAGCCAAACATTTCCAAAAATTGAGAGAAATTTAACAAATCAGGATGATCTAGGACACCCAGAACAGGGAGGAGATGGTGAAAAGATAGCTTTATTAATTGAGGGAATAGTCTCTGTAGACATGTGAAAAATGTCCATGAAAAATCTTCTGAGAGTCATGTTCGGAAATTTCCCCATAATCTTGGGGGAAATGTGAAAATGGAAGATTCGTATATATTGTCTTTGGTCTTTATTTGTTCATTCTGTTATTTTTATCTGCTGATAAGTCAAGGAGGCTAAGGGCTAGACCAGCATGGCTTGGGAGTGTGAATACATTTGAACAGAGGCATCTTGAATGCTTCAGGGAAGACTTCAAGAAACTGCTGCCAATACACAGTCTACTAGCCATCGATAATTAAGTTATTGACACAATAACTTGAGTTTTCTGCCAAAATAAAATTGGTCATGTCTCTCTGCCATGGTACGCACTCAAAAATGGACAATTGGTGACCAGCTTCTGTCTTATACATGGTTATGTTGGTCTGTAAGCTTGACACTGCTTTTTTATTTTCATGTAATCAAAAGCAGAGGGAAAGAATATTCATAATCTTGAAGGCCAGTGTATAAAATTGCACCAGAATTCGCAAAGATTACTTTGCACGCTAAAATTGCTGTTAGTGCGAGTTGAATGAGGTAATGCATACACAGTCCGATGCAATATTAATGCACATTAAATGGTTGCTTGTGATTGTGCGCCCCGCTTTCTTAACATGTGCCAATCCGCCTCTCCTGGGTGCCCTATATTAAGTCAGAGGAGCCTAAAAACGGAGAACAGGAGAAAAAAAGTCGCTGGTGCACAGGTTAGGAAAATGGATGCTCGTAAAATTGAGCGTCCGTTTTTCTAACCCGCTGACAGCCACCTCTCCTGGGGACCTGATGCTGAGGAGGCGCTAGGGAAGCAAAACTTTCCCTAGGGCCGCCTTTCCACCGCAGCAGCCCATTTAAATATCAAATCGGGTACCTAAGAGAGGTAGATCGGTGTGCAGTATTTTCTGCAAACTTTTGGAGCTCCTCAAGAATTAGCTGCTCTGGTGCAGGAGTTAATTTTTTAGAGTAAAAATGTGGGCCTCAGGCACAGTATTTTATTTTTTTTTTTTGCATCAGGGGGTAATAGCTAATAGCCTCATCAACATGAATTTACATTTGATGAGGTCTATTGGCTTTGCGCTTGTTTGGATGCGCTAATCCCCTTGCATGAGAGGTTTTGTATATGCGTCCAAAATGCGCATCCAAGCGCTGGTGGTCGTACGCTTAGCCGAGCACACTGTATTGCATTGGCCTGACTGCTGGCCTATTTAGCTTGCAAAGTATACTTTTTCTTTCTTTTTTTGCAAACTGCTATTGGAGCAATTTTCAAAAGGAGTTACCGTGGGTTTCACGTGCAGAAATGCTCTTTTACAAAATTGCTTGTCTGAACTGGTAAATTTCCATGTGCATGATCTGTTTCTTGTACAAGTTTACCTGGACTGAGTGGAGGCATTTTCAGAGTGGTTTGAAGTTAAAATATACGTTTTGATTTTTCTCTCAAATTTTCCATGCATGTTATAGCAGATATGTGAGTGGGTAAATTTGTTGAAAACATTTTTAAAACAAGACTTATTCTTGTAAGTCCACTAGGAAAATGACTTGCACGTGTATTTGCCTCCTATTTTAAGGGGACGTGTTAAAATTATCCTTTATGCTGACCCTCCTAAACTTTCTGTTGCATGCTTTTCTGCTAAGGTGTGACTCTGAAACATTATGCAAAGCAGCTCATTAGCTATGAATGCATAACATTTGTAAAGCAGTTTTTATGGATAGTTTAGAAGTTTTGCAAAAAGATTTTACAATAGTGTGCATAATTTTTCTCCAGACTTTATTTTCCTACTGAGCTTATTTGCATATAATGTCTGACAACATATGGTTTGGCATATTTGAACTTAGTGACCTCTTAATTTCTCTTGTTGCATGCTAGCCCATAGTTTCCTATTCAGTACGGAGAAATTGAGAAGAGGAGCTCTTTCATATGTTCCAATTTTATTTGTGTGTTTAATTTTTGACCCAGCAGGTTTCCCTTGTCTCTTTTGGGTTCAAGCTCAATGTGAACCGGCTTCATAGAAACAGACTGGTGGCAGATAAGGACCATCAGGAAATTCTAGCCTGTACAGACTATCTTCAGTTTAGGAAGCTGGCTAAAACACACATGTTTGGGTTAACGTTTACTTGATTTTGTTTCTCTATTATATTTTGTTTTTTATTGTGAGCTTATTTTGTAAGATTATGCTTTTTGCTATTTTTTTGTATTCTCTTACTGATGGTAATGATACTGTAACTTACTAGTGAACTTTGTTGTAATTTTGGTCAGTAATTTTATTTCCTTAGGCATAATCTGCTCAATTTCATTCATTCACCAGTTGATTGTCTGCTTTCCCCCTCCCTTCTTTGCAACTAGGTATCCTCTTATCCCAGGCTTTCTTGAAATCTGTGCTGTCTGTTCCCAACACTTCCGTCAAGCCTTTAGTGCCATGAACTAGCCTTCTATTTTTACCTCTACCTCATGAAACCCTGCATTCCCTGTAACGGTCAGAGGTATAGACCACAGACCTCTCTAGAATCTTGCACAAACGCACACTTAGCCAGTCCAGTTGTTGGCATGATAATTTGGACTCGCTTCCTGCAGAGGTGTGTGAACACAACTTCTGCAGTATCCCTAGGCCCAGCCTATTCAAAGGGTCTAAGACCATGTTGGGAATTGAGCCTAGATCTCTCTTAAATGGTAATGCACCAGAATGCCTTACTGAGCCATAGGGCTGGCCTTTTTCTTTAGACATTTGAGACTCTTGGAGCATTCTCCCACTTCACATTTATTTATTTTATTTTATATACCATCATTCCTAGTGAAGATCACAACGGTTTAATAAGTAACATTTGTCCTTTAGGTCTTTACATTATGATGTAACACATATTGGTCTAACACATACTATCGTAAAATACATTTTGGTATTAAATCTACTTTGTAAGGTACATTTTTTGGTAAGACAGATTCATTGGAAGAACTTTCTAGGATCATATGAATCTGGAGTGATGTTTTTATACGTTTCAACTGAGGAAGGGGACAAAAGGTTAGTAGAATAGGGAATCTGTTTAGTGATTTACAAGGTTGTAGAGAAGTTGTCATGAGTTACTTTGTTCTCTCATTATTTGGTATTGTTTTTTATTCTTGTTGTTGTTAACTCCTGCATTCAGAGCGAGTTTAAGCTGTAAGTTCTTGTTGATACAGCATTCTGATAGAATAAATAAGCGTTCACATTTGAATGTCTTTCTTTCTGGGATCAGTCGTATTGTCTCTGGTAGTGAGTTCCATTGTTTATGGCCTGCTATGGAGAATACACGATCTGCGACAGGTGTGTGCTCTGGATCGTAGTCCTTTGTTTTGGGACCTTAAGGTTCGTTGTGAAGTGTATGGTTGAAGTATCACGCCTATTAGTCCTGAATTATCAATTCTTTATGATGATAGAGATTAAAGTTAGAACTTTTGTAGTATATTCGATATTGTATCCTTACCCAATGCAGTGCTATAAGTGAGGGTGTGATGTAATCTGATTTCCCGGTTCCCATTAAAAGTCTTGCCTCAACGTTTTGTAGTAGATGGAGTTTTTTTAATTGGCTAGTTGGGAGTCCTAGGAGTAAGAAGTTGCAGTAGCGATTGTAGAACTGTAGAGAAGTCTTCTGTGGTTAGTGATGGTTTCAGTCTATGTAGAATGCTCAGTTTTGCATATGCTGTAGTGATTTTGTTTGTGTCTTTTCATAGTAACATTTTCGTTGATCTGAATTCCTAAGTCTCTGATTTGATCTGAGGGTGTGATATCAAAATGATGGTTTAACAATGGGGGTATTTCTCCTTTAACCAGATGAGTTGTATTTTTTTTTTTTAATTGAATGTTCGTTTTAGATTAGAGAGCTCTAGCTGTATTGCCTTCATGTATTTTGTGAGTGTTGATGCTGTCTTTTCAAAAGAGGAGCCAAATGGAATGTAGAACAGAATGTCGTCCACATATAAGAAGGTGATTCCTAATTCCGTTAGTAATTTACACAGAGGAAGCATGTAGATGTTGTTGAATAGGGTAGTCAGGAGTGCTGAGCCTTGGGGGGGCACCTATATTGATGGGGAAGATGTCAGATATATTGTTTCCCAGTTTTACTTGGAATATCCTGTTAGGAATGACGAGAACCATTTATTTTATTTATTTAACATGTTTTGTGTACAGTCATTCGGTTTCGCCATCACAACGGTTTACAGTAATAATATATGAAGATAAAGTAACATTAGGGTTTTTACAGAGAGTATAATAGTTGATCAAGTTAGGTAACATTGGAAATAACAGGTAGGGTGTTAATTATTATATATTGGAAAAGTTCTTGAATGACTAACGTGGGTTTCGTGATTGTGTTGAGATTTCACGGGTGGACCAGATGGTATCTGTGTTTTCTTGGTGTTGTATGGTTGGGAGTCTGTTGGTATTAATGATTAAGTGCATCTGAGTAGGCTCTGGTAAATAGCCAGGTTTTTAACTCTTGTTTTGAAGGTTTTGGTGTCGGATTGAATTCTTAGATTGTAAGGCAAAGAGTTCCATAGAGAGGGGCTGGCGATGGATATAGCTCTCTCACAGGTTGTTAATAGATGCGTGGTTTTTGCGTGAGGGATTTTGAGGAGGCCTTTATTCATTGAGCGAAGGTTCCTTTTTGGAGCATGTAATTCAATGTGTTTGGTTAACCAGTAGTTTTGTTGTCCTGTGATTAATTTGTGGAGGATTGTTAAACTTTTGTAGTCTATTCTGTATTTTATTGGGAGCCAGTGTAAAGAGATGAGGGTTGGAGTAATATGTTCTTGTTTCTTAGTTCCTGTAAGAATTCTGGCGGCTGTGTTCTGCAGTATTTAGAGTGGACGGATGGTAGTAAAAGGGAGGCCAAGGAGTAGGGCATTGCAGTAGTCTAAGTTTGAAAATAAGAGAAGTTGCAGGACTGTTCTGAAATCATTTTGTGTGAGGAAAGCTTAAGACGTCTGAGTGTCAGTAATTTGTGATAACCTTCTTTAATTTTATTTATGTGGGTTTTGAAGGATAATTCTTTGTCTATTGTAATTCCAAGGTTTCTAGCATGGTCAACAGGAGAGATTATTGTTTTTGGGTTTTCAGTTTTGAGTGGTTGTATGGGTGAGTCATTGACTTTTGTGTCAATGATGATAGGATGATTAATTCAGTTTTCCTGATGTTTATTATGAGTTTTAGGGTGGAAAGACATTGTTTGATTTTTGAGAGATAGAAGGTTATTCTCTCGTAGGTTTCTTCAAGCGTATTCTGAATTGGAACCAGTATTTGAATGTCATCAGCGTAAAGGAAATGACTCAGTCCCAGGCGATCCAGTGTATGACAGATTGATAAGAGATAGATGTTAAAAAGTGTGTAGCTGAAAGGGCAGATCCTTGTGGGACTCCTGTGTTTAGGTTCACTTTATTTGATAGGTTGTTGTTGAATATTACTTGGAAACTTCTTTAGATAAATAAATAGGAGGTGAACCATTTTAGTATAGTGCCTGTTGCCCCTATTTCAGATAGTCTGTCGAGTAAGATGGAATGGTTGACTGTGTCGAAGGCGGCTGACAAATCTAGGAGTAATAAAATGTAACTTAGTCCTTTGTCGAATCCTCAAAGAACTGTATCATTAAGTGATAGGAGTAATGCTTCCGTGCTTAAATTTTTTTCTGAAATCAAACTGGGCGGGGTGAAGTACGTTGTTCATTTCTAAGTATTCTGAGAGTTGGGAGTGGACGATTTTTTCTATGATTTTTGCAATGAAAGGTAAGTTTGATTATGGGTCTGTAGTTTTGGATGTTTTCCAGGTCTAGGTTCTTTTTTATTAATGGTTTAATGATTGCTGATTTTAAGCATTCAGGATATTTCCCTTCGGTGAGGAAGAGGTTAACTATGTCCGTTATTGTTTTTATTATTGAGTTGTTGAGCAGTTTAATAGTTTGTATGGGGATGCTATCAATGGGATGATTTGCTGGATTCATTTTTCTGATTATTTTTTGGATTTCCAGTGATGAGGCAGTCTAATTCATGCCAGGTTGTTGATATTTCCAGAGATGGTATTGGAGTTTGGGTGTGTGTGATGGTGCTGTGTTGGAGTTTATTAATTTTCTGATTTATTTATTTTTTTATTTTTTTCAGTGAAATATTCTGCAAAGTCGTTACTTTTGCTTGTGTTGGGAGGTGTTCTTGTTTCATTAGGTGATTTGATGAGGTTTTGTACGATAGTGAAAAGCATTCTGGGGTTCTGTTGTTTGATTATTTTGGTCGAGTAGAAGTCTTTCTTTGTATTGTGGATACGGTTTTTTTTTGTAATTTGCTAAATGGGATCTGTATGCATTGAGTGATGGGGAGGTTTTGTTCTTGCACCAGAATCTTTCTATTTTCCTGAGTTCTCGTTTAGCTGATCTTATGGTGTCATTGTACCATTGATTGTGATGTTTAGGATTCTTTATTGTTTTTATGATTGGGTTTGTTTTATTAGCTATGGCTTTGGTAATGTTGATCCATGATGTTGCTGTTTCTGTGTTTGAAGTCCATGTTCTTGAATTCCTCTTGGAGATTTTGTTGCAGTGTTTCGCTGTCAAAGGGAGGGCGGTATGTAATGATTTTTATGTAGTTTTCTGTTGTGGTGGATATACCGTTATGGGTAAGGGTGGCTTGGATGAGGTAGTGGTCTGACCATGGGATTTCAGTGATTTTTTGTTTGGTGTGAGTTCCAGATGTCGGTGTTGATAAAAACTAGGTCAAGGTTGTGCCCTGCTTTGTGTGTTGATCCGTTGACTATTTGTTGTACTCCCATTGTTACAAGAGCATCTCTGATTGTTTTGCATGTGGATGATAGGGGATGTGTGTCCATGTGTAAGTTAAAATTGCCGAGGATAATGATTGGTTTGTTGGCCTCTGCCATCTAATCCATGCCATAGTGCATTCTTGTTTTACTTTTCGCTGACCATAAATGTCTGACAGAAGTCTCCTAATTCTCAGGCCGATACAGTAAAGCACGGCTGCGATTACCCCGTTTCTAACCCGCTTTGTACCCGCAATTTGGCCGCGTAAGTCCAACCCGTGATTCACTATCCCTTTTAACCCATCCTTACCGCTTCTTTAAATCAACAGGTAACCCTTTCCACCCACGGCATGTATATGATATGTAAACGCTCCGATTAGTTATTCCCTCCCATACAGTAACGTGCGCCCCGACTATTGCCTTTTTAACCTGCAGTTTAGCCGCATCTTTAACCTGCTAAATTACCGCCTACCCTTACCCCTGCGTTAGAGGGTAGGTGGTAAAGTTTGCCCGTGAAATTTCACGGGCAAACTTTCCCCCAGCCCCACTCACCTGCCCTGACCGCGTCCATGGGTGCCGGTCTCCCGTACGGGCCCGCGCTGACAGGGACAGGGACATTGACTCACAAATGTCCCTTCACTTTCTCTTTCAGCTTGCCTTCTCCCGCTTTGGCTCACAACCCTTCACTCTCTCCTCCAGCATTCCTTCTTCCGCTTTGGCTCATGTTGTCCCTTCATTTTCTCTTTCAGCATTCCTTCTCCCACTTCAGCAGCCCGGGGCGGATCGGGCGCTCTCTGCGAGGCGGCTTCCAGCAGCCCCCGCCGGTGAAGATGCATGAACGCACGCCTGTACTTCCAATTTGGGTGCTCAAGGCACCTTCGCTGGCTTGAGCGCCCAAATGGGACATACAGGCGGTGCAAACTCATCATGCCAAAAAAATTGCACCGGCAGGCAACTGGAAGATTGCCAGAGCGGCGGAGCCAGGGCCGGGGGGGGGGGGGGGTGCGGGAGGGGGCGGGGCAGCGGCTCCCCTACCTTTCCTGCATGCTGGGCAGCTCCAGCTCGCCTGCCTGCCTGCCTCCCTCCATTCCGCTGCTCACTGCCTCCCCAGCGCCATCTTGCAGTTTGTGACGTCACCCCTGACCCTTGAGCGCCCAAACGCCGGTGAAGGTGCATGAACGCACGTCCAATTTGGGCGCTCAAGCAGCGAAGGCGTTCATGCACCTTCGCCGGTGGGTCTGCTAGAAGCCGCTTTCGCCGCCAGCTGCCCCCGGGAGGCAGGGGAGCCGTGGTGGGCGCCTCGGGAGGAAGGGAGAGAGGACTGGGGCTGCTGGAAGCATGCAGTAAGTTTACTTTAGTTACAATTTCTATTTTCTTAACATGTCGAGTCGATTTTCGCCCTGCGCTTTGCTTCGGGAGGGGGGGAGAGAGGACTGGCAATCCCCGATGCCTGAGCGTAAGAAAACCATCCACTTCCTGGTACCTGTCATTTGAAATGACATTTGAAATGACAGGTACCAGTGCACCCATTTTACTGTATTGGCGCTGTATAGCACTCTATACAGTAAAATGGATTGCGCTTCATGGACGCTTCTTGGACGCGCTTTGGACGTGGCTTGCATTTGCATGCCATTTAAATACTGTATAGAGCGGTATGTGATCTGAACTGTGTGTGCGGCAAACGAGGGTGCATCTGGCACTACTGCACTCTTTCTACCGCGTCCTTACTGTATTGGCCTGTCTGTTGGGCGAATTCATCCGTTCATCTTCATCCCAGGACCCCTTGTGATGGGATGAGGATGAAAGAAGCTAGCCTCCTAGATATGGAAACCTTAGATATTTAAATGTTTCTATCATATCTCTTCTATCTCTCCTTTCCTCAAGTGTATAAATGTTTAAATCTTTTAATTTATTCAGAATATTTATGTCACCTATACGTAGTTCTAGGCAGCTTACATTCTAATACAAGTAAAATGCAACATTAAAAATGAAACATTTCTATTGTTTTTTGTGGGGTTTTTTTTCTGTTTCATAGTTCAGGTCCCCTGTGCGTAATTTCATTTTTTCAGTGGTTTGGTATTTTTTTTTTTCGTGGTTCCCGAATTTCGTGTTAGAGCACACAAACACGAAATACAAATTTTTCTGAAAAATTCCTTTCATTTTTGAGCGCTTCTGAACCATGACAAATTAGACAATTTGTTGAAATTGTCTAATTCGTAAAACAAATGCACATCTCTAATAAACAATAATAGTAAAACACTAGCCAAGACAAAACCTAAAAACCAACCAGAATATAAAATCGAGCAGTAAGACAGCTAACATAGCTAAATGCAGGGGCCTCGCAAAATGTAAACAGCAAGCAGCAGATCACATAAAATCAATGAAAGCAAACCAAAATAAAAATATAATAAGCATTTTTTAAAATAATTCAGTACAAGTAGTCATACAGCTTTTGGCAGAGTACCAGAGAGCCTTTTCTGAGGCTGGGCCCACTTTCTCGCATATCCAAAAGACGGGCAAAGCATATTTATTTATTTATTAACTTTTATTTACCGACATTCGTGCAGCACATCATGCCGGTTTACAAAGAACTCAGGTGGGTGATACAATAAAACAATAAAACAAAAACAATGTACAAAGAATAAAACAAAAGTAAAACCATAACGATGTAACCTTGGAACAAAATACTATTCCTTACAATAAGGACACATTAACCGATCATGATCAAAAAATAAATTAAGCCGTAGGGGAATGTTGTTTCTTCTAGGGTATCCATGGGTGGTGCGGGGGGAAGCGGGGGAAACATAGGAAGGGGTGGGGGAAATTCGGACAGAGGGGGCTATTATATAGATGTAATGTCCAAAAGTTATCTTTGAGAAGATTTCACAGCATGGGTGGAATTAATCCATGGTGGTGCCTCAGGGCCAAGCATTTTATGAATCGATAATGCATCCTTGAACTGAAATTGCTAAGTAACGGATAACCAATGAAGCTCCCTCAACATAGGGATGATATGAGCTTCCTGTCCAAGCTGGTATTTATACAAGTGGCAGAATTTTGCAGTGTTTGGAGACGTAAAACATAAGCTAACAAACAGGCCATTCAGTAAGGAGTTGCAGAAGTCAAGCCTTAATTCTTACTTAAGTCATCTGGAGTTCAGATAGTATCTCTAAAGGATGCAATAAACTTATTTATAATATCCAGATTTAACAACTCTTCACATGGACAAATCATTATCAGTTACGGCAGTTGCCTAAGCTTCTTGCAGATGTTACAACAGGAATCTTGAAATTTTCAGATACAAAGAAAAGTGAAGGTTTGGGCTTGCCAGGCTTTTGCAATATCCTGGCGGGGTTTTTTTTGTTTGTTTTGGGTTTTTTTAAGGTTTCGTGACAACTTGTAGTGGCTCAACCATTGTATTACAGCAGAAAGGCAGGTAGAAACAATGTTGAACATAGTCAAGAAGTATGATGAAAATTTAGAAGGAAAAATTCAATGTCATCTACATATATACGGTATTCCCCCACAGAGCTTGTCCAAATGCTTGCAAATAGGCACCATATAAATGTTAAATAAGGCAGCAGATAAAACCAACCCTGAGGGACACCAGTTACAACTGTCTGCCAAATGGAATGGTCACAGCCAGTAGCAATTTGGTGTGTTCCTCCTGAAAGAAAGATTTAAACCAGTCGTAGACTGTACCAGAGGTGCCACATTCATGAAGCCCGACTAGAAGGATCTCATGATTGATAGTATCAAAGGCAGCAGCAATATTTAGTAAAACCAAAATGAACTCTTGACCACTGTTGAAACCACATCTAAAAGTAATCAGAGTTGGAAAGTAAAAGGACTTCTGTACTGAGGCCCTTAAGAAACCTGAACTGGTACTGATCTAAGATTTGATGTTACTGCACAAACTCATCTTATTGTTTCAGTACTGCTACCTTAGTAACTTTGGCAAGGAATGGCAGTTAAGATCGAGCAAAAGTTCATAAGATCGGTAGGATTAAGTACTGATTTCTTTAGTAAAGGAAGTACTGAAACACATTTTAAAACAGATGACAGTTTCCCGTTGGATAATTGGTGGATGAACAATTGGTCTGTCCCCCATATGCTTTAGAACAAGACCACTGACAATTTTATTAGCCGTCCTCTGGGCCAGTGCCAACCAACCAGTTCATATCCTTTTGAAGGTGCGGTCTCCAGAATTGTATGCGGTATTCCAAATGAGGTCTCACCAGTGGCAATATCATCTCTCTTCTTCTGCTGACCATTCCTCTCCCTATGCAGCTAAGTATCTTTCTGGCTTTGCTATTGCTTTATCCACCTGTTTGGCCACCTTAAGAACATCAGATATCACCTCCAGATCCCACTCTTCTTTCATGCTTAGAAGAATTTCACCCCCAATACTGTACATTTTCCTTTTGATTTTTGCAGCTTAAATGCATAACTCGGCATTTTTTTAGCATTAAATCTTAGCTACCAGACCCTAGACCATTCCTTGAGCTTTGCTAGATCCCTCTTCTGTTTTCCACATCTTCCTGGCTATCTACCCTGTTGCAGATTTTGGTATTATCAGCAAAAAGGCAAACCTTTCCTGACCATCTTTCCACTGCCACTCCTGAAAATGTTGAAAAGAACTGTTTCAATGGCTGATCCTTGAGGGCAGTCTGCTAGTAACACCCCCTCCTTGGCGTGAACTCCGTTTTCCATTACCTTCTGTTGCCTCCCACAATAACCAGTTTCTAAGCCTTTCTGTCACTCTAGGACCCATACCAAGGGTGCTCAATGTCTTTACAAGTCACTTATTTGGAACCATGTCAAAAGGTCTTACTGAAATCAAAGTACTCTACATCTGTCTGATTCCCATGATCTAACTCTCGGGTCTCCCAATCAAGAAATTGATCAGATTTGTCTTGACAAGATCTACTTCTGGTAAAACCATGCTACCTTGGATCTTGAACATAAGAATTGCCAGACTAGGTCTGACTGAGGATCCATTAAGCCTCAGTATCCTTTTTCTAACAGTGACTAATCCAGGTCACAAGTACCTGGCAAGAATCCAAACAATAAATAAATCCCATGTTGCTATCACACAGTGATTAATAGTGGCTATTCCCTAGGTCTTCTTAGTATCAGGTTTTGGACGTCTCCAGGAACTTGTCCAAATCTTTTTTTTTTTTAAACTCAGCTATGCTAACTGCTTTAACTACATCCTCCAGCAGCGAATTTCAGAGCTTAATTGTCCATTGAGCGAAAGAATTTACTCTGTGACAGAGAGGTTACAATAGGGAACCATAGACTACTTGAAGAGGCTGGCGCCGTGTATCTCACCTGGTCCACCTTAAGCAGAATAATAAACACATGAGGAATCTGCCAACTTATATTCATAAGTCACCACTCACATTCATGGTTTCCCATGTCATTTTTATTTATATCTTGTTTTTTGTATTTTGTATTTTTCTTTTTATTGTTAATAACTGCATCAGCAAGCCTGACTACAACAAAGGCTGTCCGGACTACTCAATCATCTGTGGTTTTGTTGAATTTAAATCTGTTTCAAATATGTTTCATCCTTTACTTTTCAATGGTATCAATGTTCATTTTTCAATAGAAACATCTATCTTACCCCGTTAATGGCTCGACAATGGCCGATGTTTCGCAAATGTATTGCTTCGTCAGGAGCCAATCTATAGAGGGAACATTGTGCCCAAAGAATGTTGCAACAATGTATAACTAGTTGTCATCTATTAAGTTATCTTCAGTTTCTGCCAGACAAAACACACAGATATGTTGTCAATCACTCTTTTATAAAAATGGAAACTTTTTTACTTATCTTGCTGTTGGTAGTGGAACAGACCTCTTCTAGGACGCCATGCCTCAACTCACTTCACCGTCAGGACAGAGACCGCATGATTGCTTCACTGTAGTTTAAATAGCATAAGCTATCACTTATGTAGTCGTAGTGACGTATACCAAAGCATCTACATCATATACGTCTTTTTAAAAAAAAGAAAATTGGTGAGAAATAATTATAGCATTGCAAGTTCTAAATGTAGAAGTGAGTGAAAATATCACAAACACGTTTAATTCTAATGCGGAATTTAAACCAATTGGATAAACTGTGTTCAACAGATGTATCCATCGCTTTTCAGCTCTTAAGTGTTCATTCAAATCTCCTCCCCGCCAAGAAGGTTTGATCTATGAGAAAAATCAAGACAGTGTGTCACCAAAGGAGCATTTACCCAATTCATAGATAGACATGAACGATGTTCTATTATCCGAGTCTTTAAAGCTCATTTTGGTTTTCCCCACATAAAACATGTTGCATGGGCTCTGAATTATGTAAATAACTCCTGCTGATGTGCAAGTGGTCGTATGTTGTAAATAGTTTTCTTAAGCCTTGAAAAATGAATAGATGACGTTTGCATCATAATGTGAGACACTGAACATGTGCCACAGGACGTGTGGGAACCTTGTACATGTTCGAATGTACGAATTGGTCTCTCAAATTAGAACCACGGGTGAATATAAGACTTGCTGATGCGGTTATTAACAATAATAAAAAAAAAAATACAAAAAACAAGATATAAATAAAATTGACATGGGAAACCATGAATGTGAGTGGTGATTTTTGAATATAAATTGGCAGATTCCTTTTGTGTTTGTTTTATTAAATTTGTGCGGGATCTGTTTGGCTCTTTCTTTGTTTTTTGCCACCTTAAGCAGAGGCAGGAATAGAATTCTGGTCCAAGAGTGGTTTCTTTTGGTAGGAGGATAAGGAGATAGGCCCCAGAAATAACAAGGAGGCTACCGAGAGAAGAGCAAAGCCCAGGATACACTAGGACAACCTACCAGTCTGCTGAAGTAAACAGCTCATCCTTTTGAAATGGCTCCCCCTTCCCCAAAACATTGCCCAGTTCTAACAGAACTAAAATCCTCTTTCCTGCACCATTGTCTCATTCATGCACTGAGACTCTGGATCTTTGCCTGCCTCTGGGTTCCTGTGCATTGGACAGGGAGCATTTCAGAGAAATCTACCCTGGAGGTTTTGGATTTCAACTTTCTACCCAAGAGCCTAAATGTGTTTTCCAGAACCTTCCTCCCATACCTTCCTATGTCGGTGGCCACATGTATCACGACACTGTTTAAAATCGTATCTAGGTGATGTGTGAGGGTCTACCTCTTTTGCACTAGGGAGGCAAGTTTACCAAGTGACCCTCACGTCCACCATCCACCCAGATATCTGCATTCCTTATAAACGTATCACCAGCTATGACGGCTTACCTAAACCTTCCTTCCTGGGCACTAGCGCTTGGAGAGCATATATGCAAATGACTGGTAGGCCCTTATCTCTCTGCTGGACTGCTGCCTGCATCTTAATATGTTGAATTCTTAATTTAGGTTGCAAAGGGAGTAGGGATGTGTAAATCAGAGTCCTTTACATTTGTGGTGTATAATTTTAAAAGTCTTGTAGCCTGCTATTTCTAATAAAATTATCCAGTACAGGTAACAATATAATATATGCACAAAATAAAACACAACACATTCTAAAATCTGGAGTAACAAATTCACATTAAAATTAATGTTAGTTTGGCAATAACCTACAAAGTTATTAATTGACTTGATGAGGGCTAGTTCACTTTTTTTTTTTTTTTTTTAAGATAAATCTCTGGGTTTATATGGGATAAAAGTTTATAAATCAAAGAATGAGTTTAGGGGTGGTGGGAAGGAGGGAAAAACATACTAAAAGAAATTTTGTTTCTTTCCTAGCTTTTAATCAAGGCGCACGCACTGAAAGTTAATTTACCCCATAATTTGACCTCTTGCCAAACGTTTAAGTCTCAATATTGTCCAGCATGCAAAACTTGCCGATCTTTTTCAACCACCAGAAACATCTTCTCTTCCTCTCAATATTCTCCCAGGATTGAGGGTTACTGAGCTCTTCCCCCTACAATATATCTGGTACTTCTAAGGCAAATTAGTACTAATAAACCCATTTGATACTCTTCAATAAGTTTGCCAGAGTGACCCTCTGCTGTTGTACCTGTTTAACAACTTGACACCTACTCAAAACAATCGCTCTTCTCTAACACCTTTTCAAAGCAAGGTACCTACCTTTTCCTATCTTTTATTTTTTAATCAAGGCACACCCACACATACACTAAAATAAATTAATTTTCAGTGTGCATGTCTTGAAAAGTTAAGTAATTTAACCCACAATTTCATCTCTCCCCAAACTTTTAAGTTTCAGTATTACCCCAGCATGAAAACGTTCTCCTTTCAGTATGCCCTCCAGAAACTGCACCGTTCTCTGTTTTAGCAGTAATTCCTAGCTCCACCTTATTTCCACTGTTATGAATAGGAACCACATCTGCCCTTTTCCAGTCCTCCGGATCTACTCCAGACTACCCCTGCTCGGAGCACACTCCATTTACCACTACCCTTCATCACCTCCCACTCAGCCAGTTTCTAACCCAGTCAGTCACTCTTAAGATACATACCAAGGGCACACAATTTATTTATAAATCTTCTATGCTGACCTGTATTAAAGGCCTTGCTGAGCTCCAAGTACACCATGTCTAGCACTCTCCCTTGATCCAGCTCTTTGGTCACCCAATCAAAGAAATTGATCAGATTCATCTGACAAGATTTACTTCTGGTAAAACCATGCTGCCACAGATCTTGCAATCCATTGGATTCCAAAAATTGCACTATCCTCTGTTTAGCAGCGATTCCATTCGATTGCTCATCACAGAGGTCAGGCTAACTGGCCTGTAGTTCCCAGCCTCCTCCTTACTTCCACTTTTATGAACAGGAATGACATCCGCCCTTTTCCTGTCCTCGAACTTCTCCAGACTCTAAGGAAAAATTGAAAAAGTCAGCCAGCAGAGCTGCCAGGACATTTTTAAGTTCCCTTTATACTCTTGGATGTTTCCCATCCGGCCCCATCATCTTAGCTACTTTAAGTTTAGTTCAAGTTTCTGAAAATCAATTGAGGTTTATCTCACTTCTGATCATATTTGTGTGTTTTATGTGGTTCTGCTCCAGGCCCTTTCACAATGAACACTGAACAGAAATATTTGTAAATCGGTTTTGCTTTTTCCTCATCAGCCTCTACATATTTTTCCTTTTCACCTTTGAGTTTCACAGTGCCACTTTTGCACTTGCTTCCTTCACATATTTAAAAAAATAAATAAATACAAATAAAAGGCTTGTCCTTCCATTTTACTGGGGAGAGCTAAGAATAGTAAACTTAAAAAAAAATGGTTCAACCTAATTTTTTCTCTGCTTCATGTTTATCATTTTTTCTTTCTGTTTCAAAGGAAAAGAATAGTGATGGGCATTGGCTTTTGGTACTTTTAGGCACTGCTTGATGCTGCGCTGTCCTCCATCTGCCACACACCCCAAACCTTAAAGTTCCCCTCCAGACCTCAGATCCCACCCCTCCTTCCCCACAGAGCTTGGATTCTATTGCATGGTAACCTGCTAAATGGCCCATCCAGTTTACCAGATATTGGAGCCTTTGGTTGCTTACCAGAGTGAGTGCACACATTCCCTAGAAATGATGGCAGAAAAAGTCCAAATGGTCCACCAGTATGCTCAGCAGACTTCTTATGGTAGTAACTCCCACTCCATGCCAGTTACCCCCCGAGCCTTATGTTAAGGGTAGTAATATTTGCAATCAAAACTAACTGCCAAATCCATAACAAATTTTCTGCTAGCAACATCTTTACAGGGTGAACAGCCTTCTTGATAATTCAGACAGTGCTGCTGCTTGAGCGTGCTTTGCCTTTGGACTTGGCTGTAGAAGCCCTGCGCTTTTTCCCTAATGTCCATGTAACATTACCCCAGACTGTAAATGTCAGGGCCCAGCATTGGCTGTCTCTGAATCAATTCCCCTTTTTACCCCCTGCCGTCAAAGCAGAGAGCGATGTTGCTCTGTGCCACAATCTAATCAATATGTGGGCTGGTCACCGCACCTCTGTGCTACTCACCCCAGGCTCTTTGTGCATGTTCTTTGTGCTACTGTTCTATGTAAAGCTCCTCTCTCTGTTGGGCAGTTTTTCGTTTTCATTTTATGTAAACCGGAGTGATTTGTAGTCCCTACAAGAATTTCGGTATATAAAAATTAAAAATAATAATAATAATGTTACCCCAATCTGAAATATTTTACCTAAAGTTTATATCTGTTACCCCATTTCTTAATTTCCATTCTCTAGTAGTCTCTAGGGATCTGCAGTACTCAGCCCATGGCCTTTTGAATTCCATGATCATTCTCATCTTCACCACCTCTTCTGGGAGAGCATTCCAGGCATCCACTACCCGCTCTGTGAAGAAATATCTTCTGATGTTTATTCAATCATCCCTCATATTGTGACCCCTAGTTCTATAGCTTTCTTTCCAGTGGAAAAGATTTGATGTCTGCAACATTTAAAACCTTTCTTGTATCTGAAGGTCTGTATCCTATCTCCTGCACGTCCTCTCCTTCTGGGGGTACATATTTAGATCCTTCAGCCTCTCCTCATATGTCTTCCAATACAAATCCCAAACCATTCTGGGTGTCCTTTTCTGGACTGCCTCCATCCTGTCTCTGTCATTTTGGGGAGAGTGTCTAGATTTGAACGGAGTACTCCAGGTGAGGCCCTACCAATGACCTGTACAAAGGCATTATCACCCCTCCATGTCTCCCACCCAGCCCCTCAGATGTGCTCCCACCATCGTCCTCTACAACTGCCCCAAGCATGCCCCTCTATCTTTTCTTCCACTTGTTATCCTTACTAGCTTCTACCAGTCACACTCTGCCTGTTCTACGCATTTCCAAATACTGTCATAGCTTTGTTTTGCAGTACCTCCACCAGTAGGCTACTTCCGGCATCAGTCACCCTCCCAGTAAAGCAGCATCTTATGTTTCCTCTGTATTCCTCTCCCATCAGCTTCATAGCATGAGCCTCTATTCTTATTTTGCAGGGGAAATACATAAGATGAGGATAAAAATGAAGAAATAAGTGGCACTGTTTTTCTGTGATCCTTAATGTCAAATGATATGGCAAATAATTCTTAGGAAACCTGTAAAATGTATTTGAATTCCCTTAATTTTGTAGGTTGCTCCTTGACCTTGTACCTATGTAGTTCGAAAGTGTATAACACATTCGGTTCCTTCTTCTGATGCTGGTCAGGTTGGGGGCTTGCATGTGGATTCCTGAAGTCTGAGAGTAACCACCTCAACATTTGGTTAATTGAGTGAAAATGATCTGTTGGCCAAGGAAAGGTTTAAAAACATATTTGGTTCTTGGAGTGGTGGTGAGAGGGATGAAGCACTTGCAAACTATCAGGCTGATACAGTAAAGCACGGCTGCGGTTACCTTGCTTCTAACCCGCTTTTTACCCACAATTTGGCCACGTAAGTCCAACCCGTGATTCACTATCCCTTTTAACCCATCCTTACCACTTCTTTAAATCAACGGGTAACCCTTTCCGCCCGCGGCATGTATATGGTATGTAAACGATCGGATTAGCTATTCCCTCCCATACAGTAACGTGCGCCCCGATTATCGCCTTTTTAACCTGCAGTTTTGCCACGTGTTTAACCTGCTAACTTACCGCCTACCCCTACCCCTGCGTTAGTGTGGAGCGTCAGGTCAGAGAGACTAAATTTCACGGGCCAATGACCCCCCTCACCCCCCGGGACAAGACCTTTAGAGGAGCCAGGATCGGGCAAACTTTCCCCCAGCCCCCGCTCACCTGCCCTGGTCGTGTCCATGGGTGCCGGTCTCCGGAGCAGCCCCAGTCCTCTCTCCCCTCCTCCCGGGGGCAGCCGGCGGCGAGAGCGGCTTCAGCAGCCCGGGGCGGATCGGGCGTTCCCATGCGAGGCACGGCTTCCATCGCAGGTGAGGGCTGCTGGAAGCTGTGCCTCGCATGGGGAGCGCCCGATCCGCCCCGGGCTGCTGAAGCCGCTCTCGCTCTCCCGCCGGCTGCCCCCGGGAGGAGGGGAGAGAGGACTGGGGCTGCTCCGGAGACCGGCACCCATGGACGCAGCCAGGGCAGGTGATCGGGGGCTAGGGGAAAGTTTGCCCGATCCTGTTGAGTGCAGGTTTTATCAAGCACATCCTTTTCTTTTGCTTAAAGTTGGGATCCACTTCCTGGTACCTGTCATTTCAAATGTCATTTGAAATGACAGGTATCAGCGCACCCAGGATACTGTATAGGCGCTGTATAGCGCTGTATACAGTAAAATGGACGCTTCTTGGACGCACTTTTGGACGCGGCTTGCATTTGCATGCCATTTAAATACTGTATCGAGCGGTATGTGATCCGAACTGTGCGCGTGGCAAATGAGCGGGCACCCGGCACTGCCACACTCTTTCTACCGCGTCCTTACTGTATCAGCCTGTATGGTCTTCTACCTTCTTGAGAATGCGCAGTATAGCAACCCACAAAAGCAATCTCTGATGGAGAATGATATAACACTGGGTAGGGGAAGGAAGATTCAGTGATAAGCAGCAACATTGCAGTAAACTGGGAAAAAAAAAACCCCACAGAAAACTTTCGAGAAAGAGAGCATTATAATTTGCAAGTTTTCAAAATTTTCATTCAAATGGGATATTAAGATGCTTCACAAGTTAATAGTTCAGAAGCATCTGCACATTTAGTTCTGGGATGTGGTGGTTACCTAAATTAGTAGCCAGATCTGGATGACTGCTTCCACATTTTATTGCTGAATTAAGTTTGAGAAAACTAGAAAAGGAAAGAAATTGATTTGTCAGTAAAGGGGAGAGCAGGATTTGAATTCATGAATCCCAGGAATTGTCCTGATTCCTAATTAATATCCCTAGCCATTTAATCCCATTCTCTCACTAATATTAAAACCCTTTAATCTTATTTCTTTAGTCAGAAAGATTGTATATCTAGCCAATATGTAGGCAACTCTGTTCCTGGGGTGCCACACATAGGTCTGGTTTTTCAGGATATTTGCATATAATATGACTTGTGTCATGAATGTCGGTATAGAAAAGAATTTAAAGAAATAAATATAGTGGAGGCAGTGCATGAATGCAAATATGAATCGTGCATGTTCATTGTGAATATCCTGAAAACCAGACATGTTTCTGGCACTCCAAGACTGGAGTTGCCTACCCCTGATCTAGCTCTAGCCAGGCATATTAAGATTGCCCATACTACCCTGTGACTGTGTTACAGTAATATATGGTAGCTCAGTGACTGCAGAAAGATAGGCTGGCCCATCCAGTCTGCTCAGAGCTGTTTGGGACACCTTAAGGCAATATAAATGTGTACTTAAGTTGTCTTGTACATAGAGCACATCCAGAACTTGAAAACACTGTTAGAAATGTTTGTGCATGCCACAGAAATTATTTTGCCTAGGCTGGGAGTGCCAAGAAAAGATTGCCAAACCTAGGAACACAGGTGATGCTATCTCCAGAATATCTTTTGATCATTAGAGGGCTTTAAAATGTCAGAGCTTTCCAGGCTAGTGCTGCAGGGGTTCTTTTTTGCATTTCTTGATTCTGCAATAGCAAGACCTCTCCTTTTTAAGGACAGAGCTACCTTTTGGTAGCACAGTTAATAGGCAGTGTTGAGAGATACAAAACTCTTGTTGAAAGAGCGTCAATGTCGTCCTTACCCCTGGTTCGTATTGTCTTTTGAAATCCTTAATTTATTTACCTTGTTGGACCTTTTCTGTTTAGTAAAACTAGAATATATCAGCTTTGACTAAGAGCTCTAACCAGTTATTTGACTTTTGGCTTCTGAGTTTGATTCTCATCTCCCATATTTTCTCTGTTTGCTGTAGCTGATCCAGTTGATTATAAGCCACCTCACACTGCCAGATATGTGCAGGCTAGGACAGACTTGCAAACGTCTGCACCAGCATTGCTGTGACCCACTTCAGTACATTCATCTTAGTTTACAACCGTACTGGGCAAAGTTGAATGACGCCTGTCTGGAATACCTACAGCCTCGCTGCACACTCACCCAGTGGCTGAATTTATCTTGGACGGGGAACAGGGGTGTCATCTCTGTTTCAGGATTCAGCAGGTCAGTTCTGTACGGTTAAGGTGTAGTGCAACATGCCCAATGACTATTAATTTTCTATGGCAGTCGTCGGGCTCCAAGTTGTGCATATGTTTTCCAGGGTGATCCTTTTCTTGAAATACTGTGAAAATCCATATGTCCCTTCCTGACTCCCCCTCTACAGCAATGGCTATAGTCACCAGCCCGCATTCCATGTATTTTGATATCCTCAAAAATGTCGACTATTCATCCAGCCGAGGCTTAAGGTGGAAGACTCTTAAAGCAGTTTGGAGGGGGGAAAGATCATTGCTTTTGCTAATCATCAAAAGAGGATATGGTAGGGAGAGCAGAAAGATCTCATTAAAATTGAATTATTAGAAAGCAAACACAAACTACAGGGTAGTGTTAAACTATACAGAGAGCTTAAAAAAATTACAGGTTTCTCAAATTGATAGGATATTTCAGTATGGAAGGCAGAGATTATGCAAGTTTGGTAATAAATCTGGGACTGTTCTAGCAAAATTGACAAAGCAGTCTCCATGGGTAACAGTTATTTGTAGCATTAGAGAGAGATTGAGAACTGTAAGGAATGCTCCTTGGGATATTAACCAAGCATTTTGGGACCATTTTTCAAGTTGCTACTGTCACAGGAAAGGCCTTTGAGGCTGTAATTGATGGTTCCTTACGAAGCTTTGCCTCCTGAAGCGACGACAAAGCTGATGGGCCCCATGATGGACTCTGAAATATTTCCATTTTATCTCTGCCCTGCCTTTACACAAGAGTCTGGACCCAGATGGGCTCCCGGTGGATTTTTACAAGGTATACTGTGAACAGCTAGCTCCGCTTATTAAACGTTTTATTTGTGGGTATGAGCACGATTACTGGCTTCACCGACTCTGACAGATGCCTTTATGACCTTAATTCCTAAAGCCAGGAAGGACCTCATACAGACCCATCTCCCTTATTAATACAGATACAAAAATTTTACAGCTCTCCCTGGAAAAGGGGTTGAGTTTCATGAAAGGAAGATCCTCTACTACCAGTGTTTGTCATGTAGCCAATATTATTCACTTGGCTAGGCAAAGGAGACAGTCGGGCCTGACTATCTAATTGGACGCAGACAAAACATTTGACAGCATTTCCTGGGTATTTCTGTTTTCCAATGCTTTGGGTTTTCTGAGGCGTTTCCTCACTTGGATTAGGGCGTTATATCGATCTCCCAGGGCTATGGTTATTACAAATGGTATGCATCTGCTCCCTTTTCTGTTCCAAGGGGGTACTGCCCACTCTCTCCATTACTTTTTAATTTGGCCATGGAACCTCTGGCCCACATGATCAGATCTTCTTCTAAAGTTTTGACTGGGTTTCTTTTCATAAACAGATTATAAATTAGCTCTTTATGCCGATGAGCTTATTCTTTTTCTTACAAACTAGAATAAATCTGCTGCTGACTGTCTGTGACTTCTGACAGAATATAGCACAATTTCGGGTTATCAGGTTAATTATGCTAAGTTGCAGAGAATGCCCATAGGACTTAAAAGGTGGTTACCAAAATACTTATCCAGATTTCTTTTAGTTCAGAGCAGTTTTCGATACTTGGAATACAGATTTCTGATAATATTTGGGATTTATTCAAATTAATCAATGATCCTCTCCACAGGAAAACTCTGATTTGAACAGATACCTTGCCTATTTCATTGTTGGAGAGAGCCAATCTGACCAAGACAAGTTTTTACTACTTTTCAGGATCTCAGGAGTAAATTTAATTTACCAGTATATACTCACTACATTTACCTACACATAAGTAGACTGACTTTTGAGTGGGCTACAGGAGAGAAATCCCTCCCTTATTGAAAAAATATTAACACAGGGGACCTTTGCCTAAGGGTATAACAAACTTATATCATTACTTAGTGATGGAGAGCTAGATGCTGTTGCATTGCTTATTAAAAAAAAAAAAAATGGAATCGTGATCTCCAACTAGAATTGGATGAATCTGATTGGCAACTGATAGGTGGGGTCAGCTGCAAAATATCTGTAATAAGTGAGGAGCTCGTGATTAAATTATTATATATTTTATAGATATCTGGCATTCTTTTGTAAATTTAGCTCCTCCAGTCCTTATGCTTGGAGGGCAGTAAGGGACTTTAAAACCTACTTTCATATGTGGTGGTACTGTGCTAAGATACAGAGGATTTCAGGAGGGGTACATAATTATTCAGGATATAGCTGGCTCCTCATTTGATTTGACCCCACAGCTATGTCTCTTGGGATGCCGGAGTCGGGTGGATCTGGACAAGAATAAGGTGGTGGTTGGTGGGTCTCTGTTTAAACGCTATTGCCTTCTTTTGGAAAGGTTGTCAGCAACTTGCTTACTGGTACACTACTGTAGCGGAGACAGCCCTGATGGACAAGATCTCTTATATAAGGCTGCACAGTATGATACAATATGGGGGCGGTATTGGGATTGGAGACTGTGTACAAGTTGTTAATGAAAATACTCTATTTCTTTTTTGGGATGTTTTTACAAAGTTCTCTTACTGAATTGCACTGGGTCTGTGCATGGTCATGTCTTCACTGTATTTGTGTGTTTTATGTATTATCCTTCTACTATTTTTTATTGTTCACATATATCAGTTGTGGAAACCTGAGATGTATCAGAGTGTGAACTTTGGGTTATAATGTTCTATGACTTTGTGTGTGTGTTCTATAAATAAAAAGTTCAAAACAATTGTCAAATGATTAGATTTAGATTGTACAATTAGGTTACTCATCTTATGGAGACCCTAACATAGTAATGATGGCAGAAAAAAAGATTATCTGATCCATCTAGTCTGCCCAGCAAGCTTTTTATGGTAGTCACTGCTGCTCTGTGCAGGTTATGTTAAGGGTAGTAATAACAATCAAAACCAAGCAACTGTCCAACCCATAACAAAATTATTGCTAGGAACATTTTTACAGGGTGAGCAGCCTTTTTGATAATTCAGGCAATGCTGCTGCTTGAGCGTGCTTTTGCTTTTGGACTTGGCCGTAGAAGCAGTCCCTGTGCTTTTTTCCCTAATGCTGTAAAAAGTCAGGGTCCAGCATTGGCTGTTGTCTAAATCCAATTCCCTTTTACTCCTTTTTTACTTTTATAATTTTGCTGTTTTTATTTAATTTTTGCTTTCCTGAATTTTAGGCACCAGGTGCCAAATTCTAGTTACATGGGTGACCTGACTCCT
This sequence comes from Rhinatrema bivittatum, assembly GCF_901001135.1. Classification (NCBI taxonomy): domain Eukaryota; kingdom Metazoa; phylum Chordata; class Amphibia; order Gymnophiona; family Rhinatrematidae; genus Rhinatrema; species Rhinatrema bivittatum. Next base: position 342,776,907 of record NC_042617.1, read on the forward strand.
GGGATTTTTCCAGCCCTGAGCAGTGGTTTTCTGTATTTGCTCACTATGATCTATGGAGGGTTGCCAACTGGTACAGATTTTCAGGCCAGGTTGAACCAGTCCTGGTTTTCCTCCCCTGCATGCAGGTGCTTATAGTCTTGCTTTTCTTAGGGAATACAATAGGGGAATCAGAATAAATCCCAGCATGCAGTGGGGTAAACCCAGGACTGGATCAATCTGTCCTGAAAGTCTAGAGCCAGTTGGCAACCCTAGGTCTGTGATGCCCCTGTTGCTATCAACAGCCTCATGAACAAAGCCTTTCTGCAATTTTACCCTACCAGGTTACCACTCAACCTTCTCTTCTAGTGATCTCAATTATTTCTGCTTGGGGGTAACCTGCACAGAGTGGCAGTTACTACCTTTAAAAAAAAACCTTGCTGGACAGACTGGATGGACTATTTTGGTCTTAATCCGTCAACATTTATTATGTTACTATGTGTCCCATAAATGGGAAATTGCAATCTTTTTGTTGCATTAGCTGCTTAATGCCTCTGAACAAATCGTTAGCGAGCAGTTTCATCTGGCATTCTGGAGGCTGGGATGGCAGAGTTCGGAGAATGTCCTTTGCTTGACTCCATTTCCAAATAACTTATTGTAAACTTCTCTACTCTGTTCCTCCCAACTCTTGTGTATTTATTTCTTGTCAGTTATAAAAAAAAAGTCTTCAAATGTAACGTATTTAAATATACAATGCCTTGCAAAAATCATTCACACCCTTGTATGTGTCATTCTGCTGTCTAAAAAAAATATGAATCATAATGCTTTAAAGTAGGAATTTGTTTCACTGATCTACACAACATTATTTTACACTTTCAACATGAAAGAGCAATTGTAGAAATATTCCCAAAGTGATCAAGATTTTTTTTTTTTTTTTTTTTTAAAGTCTTGATTCCATGTCTTCGTATCTCTTGGCTCAGTACTTGGTGGATGTCCGTTTTTTGTAGCAATAACAGCCATGCAGGGTCTGATTTAAATTACCAGCACCTTTAGGCAATGGGGGGAGGAGGGGTTTGTCCATGTCTGCCACTCAACACTACCTCCCCTGCTCCCATGGGGGCAGTTCCTCCCCCTCTGCCCTCCCCTTACCCTCTATATACCATGACTGTATATCCCGCAGCGGAAATCAAATCCATGAATTCAGTGCAGGGCCTCCTGGGACCCTCATGAGCTCACCAGCTCTGTGTCACTCCACTTCCTTCCCTCATGTGTATGAGGGGAGGAGGCTGGGCGTCACAAGGCCAGTGAATATACAAGGGTTGCAGAAGGTCCCATGCTGAAACTCGAGCATCTGCTTCCCGCTGCTTCTGCTATGGGGCCCGCAGCCACGGCATAGAGGCAGGGGAATATCATAAGAGGCAGTAAGCCTGGATTTAGGAATGCATCTGGAGCAACAACATTCAGGCGCTTATTAAAAAAATAATAACAATTTGGCACTGGAGGCAATTGTCTCTGACTATGCCTAAATCTGGGCCTGCAGCCAGGAATCATTTAGGATAAGTGTCTACCAACTCTGTGTAGAGGGATGCTGCAGTTCTTGCCCATTCTTTTTGGCAGAATAGTTCAAACTATTTCAAAGTGGCTGGGGATCATCAATGGACTGCAGTCTTCAAGTCTTAACCTCAGATTTTTGTATTGGATTCAGGTCTGGACTTTGACTGACTGGTCCCCTGAGGACATTGACTTTATTTAAAGAATTTGAATAATTTCATAATTTATAAGTGGAATACAAATAATTTAAATACATTTATATTCTGCATACACAATCCATGTTCTTGCTGAGCTATTCTATTTTTGCTTTTTCTTTCTACTTAGGATCATTGCCCTGCTGAAAAGTGAATCTTCTCCCCAGTCCCAGTTCTGTGGCAAACTGGAACAGGTTTTCCTCCAGGATGTGCCCATAATCTGCACCATCCGTCTTTGCTGAGATTTTCAGAAACCACCTTTACTAGTTGTTGCAAAGCATCACCACAGCATAGTGCTGCCACCGCCATGCTTTCTGTAGGTATGGTGTTAGCAGGGTGATATGCTGTTTGTTTTACTCTACACATGTTGCTTAGCACTGAGACCAAAAAGTTCCACTTAAGTGTCATCAGACCACAAAGCCTTCACTGCATGCAGTGTCTTTGCAAGCACTATGTGGCATCGTCATATGGCTTGTCTTAAGCATCTGCTTTCTGCTTGCCACCCTCTCATATTGGCCATGTTTGTGGAATAATCTTGAAATGGTTGAACAGTCAAGATTTTCCCCTCAGCCAATGAGCTCTGTAGTTCTTTTAAAGTGATGTTGGGCCTTCCAGTGACCTTCTGCTGCAGTTTGATGCCAAACTGTTTCCACTTTACAGTGATGGACCTGACAGTGCCCCAAGATTATTTAAACACACTGAAATATTCTTACAGCCAACCTCCGATCTGTATCTTTTGAATAACTTTATCCTGGAGTTCTTTCCACAGCTCCTGGTTTGGTATGTTTAGACCTTTGTTTCAGATTCACTTCATACAACAGAAATAGCTTGATTCTTCATCCAGGCGTATTTGGAATTGGTTCAATTATTGTGACTGGAAATAGGTGGACTCCATTTAACTTTTTATGGGCCTTGTTAAGGCAGCTTTTTTTTATTTTTAAATGGAGCTAATTTGGGGTTGCTATGTCAAAGGGCGTGAAGACGTTTACAATTAACTTTTGGGGTTTTTAATCTTAATTACCTTTGGAATGTTTCTATAATTGTTCTTTTACAATAAAAGTGTAGCATGTGTTCTGTAGACCAGTGAGACAAACTCCTGTTTTCATGATTTGTATTAGACAGAATCAAGTCTATTTTAAAAGGCCAGCATGCGCAAATACCGAGGCTTCTTCTAGGACAAGCAGGATAGTAGTCCTCAAAGATGGGTGACATGAGATGGAGCCCGGCAAGGAAAACTTTTGTCAAAGTTTCTAGAACTTTGACTGGCACACTGAGCATGCCCAGCATGCCACTAACCATGCATCCACGTGGGGTCCCCCTTCAGTCTCTCTTTTTTTTCCCCCCCCACGAAGAAGTTGCCTTGTGGTTCTGGAGCTCTGCTCTTTTAGTATTTTTCCTTCGTGTCCTGGTCATTTTTTACTTTTTCTGTGCCAGGTCACTCTTCAGTTGGTGCTCGTGCAGCGGCGTGGTAGGTGTCTGGGTTTACCGTCCTTGCAATTGATTCCCGGCATGTTGCTCCTTGGTGGTCGCCAGCCATCGACCGCTCGCCAGCTGTTTTTCATGGTGTTTGATTTTCGACAGTGCCCACAGACCATGTCTATCACTGGTCTGCATCCTCTGCCTGGGGGCGTTCTCAGAGGTAGTACAGCAGGGTCTGGAGGCAGGAAAACACGAGAAAAGGTCCACTTACAATGTTTTTGAAACAGCAGAGAGTGGCTGCAGCAGGTATCAGTGCATGCAGAATGGCCTGGCTCCGTGCCTCGGACCTTCAGCTGGAGGTCCAAGAAAAGCTGGCACCCTGTACAGATGAGAATCTCTTCGGGGATAAGGTCAGGGATGCGGTGGCCCAATTGAAGGACCACCATGAGACCCTTCAGCATTTGTCGGTTAGTGCTTCTGATCTGCCATCCTCGGTCAGGAAATCCTTACGACAAAGCTTGAGGAAATCCTATCGCCAGAGGAAATACTATCCTCGCACACCCTGTGCTGGTTCCAGAGGTCGTTCCTGTCTGCAGCGGAACCCCAGGCCTCAGCCAGCCTCTCAGCAGAGCCCCGCCACGGGATTTTGACTGGGAGTGAGGGAGCGCAAGTCAGTTTGCTGTACCTGTGGCATCCTGCCCTCTGGTTGGAAGCAGGCTGTATCATTTCGCGAACCTCTGGCCTCGCGTCATGTCAGACCAGTGGGTCCTCACCATCGTTCGCCAAGGTTAGTGGCTGAACTTCAGGGACATCCCTGCGGACTTCCCCCCTGTCCATTTTGGGCTTTGTCTGCTCCTCAGGAAATAGTTTTGACAGAGCTCTCCGCCCTTTTAATGGCTGGAGCGGTAGAACCTGTTCTACTCTCGGTATTTCCTGATACCAAGGAGAACTGGGGGCCTACGCCCCATTCCTTCAAACAGAAAGGTTCAAGATGGTCTCTTTGGGCACCCTGATCCCGCTCCAAAGAGGAGGAGACTGGCTCTGCTTCCTCGACCTGAAAGATGCCTACGCACGCATTGCTATCTTCTCAGGTCGCAGGAAGTATTTTCACTTTGTGGTGGGAAAGGATCACTTCTAGTATCGAGTATTGCTATTCGGCCTTGTCAGCCCCCCTTCCCCCCCCCCCCCATCAGGTCTTCACCAAGTGCCTGGCAGTTGTGGGAGCACCCCCCCGACGTCAGGGGGCTGCACATCTTCCCCTACTTGGACGACTGGCTGTTCAAAAGCGCCACTCAGCAGGGGGTGCTTTGCTCCTTACATTTGACCATCCAAGTGCTACAATCTCTGGGGTTTGTCATCAATTACACCTAGTCTCTCCTCAGCCCGTTGCCAAACCTAGGCTTCTTCGAGGCCGACTGGACACAGTTCAGGCCAAGGCATTCCTGCCCCGCCTGCCAACCAGCGGAGTTGGGTTCTCCTGCATTTTGTTATTTTATTTTTCGCTCAAAATTCTATGTTATGACACTGAAGGGGAATGCTGCATGGACGCACGGTTAGTGGCAGGCTGGGCATGCTCAGTGTGCCAGTCAAAGTTCTAGAAACTTTGAAAAAAGTTTTCCATGCCAGGCTCCATCTGATGATGTCACCCATCTGTGAGAACTAACATCCTGCTGTCCTAGGAGAGCACCTGTTACAGGTAAGCAACTCTGCTTTATGCGCATGGCTGGGCCCTGCAAGCACAGAGCGCATTTTAAAAAGGCCTAGTCGCATGCGTAATTCCCAATACGCGTAGAAGTGCTGGGCCTGAAGAAAAGGGCGGGGTCTGTGCGCGGGGCGAGCTAGGACAGCACGCGCAGGCAGCTGGCCGGCGCACGGAATTTACTTCTGCGCCAGATGAGCAGTAAGTATAAAAACAAAAAAAATTGGGAATAGCTAGGGTAGGTTTAGGGGTTGGGAGGAGAGGGGAAGAGGGAGGAAGGATAAGGTTAGGGAAATAGGCAAAGGCCCGATCACGTTGCTGCGCGATTCTTTTAAAATAGCCCCTGCACGCAGAAGAGGCCACCTGTGCGCGCAGACATTGAAATCAGATGCTCATGTTCTAAAATAGGCACATGTGCACATGCAGGCCTTTTAAAATCTACCCCAATATGAAAAAGAGCGTGAAGACTTTTTCATGGCACTGTTTCTCAAAACCTGGCTTCCTGTCCTTCTCTTTTTAAATGCTGTTATACGACAGTTTCATTTCTACCAGCACCTTTCCATTCCTAATGTGAAACATTCTGCAATCCATTTCGGTAGAAACAGGGAAGCTATATGCATATTCCAAAAAGCAAAATCACTGAACATATAGTCAGACCTGGTTTAATGGGACACAGCCACCATGGATTTACCCAAGGGAAGTCTTGTCTCACAAATCTGCTGCATTTTTTCAAAGGGGTTCATAAATGGGGATAATGGTGAGCTGATTGAGCATAGTGTATTTGGATTTTCAGAAGGTATTTGACAGAGTCCCTCATGAGAAACGTCTAAGAAAATTAACAAGTCATGGGGTAGGAGGCTATTGTGAATTGTAAACTGGTTAAAAGACAGGAAACAGAGTAGGACTAAATGGTCAGTTTTTTTTTCAGTGGCGGAAGGAAAATAGTGGTATGCCCCATGAATCTGTTCTGGAACCACTTAAAACTAATCGGAGAAAGTTCTTTTTCACTCAACACACAATTAAACTCTGGAATTTGTTGCCAGAGGATGTGGTTAGTGCAGTTAGTATAGCTGTGTTTAAAAAAGGATTGGATAATTTCTTGGAGGAGAAGTCCATTACCTGCTATTAATTAATTTGACTTAGAAAATAGCCACTGCTATTACTAACAACAGTAACATGGAATAGATTTAGTGTTTGGGTACTTGCCAGGTTCTTATGGCCTGGATTGGCCACTGTTGGAAACAGGATGCTGTGGTAAATACAGTGAGTCCGTGATATGTTTCTTCGACCATCCAAAGCTCCGCCCACAATGCGCCACTCCACAAAGACTCCATCTAGTGACTAAGGGTCTGCATTCAATTCCAAGCTGCAAGACAGATGAGAGAGTTTGTAGATAAAAGTCCCAGACCTTTAAAAAATTGTTTCTTGTGTCGCTGTGACTGTTGCATTATTTGATGAAGAATGTTACGCCAAGTCCAATATGAAGCAGGGGGTGTCCTCCCGCCACTGCAATAAGATGACCTTCTTGGCCACAAAACATGCCTTGCGGATAAACAATCTAGCACCCGCATCCCGTACCCTTAACGGGGGAATGCAACCAAACAGCATCCAGAGGGGAGAAGAGGGGAAGGATCACATCGAGCAAATTCGCCAAATAGCCCACCACCTTACCCCAAAACTGCTTAATAGGTGGGCATTCCCAAAACGCATGGGATAATGTACCTCTGGCAATGTGATCTCTCACACTCATCGGAGGCTAGGAGTTTACAGTGAAATGCACCTTGGGCTGAGACATAGCCTCTACGGAGAAATTTAAATTGCATTTCCTGTAATAACATGTTCCCCAAAACCTGAGAAACTCATTTAAAACACTTTTGTATGATAGCCACTGTAAGTGTGAAAACATCATCCTTGTTCCACCGCTCAACAAGAAGGGAACATGTATCGATACCCACTAAACGCTTAAGACTTTTATGATAGGCTGACCAGGAAGGCCCCTTAGATTGTTCAAAGGAGAAAATATTGTCCAGGGATATGAAAGCAGAAGCTTGCTTTGTCGCCGGCACTAATGACCCAATATAGTGCTGAAGTTGCAGGTATGGGAATACCTCCCCCGCTGAAAACTCATGTAGCTCCTGAAGCTCAGAGAAAGCCAAGATCCGACCCCCAGGCGACAGCACATGGCCCAATTGTGTGACCCCTTTAGTTGCTAACGAGTGAAAGGGTGCGGTTTGATTTCCCAGAACAAAGTCCGAGTTCCCTTGGATGGGAAGCAGATCAGAACACAGCCTATCCAATTTCAATAGACTGGTCAGACTACGCCAGGACAAACGCAAGGGCTTGACAAGTTCATTTGCACTAAAAATGTGGGGAGTTTAGAGGCCTCCGCCTGTATTACAAACTTAAGATCTAAGGAGGAGACTAACGCTTTATTTGTCCGCACATCCGCATAAACTGAGGAGCCCAAGAGCCAATCACGGATCACCCGAAGATCACTGACCAAGTTATATAGAGCCAGATCTGGGATCCCCAATTCCCCATGTTCCCACTTCTCTCATAGCCAGGTCAAAGGGATTCTGGCTTTCCGACCCCCGCCAAAAAGCCCCCTGCTGCGCCTTGTCGAGCTTAACTAACTCCACCCGCCGCAGACAGATGGGCACAGTTTGAAATAAATAGAGCCACTTGGGCAAGATGAGCATTTTAAAGAGGTTGACCCGACCACCCAATGACAGTGGGAGCGTCTGCCATGTGAGCATTTATCCGTAGTAAATTTAAGCAACAGTTGGACATTGGCAGTATAAAGCCGTGCCAATGTTCACGGTATAGTAATTACCAGGTAAGGAAAGGAGTCCCCTGCCCATTGTAGTGGAAAATCGTCCCCCCAAGTGGTCTGCAAATCCTTGGGATAAACCAAAGCAGTTGATTTATTCATAATTAATTTTAACCCCGAAAAAGTCCCAAAAGCCTAAATTAAATGAAGAGGGAGCAGGGATTTACGGGGGTCAGTAATAAAAACTAACATGTCATCCGCTAATGCGGCATATTTAAAGGTAATTGTGTGGAACCTCATATCCTTTTATATCTCTCGCACCTTGGATGGAGCGAAGCAAGGGTTCAAGTTGCAAAAGAAAAAGCAAGGGAGATAATGGGCACCCTTGTCTAGTGCCCCTAGCAAGAGGGAACACTTGGGACTCGGAACCATTAGCAATTATAGTTGCCTCTGGTGCATGGTAGAAAAGGCGAACCGCATTAAAAAATTGCCCATCAAAGCCCATTTTGCGCAAGACATAGAAAAGATACTCCCATTCCACCCGGTCAAATACCTTTTTGGCATCAAAATTAATAGCCAAAAAGGGGCCCCCATTTGTTGACACATGATCATGGTGGCAAGCACCTTACGAACATTAGTGAGGGCATACCACTTCTTCATGAAACCAACCTGATTTTCCCCCACAAGCCAAGGGGAGGACATCCACCAGCCTGTCTGCCATGATTTTGGCAAGAATCTTGTGGTCAAAGTTCAAAAGGGATATTGGGCGATACGACTCAGGTAGGACTTGGTCCTTCCCAGGTTTCGGGATAAGGGCAATATGGGCCAGATTCGCATGGGCAGGAAAGGAGCCCTGCTCTATGAGTTCAGAGTACACCCGCACCAAGGGGGTCACCAACTAAATCAGCTATAGACTTGTAAAACTCAGCATTGTACCCATCAGGGCCTGGAGTCTTGAAGGGCTTGGCGTGGCAAATTACATACAAAACCACCTCTAAGGTGATGGGTTTATTCAGCCCGTTCTTTTGTGCCAAGGTGAGCTCGGATAGACTTAATGAAGAGCAAAAACACTCACATGTGTCCTTATCCCAACCCCCCAAGGAATACAAGTTAATATAAAACTCCCTAAACAGCTGCAAAATAGCCCTTGGCTCCATAAGGAGCGTGCCCGTTGCCGAGCGCAACGCAGGGATATGTCAAGGCCCTCGAGCTGCGTGCACCAAGTTGGCCAACAACTTCCCAGCCTTATTACTGTGTTGGTAGAGCTGATACTGGTAGTACATAAAACTCTTACGGCTCTCTGATGTATCCGTGTATTGAGTTCGCCCTGAACTGTTAAAAACTGCGCCCTTGTAGAACCCGTATGAGTCCTGTTCAAGGCTGCCCGTGCTCTGTTTAGATGAGCAGTCAGGATCAGAAGTCTGCGGTCCATTGTCTTCCGTCTATGGGCCATATATGAAATGATATCCCCCCTTAAGACGGCTTTAGCCGTATACCAGAACAATACAGGGGAAGTAATATGTTGAGCATTCAAGTCTGCATAATTTGCCCATTTATCCCTCAAATACTCTTGAAATTTGGCATCCTTAGTTAAATAGTGGGATAGCACCAGGAACGCGAGCCCTGGCTGGCATTCCCGAACTCCACCTCCAGCCACACCGGGGCGTGATCCGAAATGAGGATCTCATTGATGTGCGCAGCAGCTACCTTAGATAAAATCTGGGCACTAATTAAGAAATAATCCAGCTGGGAAGGGGTGCCATGCACACTAGATAGATGAGTGACATCTTTCTTTCCTGGGTGTAGGGTGTGCCAGACATCGATGAGGTGTGAAGAGTGCTCCAAAAAAGAGGGGCCCTTGCCATAGCCCACATCTTGGCGGAGAGGGGGAGATTTATCTAATTGGGGGTTCCTTATGGTATTAGTCACCCCCAATTATATCACCTAAATGGGATATCAGAGATTTGATTTATTCCCCTAAAAAACTGGGATTGTGATTGTTGGTAGCATACAAGTTACAAAGGATGACCTTGACCTGATGGAGTTCCGCTACTAGAATAATATACCTTCCCAAAGGATCTTTAATTTCAGCATGAATTTGGAGCGGTAGGCTCTTAGCAACTAAGATGGCTACACCCGCAGAATGAGTAGTAGCCGAGCCATAATAAACGTTCCCTCCTCAATGTCTATGTAGTTTTTCATGTTCCCCATAATTAAGATGTGTTTCTTGGAGAAATGCTAAGCTAGCTCTTTTCCTTTTCAAAAACGACAGAATCTTTGATGGGCGAATTGATCCCACAGACATTCCAAGTGACTAAACCCTTAACATTTTTAGCCATAGAAACCAGAATAGGCAACAATAGAAAAAGTACAATTTAGAAACTGCAGTGAGAGCCCTCCCAGCCCAGGCTCCCACCCACTTAACCTTAGACCTTGTGGAATGGCCACACCCAAACATAAAATAGAATGGAACACACACACATACCCTATCCCCCCCCCTCCCGTCTCATACCAATTGATGAGAACACTACCATGCTGGTTACCCCCCCCCCCCCCCACCCCCATCTGCACCACAATAACACAAAACAATAACAAAAGTCAGGTTTAGGGAAATACAGACATGCTATCATCCACATGCAACCTCCCAGCCCACACCGGTAAGCACTGGGAACATGGACTCATAGCTACTGGGGCAGTATAAGCAATCATATTACCCTAGGCCGTAGGACCGTCAGCATTAGCCAGTTATACAAAAAAAATCCATGACTGGCTAAACTGTAGGGCCAGCAACAATAAGCAGCCATATAAAAAAAAACCATGACTACGTAAGCTAAAAAGCCAGTAACTGCCGTAAGACTAGCAGGCATTAGGCTCAGGAAAAAAAACACCCTGTGCCAACGCCCACCAATCACCCCAAGAAACCCGAACAGTGAGAGAACAGGTTTAGGGAAAAACAGACAGGCTGCAAACAACATTCAGCGGCCCAGCCTGCGCAGGTAGGCACCATGAACTTGGAGTACAAACTGCCAAGAACTCAAATCCACTGGGGCAGTTTAAACCAGTACACTAACCCGGCCCTTAGGACTGTCAGCAGAAGCCAGCCATATATTAAAAAAATAAAACAAACCCTATGGCTGCCGAAACTGTAGGGCCTTCAGCAAAATGCAGCCATACAAAGAAACCATGACTACTTGAGCAAAAAGGCTAATAAGTGCCAAATGGCCATGAGGCGTTTAGGCTCAGAAAAAAAAATCCTGCCCTGGCGCCCAGCCACAGAGCACTGAATGAAGCTGCCAGTCACCTTGCAGGCAAAGGGCTCAGGGAGCAGAACCAGAAAAGAGAAGAGAAAAAAGAAAAAAAAAAACTGTCCCATCACGCCACTGCCGACGATCAGGTCGCTGCATAGCTTGCTCACTCCGGGGTTGCTTCCGCCCCTGCAGGCTGTAAAAGGCCTTTGGCTTCCTCAGCGGTGTTATACCAAAAAATGCCCTTTGCAGTGGCCACGCAGAGGTGGGCCGGATAAAGCAACGTGGCCCGGGTTCTTTGAGCTATTAGTTGTGTGTAGATGGGAACCATAGTCTTATGTTGCGCCGCAGCTGCCGGGGAAAAATCCTGGAACACCAATACCTTAACATTGTCATAAGAGCCCTTTTTTTTAGCCCTGATCACCTGCAAAATTTCCTGCTTGTGGGCATAATTAAGAATTTTCGCCACGACTACATGGGGCCGAACCGCGTTCTGCAGCCTTGGCCCCAACCTATGCGCCCACTCAATGTGCAGGTGGCCATGTGTCTGAGAGAGGCCTAGTTCTTTCTCCAGCCATGTCTCCAGCATCGCGGGAAGCTGTCTGTCATCCAAGGTTTCGGGCAGCCCGATAAAACGTAAATTTGACCGGCGAGACCTGTTTCCTAGGTCTTTGATTTTTGCTGCCTGTTAGTGCAGTTAGTGTAGCTGGGTTTAAGAAAGGTTTGGATAAGTTCTTGGAGGAGAAGTCCATTAATTGCTATTAATCAAGCTGACTTAAGGAATGGCCTCTGCTATTATTGGCATCAGTAGCATAGGATCTTCTTAGTGTTTGTGTACTTGCCAGGTTCTTGTTTGGCCTCTGTTGGAAACAGGATGCTGGGCTTGATGGACCCTTGGTCTGACCCAGCATGGCAATTTCTTATGTTCATATGTTCTTATGACATTCCTTGTCTAAAATCCTGGCTACATTGATACTGTGGACTGCTTAAAATAAGTGTGATATGTGCTTGTTGTGACTTGCGGAGGCAAGGGGCCAAGTGACAGACCAAACCCTATAAACATCTGCAGGCTGTCCTGTGATTAGAGGATGAAATTCTACACACTAATTAGCACCTATAAGTTCTTGACGTGGTGAGGGACACAAGTTTAAAAATAGCTTTATCACAGAGGCATTGAAAGGCAAAAGAAAAAAAAAAGCTTTACCATCTTTTCTATTTTGAGATGTTTGGAATGGGATCACCCAGTGTTTCTTGAGGACACTCCAGAGTAAGAAAAGAATCAAGAAAATAAATTGTACTGAATAAGTTATGTTTGTTTACTTCATTGCTCCTTTCCATCCAACAATAGAGTCCTATTCAGTAGATTTTTATTCCATTTGGTGATAACTACCTTTTATTGGACAAGAACATGACCAATTTTAGAAAAGATGTATTGATTCTGCTGTTTTCAAAAGGTCTGGAATGTTATCCTACAGTGAGACTAAGAGGAATGTTTTTCTTTTACAACATGGACTGTTTTGGACATTTCTGTTGCAAAATGTTGGGTCTCTGTTTGACTGAAGCTATGACCTGAAATGTATTCTTACAGTTCTTTTCTATATTGGTCTTATTTGAGTACTAACAAAGTAGTGAAATGTCCACAACAGTGCATGATGTAGCTGTAGAAAAGGTATATAAAGCAAAAATGTGGTGAATCTTAGCCAGTGAGCTTTGAGCTGGATGGTGCAGTGTCCCTATATTCTGTTTTTGAACTGTGTTACAGTATGTAGGGAAGGCAACAACAAGAGATCCAGGGTAAATTCCTTTTTCCTGCAGTTAAGTATTTTAAAGCAATACTTATCTTGGCTGTTATTTGGAGAGTGATGCCATACTTGTGTGTGTGAAGTTTTGTTCACTGTTTGCTGTTGACCTCCTCATTATGCTGAAGTGGCAGAGCAGTTGGGAGTTTTGATAGATTATTAAGAATCTGTGAATAAGTGTAGTTCAATTCCAATTCAGTGGCAAAGGAGAAACAGTGCTACTTTTCTGGTTTTCAGATCTAGAACGTGGGTATTCTTAAACTTACATAAGAACATAAGAAATTGCCATGCTGGGTCAGACCAAGGGTCCATCAAGCCCAGCATCCTGTATCCAACAGAGGCCAAACCAGGCCACAAGAACCTGGAGTTACCCAAACACTAAGAAGATCCCATGCTACTGATGCAATTAATAGCAGTGGCTATTCCCTAAGTAAACTTGATTAATAACCGTTAATGGACTTCTCAAAGAACTTATCCAAACCTTTTTTGAACCCAGCTACACTAACTTGCACTAACCACATCCTCTGGCAACAAATTCCAGAGCTTTGTTGTGTGTTGAGATTAGTCTTAAATGTGCTACTTGCTAACTTCATGGAATACCCCCAAGTCCTTCTGTTATACGAAAGTGTAAATAACCGAGTCGCATCTACTCGTTCAAGACCTCTCATGATCTTAAAGACCTCTATCATATCCCCCCTCAGCCGTCTCTTCTCCAAGCTGAATAGCCTTAACCTCTTCAACCTTTCCTTTATCATTTTGGTTGACCTTCTCTGTACCTTCTCCATCGCAATTATATCTTTTTTGAGATGCGGCGACCAGAATTGTACACAGTATTCAAGGTGCGGTCTCACTATGGAGCGATATAGAGGCATTATGACATTTTCCGTTCTATTAACCATTCCCTTCCTAATAATTCCTAACATTCTGTTTGCTTTTTTGACTGCTGCAGCACACTGAGCCAACGTTTTTAAAGTATTATCCACTATGATGTCTAGATCTTTTTCCTGGGTGGTAGTTCCTCTTAATATGGAACCTAACATCGTGTAACTACAGCAAGGGTTATTTTTCCCTATATGCAACACCTTGCACTTGTCCACATTAAATTTCATCTGCCATTTGGATGCTAGTCTTGCAAGGTCCTCCTGTAATGTATCACAATCCGCTTGTGATTTAACTACTCTGAACAATTTTGTATCTGCAAATTTGATAACCTCACTCGTTGTATTCCTTTCCAGATCTCATATATATATATATATATATATATATATATATATATATATATATATATATATATAAAATATTGAAATGCACCGGTCCAAGTACAGATCCCTGAGGCACTCCACTGTTTACCCTTTTCCACTGAGAAAATTGACCATTTAATCCTACTCTGTTTCCTGTCTTTTAACCAGTTTGGAATCCACGAAAGGACATCGCCTCCTATCCCATTTCTTTTCAGTTTTCATAGAAGCCTCTCATGAGGGATAATTTCCCCACAGAAGTCCTAAGTGCCACAGGTCCCCACAAAACTTTCTCTGTCAACACCCAGGGATGAATTAGCCATGACATGTGGGTGACATCATCCAATGGACCCTTCTCTAAGCTCATAGAGCTTTTGCTGTACTGAGCATGTGCAGGAATTCCCGCACGGGCATGGTCTCGTGAGGACCCTCAATCTTTTTGGCTGATCCCTTTCTCGGTCCAGGGAATTTTTTCCTATTTTTTTTTTTCATTGCCTCACTGCCTCAGCAGAATGTTCAGTGCCAGGAAGTCCACAGTGAATGATTTCAAAGACTGTATATGCAGTAGGAAGATGTCCATACTGAGAGAGATAATCTGTTATCACTGCCTTGGATTGGACCATGACCAGGCAAACTATCATTGTCACTGCATGTGTCTGTGGTCACAAGTTCAGGACCTGGAAAATGGAGGAACTGCATAAGACTCTGGGGATCCACAGCTAGTCCCCCCGTCCCCCCACCGAAGTGAGAATTCTTCATGTTCCCTGAGTGTAGAATTGAGCAAGATCTCCTTTAAGAGATCTCTTTTTGGCAGAACAAGCCAGGTCCTCAGGGTCAAACAAACCAAAAACCAAGAAAAATAAATGCTTTACAGAGCCTGCAGCACATCCGGCGCCAAAAAAGCATTCATCACAGTTGATGCAACCTAAGCACCTTCCTCCAGCCCTGGTGTCATTGACACAGGGCTTTGTGAAGCACAAAGCATCAGTGCACAGAGCCCTGGCATATAAGTTCTTGACACGTTTGATGCACCAAGCCCTGGAGCATGTGATGCATTAAGCCTTGATGTCTGTAATGCTCTGAGGTGAAACAGGCTGCTCCATCGTAGACCCATTGAACAGCAGTACTACTTATTCGACTGTTTTCTACTTTACCCATATAGAGAGTTGGATTTACGGGGGTAGAAAGTGATGTAATGCATTTACCCCCACCAATCACTAGGGCAATGTCATCATCCAGATTATTGGAACAAGGCCTTTGCCTAGAGAAATCAAATTCCATTTGTTCTGTGGTCCCCTTAATTTCAAACGGGCCTCTGGTGCAGATCTTTCAAAGTCCAGAGGGAGATGCAAGGTGATTCCATCCTGATATCAGAGGATGTTCCACCTCTTAATGTCTGACTAAAGATCATGTCAACACTTGGACCCAAGTGGCAGAACTGGTGAAAACGTTTTACCCACTGGCATCTAAGAACAAGGAAGATACTCTGCAACCTCTCCTTTATAGATATCAAGTTTACTCCCATAAGGAGTCCCAGCTTCACCAATCAGAATGGTCACACCATCAGATCCCCCCCACAAGATCATTCTCTTTCCAGTCACTCATGTGTAGTGGAGTCCAGCCAGTCTGAGGAGATTCACCATGAATACACCTCTCCAAGGAGACAAAGATCTCCTCCTAAGTCTCCAAATTCATCATTGGGGTCCTGGATTAGTGTTTCCTCCCCACTTGGATCTGAAGAGGGTTCAAGGATACCCTTAGTTCTCCTGCCTGAGCTTCCAAAACACTGTTCTCTGCTGGAGGACCTCTTATTCCAGATTTTTGGACAAGTTGGGAACAACACACTGAGTCAATGTTTGTGTAAGGCCGATGATCTATGAGCAAAAGTCTATGTTCTTCAAATTTAGAGACTCCATCTGAATTGGCAGCCGTTCCAATCCATGATATTCTGCTGGAATTAAAAACAAGAATGTGGGCTAACCTAATTTCCTGCACCCCAATAGCAAAGAAATTTAAACGTCACGTACAGAGTATAAAAATTGCCGGGGTATGGAGTGGTACAACTACCTCATTAATCAGTAGTAATAGAATCAGCTCTTAAACAAGCAAAGAAAATAATATTTTTTATACCCCACTGGAGAAGGATCTCAAAATCACTGGACAGTTTTTGATAAGAAAGTATTCCAGAGCTCCAGCCTAAATGCACAAATTTCTGCTTACCAACTCTACATGGTTCAGTATTGATTGCATGCAAAAGCTGAAGCCATTTCTTCTATCAGATGATAGCCATTTCTAGACACACAAGAGTGTGTATGCCATCTTATTCAATTGATCTACAAAGTGTTTGACATGACTGCCTGTTCTTTGTTGGCCTCTATAGGAACACATCAGATGGCTTGGTTATATGCCAGCAGCTTGTGGGACGATGTCCACGGTAAGCCAATGGACATCCCCTGCCTGGGACACCACTTCATTAGAGAGAGATCTCAAGGAAGCGGTTGCTCAAATCAAAGATATGGCAATCCTTCTTGACCAGTTCAGAGCATCAGTCTACTTCGTCAGCCATACAATGAGCCAGAAGTAGACATTTTAAGGCATTTAAACCAGAGCACAGGGATGGCAAAAGGAAGCTGGAATGTCATCCCCAACAAATCCAGGATGTGGGTGGAGAAATTAACAAAAATCAGCTGAATAGGGCAGAAAAGATGTCCAAGAAGGAGCAGCAAGCTGAGGGAGAGAAGCTGGAAATCTATGTTTACAAATGCTAGTAGTCTGGGTAATAAAATCCAGATCTTCAAGCAGACTTGAATATTGTTGCTATATAGAAACATGGTTTAATGAGTGTCATGAATGGGTTACAGCCATTCTGGGATGCAACCTGTTCATCTCTATCCTTTCTGACAGACATGGGGGAGGCTTAGCTCTATATGTCAAAAACAACTTCAGAGCAACTAAAATGTATGGGGAAAGGAAGAAGCACTGTGGGCTGTTTTAAAAAGAGATAATGACACTTCATTTACACTGGTGTGGTATACAGGCCTCCAAATGATCCAAAAGAACTGGATAAAGATCCAGCCAAAGATATCTAAAAAGGTGGGAAGGAAGGGCAAAGTGTTGCTCATTAGAGATTTTTAATCTACCTGATGTGGATTGGAGTAACCTTGCTGCCAAATCTTGCAAGAAGTAAGAGATTGTGGAAGCCCTTAAAGGGGCTATGCTCAGACAAATGGTGATGGAACCCATTAGGGGAGGAGCATAATTGGATCTGGTATTCATGAATGGAGAGACTCTCTTAAATGGTGGATAGGTGCCTACCAGACGGTATGGTTGGAGATAAAAGCCAAAAAGGAGGGGAGTCACAAGAGGGTCAAGGTCTTGGATTTCAAAAACACAAACTTTTAAGTAAAATGGCTACATACCTCTAGAAGGAGCTTGAAGACTGGGAGGAAATGGGTGAAGTGGAACAACAGTGGACCACATTAAAAGAAGCTATAGAGTAAATAAAAGGGAAAAGGAAACAGATCTGGTTCTCCAAGGTGGTGGCTGGGCAAATAAAGGCAAAAAGATTGGCAGGAAGACCTTGTGAGACTGGAAAATTGGGCATCCAAATGGCAGATGAAATTAATGTGGATAAGTGCAAGGTGATGCATATAGGGAAAAATAACCCATGCTATAATTACACAATGTTGGGTTCCATATTAGGTGCTACAACCCAAGAAAGAGATCCAGGTGTTATAGTGGATAACACATTGAAATCGTCGGTACAGTGTGCTGCGGCAGTCAAAAAAGCAAACAGAATGTTGGGAATTATTAGAAAGGGAATGGTGAATAAAATGGAAAATGTCATAATGCCTCTGTATCGCTCCATGGTGAGACCGCACCTTGAATACTGTGTACAATTCTGGTCGCCGCATCTCAAAGGGGATGGAATTGCGATGGAGAAGGTACAGAAAAGGGCTACCAAAATGATAAGGGGAATGAAACAGCTCCCCTATGAGGAAAGACTAAAGCTTGGAGAAGAGACGACTGAGGGGGGATATGATAGAGGTGTTTGGGATCATGAGAGGTCTAGAACGGGTAGATGTGAATCGGTTATTTACTCTTTTGGATAGTAGAAAGATTAGGATGCACACCATGAAGTTAGAATGGGGCACATTTAAAACTAATCGGAGAAAGTTCTTTTTTACTCAACGCACAATTAAACTCTGGAATTTGTTGCCAGACGATGTGGTTAGTGCAGTTAGTATAGCTGTGTTTAAAAAAGGATTGGATAAGTTCTTGGAGGAGAAGTCCATTACCTGCTATTAAGTTCACTTAGAGAATAGCCACTGCCATTAGCAATGGTAACATGGAATAGACTTAGTTTTTGGGTACTTGCCAGGTTCTTATGGCCTGGATTGGCCACTGTTGGAAACAGGATGCTGGGCTTGATGGACCCGTGGTCTGACCCAGTATGGCATTTTCTTATGTTATGTTCATTCAAAAAATTTGTGTTCTAGCTGTAGAGGCAAAAACTCACAGTAAAAACTTTTTAAAATATATCCGAAGCAGAAAGACTGCGAGGGAGTCAGTTGGACCGTTAGATGATCGGGTTAAAGGGACACTTAAAGAAGATAAGGCCATCGCAGAAAAATTAAACAATTTCTTTGCTTCAGTGTTTACTGAAGAGGATGTTGGGGAGATTCTTGTTCTGGAGAAGGTGTTCATGGGTAACGATTCAGATGGACCTAACCAAATCACGGTGAACCTAGAAGATGTTGTAGACCTGAAACTGAAGAGTAGTAAATCACCTGGACTGGATGGTATACACCCCAGGGTTCTGAAGGAACTAAAAAATGAAATTTCAGACCTATTAGTAAAAATTTGTAACCTATCATTAAAATCATCCATTGTATCTGAAGACTGGAGGGTGGCTAATGTAACCCCAATATTTAAAAAGGGCTGCAGGGGTGATCTGGGAAACTACAGACCAGTTAGCCTGACTTCAGTGCCAAGAAAAATAGTGACTTCAGTGCCTTACAAATCTGCTTCACTTTTTTGAAGGGGTTAATAAACATGTAGATAATAAACAGGCAGATGTAGTGTATTTGGATTTTCAGAATGCATTTGGCAAAGTTCCTCATGAGAGGCTTCTAGGAAAAGTAAAAAGTGGATTACAAACTGGTTAAAAGACAGGAAACAGAGTAGGATTAAATGGACAATTTTCTCGGAGCAGGGGAGTGGGTGGTGGAGTGCCTCAGGGATCTGTACTGTGACCTGTGCTTTTCACTATATTTATAAATGATCTGGACAGGAATATGTCGAGTGAGGTAATCAAATTTGCAGATGTTACAAAATTATTCAGAGTAGTTAAATCACAAGTGGAGTGATAAATTGCAGGAAGACCTTGTGAGACTGGAAAATTGGTCATCCAAGTGGCAGATGAAATTTAATGTGGATAAGTGCAAGGTGATGCATATAGGGAAAAATAACCCAATGTTAGGTTCCATATTAGGAACTACCACCCAGGAAAGAGATCTAGGCGTCATAGTGGTTAATACATTGAAATCGTCAGTTCAGTGTGCTGCAGCAGTCAAAAAAGCAAACAGAATGTTGGTAATTATTTGCAAGGGAATGGTGAATAAAACGGAAAATATCATAATGCCTCTGTATCGCTCCCTGGTGAGACCACACCTTTAATATTGTGTACAATTCTGGTCGCCACATCTCAAAAAAGATATACCGTATTTTTCGCTCCATAAGATGCACCTGCCCATAAGACGCACCTAGGATTCAGAGGGGGGAAATTTAAAAAAAAAAAAAAAAATTTGTGCTAAACCGGCTCTGTCCCCGGGCGTCTGTGCGTCTTATGGAGCAAATTAGGGGAGTGCATAACTTTCTTTTTTTTCTCCCCATTTTGTTTTCGGGTCTGGGGAGGGCCATTTCGGTCCACTCCCCAGATCAGAAAACTTTTTTATTTTTTTCTGGGAACACCCTCCTGACCCCCCCCCCCCCCCAAGACCTGCCAGAAGTCCCTGGTGGTCCAGCGGGGGTCCAGGAGCGGTCCAGAGCGATCTCCTGGGCTTTGGGCAGTCGGCTGCCAGTAATCAAAATGGCGCCGATGGCCCTTTGCCCTTACTATGTCACAGGGGCTACCGCTGCCTTTGGTCGGCCCCAGTGACATTGTAAGGGCAAAGGGCCATCGGCACCATTTTGATGCCTGGCAGCTGACGGCCCAAGGCCAGGAGATCACCCCCGGACCGCTCCTGGATCCCCGCTGGACCACCAGGGACTTTTGGTAGGTCTTGGGGGGGTCAGGAGGGTGGGGGGTTGTAGTAAATTAAATTGGCAGGTCTTGGGGGAGTGTGGGAGGGGGGGTTGTTAGATTTTTTTTTATTTTTTTTTTTTTTATATTCGCTCCATAAGACGCACAAACATTTCCCCCCCACTTTTGGGGGAAAAAAAGTGCGTCTTATGGAGCGAAAAATATGATGGAGAAGGTACAGAGAAGGGCGACCAAAATGATAAAGGGGATGGAACATCTTCCCTATGAGGAAAGACTAAAGAGATTAGGACTGTTCAGCTTGGAGAAGAGACAGCTGAGGGGGGATAGGATAGAGGTGTTTAAAATCATGAGAGGTCGAGAACGGGTAAAAGTGAATCGGTAATTTACTCTTTCGGATAATACGATTAGGGGGCACTCCATGAAGTTAGCATGGGGCACATTTTGAAACTAATCAGAGAAAGTTCTTTTTCACTCAACGCACAATTAAACTCTGGAACTTGTTGCCAGAGGATGTGGTTAGTGCAGTTAGTGTAGCTGGGTTTAAGAAAGGTTTGGATAAGTTTTTGGAGGAGAAGTCCATTACCTGCTATTAATTAAGTTGACTTACCAGTAATAGCAGTAGCATGGAATACATAAGGATAAGCAAATGTTCTCCACAATTTCACCTTTGTTTTCGCCAAAGTGCTTCATCTTAGAAACAGCTGTGAGACGGGATGTAAGAACGCTGAGAAGTTGGGAGCATCTTTGTGCTTTTTTTGGTGAAAGGAGGTAAGAAACGAAAGTAAAATTGTGGTGTGGACCCATTGAAAGATTGGGAGTGTAGCACTTTGGCGAAAACAAAGGTGAAATTGTGGAGAACGTTTGCTTATCCTCAGTGGAAGAACTAAGAGGAATTGAAGAGAGAGAGAGGATACATTTGGGTGAATTGTTGGAGAAGATCGTTGAAGATTGGTGTTAGTAATGATTCACATTACGCTCCCCTGCAGAAGCCTATTGAGTGGCAAAACATGTTGGGAGTATAAAGAGGGTGTAAAAAGAAGCATCAATTTGTGGGGAAATGGGTGTTAAAAAAAAAAAAAAAAAAAAAAAAAAAAAAAAAAAGAGAGCAAAATTGTCAGATTTTTTAAAATTGTATGGATGTGTGTATGAATGGTAGTTTTTAATGATTGTGTTTTTTGAAAATTTGATATTCACTTGATGTATCCAATGAAGAATAAATATTGTAAAATGTATTGAAATGTTTAGATAAAATTTTTGTATACAATAAAAAAAATTTCTAATCAATATATGTCACTAAATATGGTATAATGGGCTCCATAGAGAGGCATAACTAGCAGGAAAAAGGTGGTAATGCCCCTGTACAAATTATTGGTGAGGCTTCAGCTATAGTACTTCAGTTCTGTAGGCTTTGCCTCAAAAAGGATAGTGATAGCATGGAAGCAGTCCAGAGAGAGGCAACCAAAAACGATGTGAAGTCTGCACAGAAAGCCACACTCTGGAAGAGAGGAGAGACAGGGGAGATATGATACAGATCTTCAAATATCAGAATGGAATTAATGATATGCAAATACATCTCTTCTGTTGGAAAGGAAGCTATGAAACTAGAGGTCACAATATGAAACTCCAAGGGGGAAAACTCAGGAGCAATGTCAGGAAATGTCTTCAAAGAAAAGGTGGTAGATGCATGGAATGCCCTTCTGAAAGAGGTGGTGAAGTAAAGAATGGTAATGGAATTCAAATGAGCATAGGAGAAACAGAGGATTCTTGCTGGCTTGAGAATGGAAATGAAGAATTAAGGTAACTTCTCTGCTGTACATGAGGTTTACATATAGGCTTGGAGGTGGCCTGCATGGAGCAGCAGTTGCTACTAGAAGGCTACATTGCTCTCCACTTTGGGGGTGGGGAGGGAAATTGGAATCAATGACCTCCAGCATTGGACCTCGACGTTATTTACAGATTTTTATACTGCCTATCTGAAAAGACATTCTAAGCGGTGTACAATTTACATGCACATAATATTAAAAACAGCAAAAATTACAAATTAGCAAGCAAACATACGACTTATTTAAAAGCATCACGGAATAAATGAGCCTTCAATTTCTTATGAAACAACTTGTAGTCTATGATGATGTGAAGGTTGAGAGGTAGATTGTTCCACAATGTTGACCCAACAATTGTGAAAGCATGTGAACAGGGAAACTGCACTTGGACACTTTTTTTTTTTTATGAGAGGGCACTTCCAACAAAGATTGTGACATGGTATGCAAGACTCTGGATGGTCTTTATTTGGTAAGATTCTCAGATAAATAAGAGGGAACTTCTTCTTGTAACACCTTATAAATTAAGACAGCAACTTTAAAATAGAAAAGCAAGAAGTAATCAGGCAAGCAGCAGAGTTTTGCAAAAGCTGCAAGGCATTAAGGGCCAGATTTTCAAAGGGGTACGTGCGTAAGATGTTGAGTAGGCTCGGCGGCGCGCACAAGCCCCTGGGACGGCGTGTCATTTGGGAGCAGGGCTGCAGGCGTGGTTCCGGCCCGGGGGTGTTTCGGGGGGATGGCCGAGGCCTCTGAAACGGCTCCCGGGCCTAGGAATCGTGCGCCAGCCCATTGCACGCAAGTTATGCCTACTTCTGGCAGGCGTACAACAAGAGGTAGGGGGGTTTAGATAGGGGGGAGGCTGAAGGAAAGTTCCCTCCGAGGCTGCTCAGATTTCGGAGCGGCCTCGGAGGGAACGGAGGCAGGCTGCGTGGCTCGGCGCGCGCAGGCTGCCGATTTTGGGCAGCCTTGCGTGTGCCGACCCCGGATTTTAATGGATACGCGCGTATCTATAAAAATCCCGCATACTCTTGTTTGCGCCTGGTGCGCGAACAAAAGTACATGCGGGCGCAGATTTATAAAATCTACCCCTAAGCATGTATTTTGGAAGGCCTAAATATTTAACGAGTTGTAGTAATCACCACGTTCTTTGTCGAGCGCTACTTCAGCGTAATGTTTGTTTAATGTACAGCGATGTGATATCTCCGATGAGCGTCGGTATATAAAACCGTTAAATAAATAATGGAGGTCAAAATAAAAGCCTGTATTAAGTTCAAAAATCATTCATAGGCAGTAAATACTTCAAATGACTTTTCAATTGCAGCTTGAAAGAACCAGCTTTGATAATAGTGGCCAGCTGGGGTTTGAGAGAAAATATTGAATGTCTCAAACAGATTCCCTGAAAATGAATGGAGCTTCTTCTACCATCAGACCAGCTAACTGAGACTGATGTGGAAACTTGCTAATCCAGATAGCTTTGGTTTTAGCTATGTTTAAAATTAAATTGTTAGCTGTCAACCAAATGTTGATATCATGTACACAAAACACAGGCTTAATGGTGGAAGTTAAACAAGTGGATACTGGGAACAGAAACTGAATATGATCTGTATATATTTTAAACTCTACGTTGTGGGTAGACAAAAGGGTGCAAAGAAGCAATAGATATAGATTAAATAACAGAACAAAAAGCAGTGCAAGTGATGTTTCCTGAATGATCTTTTTTGACCAATTTTGATTTGACACTGTGTTTGAGAGAGAGAGAAGATTCAAACCAGACTTCTATGGTCAAGGGGTACTGATATGCACACATTTCTGGAAAAAACACAGGACTACTTCTACAGCCAAGTCCAAAAGCAAAGCATATTTAAGCAGCATTGTCTGAACTATCAAGGCTGCTCACCCCGTAAAAGTGTTGCTAGCAGTAATTTTGTAATGGGTTTGACAGTTGCTTAGATTTTAATGTAGATATTACTACCCTTAACATAAGGCTTGTGGGTAACCAGCACAGAGAGGCAGTTACTACCATAATGAACTTGCTGGGCAGACTGGATGGACCATTTGTTTTTTTTCTGTCATTACTATGTTTCTATTTAATGCTTTTAAAAGGCTGTGCTTTTGGGATGTCCCATCTGGCAATTTCAAAGATACCAAATCCCACCTCTTCGTTTGCAGCAGCAACAGCTTCTAACCCAAAGTTGACAGTGAGAATGCAATCAACCTAATGTGGCAGAACAGGCCCAACCAAAGCCTGGGCCAAATTTTTGACCATCTTACAAACCTAATAGCCA
Organism: Rhinatrema bivittatum; assembly: GCF_901001135.1. Classification (NCBI taxonomy): domain Eukaryota; kingdom Metazoa; phylum Chordata; class Amphibia; order Gymnophiona; family Rhinatrematidae; genus Rhinatrema; species Rhinatrema bivittatum. The sequence continues at coordinate 342,801,165 of NC_042617.1, forward strand.
TCCTTCCTAGTAGGAGGGAGGATTCAGCCCTACCTGGAGGAATGGCATAAGATTACTACAGATCACTGGGTACTCCCGACTCCCCACGCTTCCTCCGAAATTCAGCCTTCAATCCAGATCCATCTCATTTAGTGCAGCTCCACCTGGAAGTGCAGTCAATTCTCAGTAAATGAGTGATAGAACCTGTTCTGCCCAAGCAGCATGGCCAGGGGTTCTACTTCTGCTACTTCCTTATCAACAAGGAAACCTGGAGATTGAGACCTATCCTGAATTTAAGAAGCCTAAACAAGAATCAGCTCTGGGACAAATTTAAAAATGAGCTCCTTTTACATTATTCTCACCTTCTGCCAAAAGTGAGAATGAATATGTGCACTGGATGTGAAGGATGCTTACGCTCAAACCCATCCATTCCTCCCACTAGCTTATCTATGGTTTGTGGTATATTCCTCCATTTACTAGTACCAAGTACTCCCCTCTGGACTACACAGAGGGTTTTCACCAAATGTCTAGCTGTAATAGCAGCACACCTTCGTCGCCAAGCCATCCAGGTCTTCCATTAACCTAGCCAACTGAACATAAGAAAATGCCATACTGGGTCAGACCAAGGGTCCATCAAGCCCAGCATCCTGTTTCCAACAGTGGCCAATCCAGGCCATAAGAACCTGAATTCTTGGGAAGGTATTCTTGCCTCTGTGGAGAAGTAGATGTAATTCTTAGTCGTTAGGCTTCCTAGTGAAATTCGCAACATCGATTCTAGTTCCAACCCAGAGAATAAAATTCATAGAAGCATGGATAGATTCCCTGAAAGAAAAAGCCTTCCTTCCTATCAGACCAGGCAAACACATTCAAGACTGTATATTGGCTACTGAATGCAGATCTCACAATAGCCAGAGACATTCTAGACATTCTGGAACAAATGGTGGCAGCAGTTCATATACAGCCCGATACTGTAAAACCGCGGGAGAGCGGACGAACGCCCGCTCTCCTGGCGCACGCACCGGCCCTTGGCCGGTGCGAGCGATCCAGTATGCAAATTAGGCGATGCGGTGCAAACGAGGAAAAGGAGGCGCTAGGGACACTAGCGCGTCCCTAGCGCCTCCTTTTGGCCTGGAGCGGCGGCTGTCAGCGGGTTTGACAGCCGACGCTCAATTTTGCCGGCATCTGTTCTCGAGCCCGCTGACAGCCACGGGCTCAGAAACCGGACGCCGGCAAAATTGAGCGTCTGGTTTTCGGCCCGACAGCCGCGGGCCGAATTCAAAATTTATTTATTTTTTTTTTTACTTTTTTTTACTTTTGGGGACCTCCGACTTAATATCGCCATGATATTAAGTCGAAGGGTGCACAGAAAAGCAGTTTTTTACTGCTTTTCTGTGCACTTTCCTGGCGCCGGAAGAAATTAGCGCCGACCTTTGGGTCGGCGCTAATTTCTTAGAGTAAAATGTGCGGCTTGGCTGCACATTTTACTTACTGGATCCCGCGCGCATACCTAATAGGGCCATCAACATGCATTTGCATGTTGAGGGCGCTATTAGGTGCCGCGGGTGGGCCGCGTGTTTTCCTCCCCTTACTGAATAAGGGGTAAGGGAAAACACGCGTCCAGAGCAGGCTGACAGTGCGCTCCGACGGAGCACACTTTACTGTATCGACCTGATTGTTAGCTGACCTGCCTTCACATGAGACTCCTACAGTGGGGCCTCTGTTCCTAATGAATTCAGCCTTTGAGAATCTTGGTGGAAGTCATAGAAACATAGAAATGATGGCAGAAGAAGACCAAACAGCCCATCCAGTCTGCCCAGCAAGCTTTCACACTTATTTTTTTTTCTCATACGTATCTGTTACTCTTGGCCCTTATTAGTAACTTTTTGATTCTAGTTACCTTCCACCCCCGCCACTGATGTAGACGAGCAGTGCTGGAGCTGCATCTAAGAGGAGTAGTAATTGCCACAATAAGCAATCTACTCCCACACTGATTTGTTTACCCAGACTATGTAATTCAGTCCTTGTTGGTTGTTGCCTGAATATAAATCCTCTTTTCCTCTTTCCCCCCTGCTGTTGAAGCAGAGCTATGCTGGATATGCATTGAAAGTGAAGTATCAGACTTATTTGGTTTGGGGTAGTAACAAGCAAGCTACTCCCCCGCTTTTTTTGTGAATGCAAATCCTTTTTTTCCACATTTCCTCTTGCCGTTGAAGCATAGAGCAATGTTGGAGTCGCATTAACAGTGAGTATGTTTATTGAATAAGGGTATTAATCTCCAGGTAGTAGCTGTCATTCCCGCAAGCCACCCCCATCCCTCTTCTCTTCATTCACATCCTCTAGACTTTATGGATTCACAGTATTTATCCCACGCCCCTTTGAAATCCTTCACAGTTTTGGTCTTCCCCACTTTCTCCAGAAGGGCATTCCAGGCATCCACCATCCTCTCCATGAAGAAATACTTCCTGACATTGGTTCTGAGTTTTCCTCCCTGGAGCTTCAAATCGTGACCCCTGGTTCTGCTGATTTTTTTTCCAACGGAAAAGGTTTGTCATTGACTTGGGATCATTAAAACCTTTCAAGTATCTGAAAGTCTGTATCATATCACCTCTGCTCCTCCTTCACTGGTAGCTACAACCTTTTAACCTTCAAGAAGGGGGCACCATGTTTGCTTTCTTACCAATTAAAGTTGGCGACTAACACCACATCAAAGGATGGGAGCCCACATAGTCCTATTTCAAACTCAACGGGCTTGGACATTAATAGACAATTTCAGATCAGCCTCCTAGAACTGTGAGCGATCAGATACACTTTGACTACTTTCACACATCTCCTCCAGTGGAAGAGTGTTCTCATGCAAGCTGCGTACCAGGTAGCTATGTTCTATGTGAACAAATAAGGTGGATCCCTCTGTCAGGAGGTGATAAGAGATGGGAATGGGTATGCAAACATCAACCTTTCCTGAAAGCAGCCTATCTTTTTAGAATTTCCAAAATGTTTGACTCTGCTGAGACTATCTCAGCTTTCGCCCACACAGGTGGTCCCTGCAACAATCAACTGCCAACAGACTATGTAGTCTATGGGGACTTCAAATAATTGACCTTTTTGTGACAGAGGAAAACAGAAAAGTGGAAAGATTTTTCTTAATTTTGCCCAGCCAACTCAAATCCTCTCAGGACGCTTTTCTGCTCAACTGGCATGCAGATCTCCTGTACACTTTTCCACATGTTCTGTTGGTCACCAGGACAGTTCAAAATGTTCTCAAGGACTGGGCCCGACTGATTCTTTTTGCTCCAGTATGTCCCATACATATTTTATATATGTACTTGGTACAGCTATCCAGCACCTCTCTAATCCATCTCAGGGCAGTTCCGTCCTTACTAACTCATGAAGAAGAATGTCTCTATATCATCTGAACCTTCCCTCCCGCAACCTGACAGCATGGATGTAGAATGCTTACTGATCACACACTTTTCCTTACCCAAAGAGGTTGATGATATAGTAGTGACTGCCCAGAGGCCATCTGCTAGAAGAGCTTATAGATTCAAATGGAAAGGGTTCTCATTTTGGTGTCTACAGACTTCCTTGGACCCAATCGCATGTGAACCAAAAGACCTACTTATGTACTTACTGTTTGTCTTCCTTTGATCTCCATATCTCATCAGTGAAAGTTCATATCAGTGCCATATTAGCCTACCACTTTCAAATTGAGGGTAGGCCAATCTCAATTCATCTGCTGATATCCAATTTCTTGAAAAGCTTATGGCGTACTAAACCTCCAGTTGTCAATCTTTTCCTGTTGGGACCTGAATGTAGTTCAGCACAATTAACTAAGTCTCCATTTGAACCATTGGAGTCTGCTGCTCAGATTTCTCACATAGAAAGTATTATTCCTAGTCCCAATCACATCAGTCAGAGTCCGTAAACTCTCCTTATTGGACAGTATTCATTTGGCTAGCACTGTTTGTGCATTATGTCATAGACATCCAGCTCGCAGACTCTTATGAGCTCAAGTGAGAACCATGGCAGCATCAGTGGCTCATCCGAGTGCAGTACCTATTGAAGACACCTGCAAAGTTGCAACTTGGTTGTCGATGCACATCTTCACATCCCGTTATTGTAGGGACAATTTATCAAAAAATGACAGTAAATTTGGGCGAGCAGTTTTGCACAGTCCTCTCTCAATGATGGCTTCTAGGCACTGTTTATTTATCAAATGCTCTGCTGCATCCCTCAACTTGGGACTCCCCATATGTAGTCATGGCTAATTCAGCCCTGCTTATCGACAGAGAAAGCAAGTTCTCCATAGACAGCAGGAAGAATTAGCCATGCTAAATACCCGCTCTGTAGCAACACCTGTGTAGGAATTCTGCACATGCTCAGTTCAGTAAAAGCTGTATGAGCTTAGAGTCAGATCTGTGCAGTCTATTGCCCACATCATGACTATGGCGAACATCATGTAAGGTAAGCAGACTTACTTTCTGGTGTGGTCATTGTCACAGAATAAGGTGATTTGAAAGGATTTTTAACAGCCATTTCTATGTACTTTAGATCCTTATTTTCCTTTTCACTTCCACTCCCATCCCAGGATCACGCTTACTGATTGAGGAAAATGGATTGCTGAGCTTGAGCTGGGTTTTTTTTTTTTTTTTTTGCTACTGATTATTGCTGAATAAAAGCAGTCCATTTTCCGAAGTGACGAATGGGGAGAATGCAGTTTGAGCCGAACAGTACCTTGTCACAAAGAAGAAATACGGAAGGTATAATAATAATTTTGTGCTGGAAACTGAACAGTGAAACCTGGAGAGCTTGAGCAACTGTTTCCCCAAATGTGTTTTGCAGTCCAAAGGCCTCTTCTGTGTAGCAAAAACAAAAAAAAATAGTGAGTTGCTTGAGTACTTATCCAGATAACTCATAGCAGAACCCTCCCCAATAGCAGTAACCTTAGAAGGCGATGGGAGATGAAAATGCAACACCGTGAAGACACATGACATAGTGTCTCAAAGCAAAGTTCCTCAAATTCAGCTGCAAGAGACCACAGAATAAGATCTCTTTACCACATTCATTAGGTCATTCATCAAAATGTGTTAACGCCATAATGCATGCGATAATGCTAGCATGTGGCGTAAATGCAAATTTTTGGAAGGGGTGGTATCAGGGAGGAGTTTAGGAGGGATTTATGAAAATGAGGGGCACTATCACACCGTGTGATAGCATAATGCATGCTATCACACGTTTTTAATGCTGGAAATAATTACACCTTTTTTCCTGGCGTTAAGCTGTGAAATATGCCTGAATTGGCTGTAACGCAATTTGCGATAAATTTTTAGAATTGCATTTCTGGGCTGGGGAGAGGAGAGGTAAGGTTAGGTAGGTAGAAAGAGCGAGCCTCTGGGGAGGCCCTCACAGTGTGCAACTATTTATGTCTCTTTAGGAGGGCCATCTAATAGCTTGAGGTGAGGTGTTGGTGGTGGTTTAGGGGCCAGTATCTCAAATAGAGTGAGACGTATGAACAGCACAGTACACCTCAGTGAAGATTTGACGTCATTTGGCATGTGGAAAGTCTCACAAAGATGACATTTTGTACTATGTTATCACGCCCTAGCTTGATGGTACACTGTTATAGAGTCCATCAAGCTAGGGTGAGAGAACATAGTAGAAATGGCATCTTTGTGAGACTTTCCTCTAGGGGTAAGATTGGTAAACAAAAATGTAAATTCAGATACAAATCGCTGCACAGATGGAAGGTTCTGAAGTAGCTTTTTCTTAGGGGGGGGGGGAGGCTAAGCTGTCTGGAACTTTTATTTGTGCACAAACAGGTTTTTGTTTGCAGATATTTTAAACTGTACCCAGTATAAGGGACAAATGGGTTCAACAAGTTGCATCCTTTACTTTCAGAGCTGTCTATTCTTATACTTGGTATTAAATTTTAATAATATATTTGGGTTTTATCCAATGCAATTATACAAAGATGAGGATGAGTGAGTTTTTGAAAACCTGCTTGCCTGATTGGTGTGGCTTATCTTGGTCTCTAGGCAACCTTGTCTTCACCCTGTTCAAGGAGGAAAGCATCTTTGGCCCTGTTTGAGATTCTTGACGAAAGCAGGTAGCAGAATAATTTTCTACTCTGGAGCTCAGGAAGAAGCATTGTCAGCAGAAGGAAGTAATGACTTTGGCCTCAATCCAAGTGTGGGAGGGGTTGGGGAGAAAAAAAAAGTGAAGGAGCTGTGGGGGTGACTGGAGGAGGAGAGGATTGCATCATAGAGGGGGGGGGAGGAAGAATGGGAAGCAACTTTCTCCATCTGTGCCTGAGAAGAGGGTGAGAGAGCTGAGAGCGTGGGGTAAGAAGAAGAGAGGGCAGAGAGGCGCATGAGGCATCTTCTTCCCCCATCTGGGTCTGGGAGGAGAGTGTGAAAGCTGAAGTAGGTGGGGAGAATATAGGGAGGTGTCTAGCTGTTGTGTGTCGGGGAGGAGTGAGCCCACTTGAAGGGGGGTGGGGAGGGGAGAGAAGGGAGATGGCTGAGGGATGATGGAGAGAGAATGGAGGAAGTGGAAAAAGAGGCGAGAAGATTGCAGTAGGAGAGGACTAGAATAGAGGTGGGCTGTGGCAAGGATGAGGTGGATGAGAGGGTTATACCAGAATGGGGAGGGAGGGAGGGGGGTGCATTCAGTATACTCCTTCCCTCCCCCAAAAGAAATTGGAGGCCAGAGTACATGGGAGTGCATTTTGTTCTTGGCAAGTAGAGCCTGGGGGCATTTTGTAGTCCCTGTTAATGATTAGGAGGAGGAGGATAGTAATTTTGTGCACATAGTGGATATTTATTTCCCCACTGCACTAGGTACTCCAGTTTTTCTACCCTAGAAAAATTAAGGACGAAGTGGCCATGCTAAGATGTGACTTACACAGATGTTGCAAGCAGACAGGTTAAATGGCAGAACTATCCCTCTATCCAATAAGCTCATTTACACGTTTGACCAGTCTTGAGTGCTTCAGTTCTCTGTGGATTCACAGAAAGATCTACCTAGTATGCTTTACCACTGTGCTCTTAGTAGTGTGAAGTATGGGCTCGTTCCAATTGAAATTCAGTTTGCACAGCTTCTTGTTGTCAAGTCCCTGAGAGAGACGCTAAGATGTAAATCGCACATGATGTGTGCTGATTTTTATATTAGTATACAGAATCCTTCTAGGCACTAAGCTGTGTAGTTAAGACATGTTCATTAGAATTATTGGTATTTTGTTAATTGAATTTGCAAAATACATTAGACTTTTTTTTCATTGAGCAAAATATAAAGCAGTGCGTCTTTTGTAGGCATTGCTTCACAGGAACAGGTGTGGAAGTCGCCGCTCATTTAGAATGTGTAATAAATGTAAAGGTATGCCATCAAGATTGGCATAATGAACATATTTTTGTAATAGATTCATTATGGTAGAGGGTTCTGCACTTAATTGGGTGGCTTCATTCCTGTCTGTCTGCTATTGTTCTGTGTTAATGGGTTTACATCTTAGTTGGCATGTACAGATGTGGTATCCATAAGGCTCTTCCTTATTGCCTTTATTTTTTTAATATCTTTATGTGACAATTAGGAAGCCTTTTTTTATTCTTTAGAGCTCACTGGGTTCCTGTGTGTGGATATTCAGATGGTGGTACCCATGAGAAATAACACTACTGTGCTGTTGGATTATCTTGTATTATTTAGATTTAGCTCATGTGGTAAATGATGGCAGAGAGAGACCAAATGGTCCATCCAGTCTGCCCGGTAAGGTGTTCAGAGCTGTAGCTGCCGCTCCATGCAGGTTACCCCCATCCAGAAAAGTTACCATGTGTTACACATGTGACAGCAGCTAATCCAGGTTGCAGGTACTTGGCAGATCCCATAAAGTAGATCTAATTCTTGGCCACTCCCAGGGGATAGCAACAGCCTCCTTTAATATACCTGGCTGTTGGACTTTTCCTCCAACAACTTGTCCAAACCTCTTAAACCCCACTGTTCTAGTCTCTTTGAGCGGTCTCCAGCAACAGATTGCACAGATTGATAGTACGCTGAATGAAAGTGCTTTCTACGAGATGCTTTGAATCTGTTGGTGGTTTGCTTCATGGAGTGCCCCCATGTTTAATTATTATTTGAAAGGGTAAATAATCGCCTTTATGTACCCATTCCTCCCCATGTATGATTTTATAAACTTCTGTCATGTCCCCTCTTGGCCATCTCCTTTCCAAACTGAAGAGCCCTGGCCTGCGGAGCCTCTCATCATAGGAGAGATGTTGCCCTCCCCTGCACTTTTTCTAGTCTTGAGGTGAGCTGACCAGACCTGCACACAGTAATCAAGGGAGCTGTCTTTTAGATAGCTTGGGTATATTCCATGGCGCAGCTGCACCGCTGAGCATCCTGTCTGTTAGCTGGGAATGTTTACCAAGCTAACTTTCTCAGCTGGATTGTAGTTAGATATCTACCTCACAATGTATTAAGAGAAAATAAATAAAATCTTCATTTTTTTTAAAAATGTCTTAAACGGCAATACAAATTTTCAAAATAGCAGATACCAATAACACTCAATTAAAATTGATAATTTTAAAAATCCTCTGCTCTCCATACCTGGAAATTTCTGAATTCCAGTCATCTTGAGATTGTCATGGATTAGAGATGGGGGGGGGGGGGGGGCGGGAAGGGGGGTTGGCACACAAACTTTCTCCTCTCTGTCTCTCATGTACACACTAAAACATAAATCACTAATACATATATTCATTCTTGCACATGCTTGTTCGCTGACGCACACGCTTGCTTACTGACTCGCACGCTTGCTCAAGCTTGCGCACTCTTTCTTTTCTCATTTCGAAATGCACAAGCAGCAACAGTCACTTTAAATAAATGAAAATAAAAAACAAACAAAACACGTTTTTACTTACGTTAGTTGTCAGATGGGATCTAGGCAGGGCTCCCATGACAACAGGATCTGAGTGAACTGTCGAATTTCCTGGATGAGATGTCCCTAGGTTGGGGAAGGAGTGTGCTGGAATGCCCCAGTTCTGGGGGTTTTGTTTTTTGGTTTGTTTTTTTAAACCACAGCCAAGCATAGGGGATGGGAAGGGGGTGCCTGATGACAGATCAAAACAGTGGAGGGCACTCAGCAAGTAGTAAGGCAGTGGCTGGAGATCTGTTGTACTGACTACCTCCTACCCAAAGAGGCAGTGCCACAGAAGAGAGAAGGCAGAACCAGTGTGAGGAAAGGCCATGGCAGAAGTGCTTCGCGGCTCACTGCACTGCTTCATGGCAGGGGAGTTTGAAGCACCAGGCCGGTCTGGGGATGGGTCAAGGTCTATGGAGGGCATTGGGTGGGGGGAACAACATGAAAGCAGGCAACTCATGAGCACAGTGATCCTCTCCCTTCTCAGCAGCCTGCTCAAGATGAATTGTAACATTACAACTTCCGCCAGAGCCAGTTCCTGAGAAAGGAGAGGATCGCCGCTTGCAGGAGGCAGACAACAGACCTGCGTGTGCAGGTCTGTTGTCAGGAGCTGCAGTTTGAGCTGGAAGAAGATCAGAAAGAAAATAATCATTGGATGCCTTTTCCCTGCATCTTTGTGTTTCTTTCAATACCACTAGTGGCAAAACTCTGAAAAAAAAATTGAGAGGAGACTGGGAGGGGCTGATTGCCATAGTTCCCTCTTGGCTGAGACAAATTTAGGTTCTGATCCTTTGGGATATATCCATCAGATAACCAATCAAGTTGGACATTTTCCCAATTCTGTCATCACAGCAATTTTGCTTTATCCCAGCCTCCAGTCTCTCACCCTCATGGTCTTAATGTCGAGAGTGAGGTAATATGCTCTACGGTTTTTCCAATTCAAGAATCCTCTAGAAGGTTATCTGATTGTCTGATGTGACCAAGTCCTAGATCCTTTTTTTCTGGCCCACACAAACAAATTGAATATCTTCTACATGTTTCTGAATCTGGGCTCCAGGCCAACTCTGTAACAATATAGCTTAGTGTGATTGATGCAGACCATTATTATATAGAAGGAAGTAGGATTTTGTGTACAAACCAAGATTTATGCAGGACGTGCTTCATTTGTAGACTCCCATCAAGTCTCCCTCAGGGTCATGGGACCTCTGTGTGGTTTTTCACACAGCTAATGAAAGGTTACTTTTTTTTTGGTTGTGGTCACTTCAGCCTATAGAAGCCCTAGTAATTTATCCACCTTCTATTAAATTTCATCATGACAGTATGGTGCTATACACACATCCTAACCTTCTGCTTAAAGTTATATTCAACATCCATCTTGGTGCCAGAATTTTTACCAAAGTCACATGACGACAGACGTGAAAAAGCCCTTCATACTCTGGATTGTAAGAGAGCTATTGCTTTTTACCTGGAGTCCACCCAGCTTTTTGTTTCATTTTGCTGTTTCAAAGAGAAGATTGCCCTGTTGGATAGCAGATTGTATATCTTTCATATCTTTCCAAGCTGATATGACCTTGGAAGGGGTCTGTCAAGGCCCAAAATGTCAGTTATAGTTATTTCAGTGGCCTATATCCGAAGTCCATCTCTAATGAGGAGATATGTAGAGCTGCAATTTGGACTTCTGTTCACACACACACACATATCCAGTGTGTGATGTGATGCGGGTGTGGGCAGTCCATTCTCCATGGTCTCTTAGTTAGAGCGCAAACCCCCTTAAGCCTATGTTATTTAGGATTGTCTTTCTGTTAAAACAATGCCTCTTTTTTTTTTTTTTAACCCACCAAAGAGTTTTTTCATGCTTTTGGTGGGATGGTGGTGGTAGCGGCTGGTATTTCTCTTTACTTTTTAAAAGTTAACCTTTAGCCAGGGAATCCCATCAGTGTGACACCTTACCTGCAACAGGCGTTCTCTGAAGAAAGAGGAATCGCCAGTCACTTATGTTTTCCCTCCCCTTCTGGAGTTTGGCCATGCAGCAGGCCTCAGTTCTGTTCAGCTAATAAGCCTCAGTAACCAGGAAACTGCCATGCCTGTGCAGAGGGACCTTTGAGTTTTCCTAGATATTCCTGGAAACCATGTTGGCACCATTAGATAACATCACACATCAGTGTCACTGGCGAGTCACTTGTCTTTAGAGAACGCCTGTTTTCAGTAAGCAATTTAACTTTATTTCAAAAGAACAAATGGAGGCTAAAAAAGAGAATGCAAATAGATAAAAGTATTCAGCATCTAGAAACACAGGAGCAAGGAGTTTTAATGGAGAAGTCTGAAATAAGTTTCAGATTTTATTTTTAAGGTTGTCCTTTGATTGCAAGCATTATGACTTTTTTTTTGGATAACCCCCTACTCTTGCAGTTAAATTGGTTGCCAGTAGTGGACTGATGTTGGTTTAAAAATCTGGTTTTGGCAATTAAAGTGCTTAAAGGAAACCGTTCCCCTCAACTGAGAGGCTGTTTGAAATGATAGTACGCTAAGAGAAATCTTAGATCAGCAGGGAAACATCTTTTGCAATTACCTCCTACTAAGGCATTTTACCATTCTCGTCTGTTTATCAGATCATTTTTGGCAGTTGTCCCAAGTTTGTGCTGGGAGCGGAAAACTATCTGTTGAAATTTTGCAAACAATTAGAATCCTGGCTTTTGACCTCTAGTAGCAGTGGATCTTAGCTGAGTACTAATTGTACAGGTATAGGTTTCAATTAGCATGATCTGATTTGTATGGTAAGATATGCTAATGGGGCTGTAGGATTGTTTTAATTTGTCTAAAATATTGTTTGCTGTTTCCTCTGTTCAAGGCTTTGGGTGATTTTTAATCTTAAAGCGATTAAGAAATGATAAATAAATAGTTACAATAGGTTTATGAAGGGGAATGCATTTTAAGAAATTCACCTAAAAACAAGGACTGTATTGTCCAGAGATGAGACTGCTTTAAGGCATCTGTGCATCCTAGGGCAAAGCTGGATGTAATTTGCCTTATGGTGTTTATGTCCTCTGGTTTAGTAAAGATATGTGTTGCTTCAACTAGGAACATAACGGAAAATGCTTCCCATCGTATTATTTTCTTGTAAATATTTATTGACCTTGTCATAGTTCATTTGGGTCATTGACTTGCGTTCCCTTGATGCCAGAATAAAACAGCTTGAAGCAAACTGAACTGAAAAGCAAAAGGAGTTATCAAGTTTTGCTATTTTTGAATTCTTAACTTTCTTTGTTTCCTCCCAGCTGCTTTATCTTTAACTATGATAACTTTGAAAATGGAGCATAGCTTTTCAATAGTGCATGCACAGTAGCAGGGGCTGTGCGCATGCATTCACAATGTTTCTGTGCCACTGGATTGCTGCTGCTGTGTGAGATGGGCACAGCTGAGAAGCAGGATGAGGGTTGCATTCCACCAGGCCACAGCCATTCCTGCTTTTCTCCCAGACAGTGGGATGAGAATGAACTGACATGTACCACCCGACTTTTAACTCTGCTGCCAATCTTGAATTGCCAGTCATCTTGTATAACGACCGGAAACTGAGGGTCCTTTACCTGTGGTAACAAAGGACGCTCCTTCCTGTTACTTTTAAAATGTTTCCTACATACATGTACACTTTCTCATAAAATTAGCAATACACCTATGAAAATGCATCTCATCGCTAGGCCTATTACTGGTGCTTTTAACATGGAGTGGAAGGTATGACTGTGTAAAATAGCAGTTATGGATGTTTCTAGACCATTTATTTTGACTGGCAAAATTACAAAAAAAAAAAGGTGTACAATAAAATACTCCTTGCTTCTGTAGGTGAGATGGCTGGCATGATTCTTGGTGAGTTATAGAATATCATATGTAAGCCATATAATTATTTAAAACATTTCTAGCCCGCATGTATCAATGGCTGAAAGCAACTTACATAACTAAAACATTCATACAGTCTTCTTTGCAATAAATTTTAACAAAAACAACAAATTAGCACTCAACACATCTAATCCTTTCTCTCAAGAAACTAGCTAAAAAAAACCCACAGCTGCCTAGATAGGTATCTCACACACAGGCCGATACAGTACAGTGAGCTCAGACGGAGCACACTGTTAACCTGCAATTGGACGCGCATTTTCCCTTACCCCTTATTCGCATGTCCAACCCGCCGAACCTAATAGCGCCCTCAACATACAAATGCATGTTGATGGCCCTATTAGGTATTCGCGTGCGATTCAGTAAGTAAAATCTGCAGCCAAGCCGCACATTTTACTTTCAGAAATTAGCTCCTACCCAAAGGTAGGAGCTAATTTCTTCGGGCACCAGGAAAGTGCACAGAAAAGCAGTAAAAACTGCTTTTCTGTGCACCCTCCGACTTAATATCATGGCGATATTAAGTCGGAGGGTCCCGAAGGGTAAAAAAAAGTAAATAAAATATAAAAAAATGTTGAAGTCGGCCGGCGGCTGTCGGGTCGAAAACCGGATGCTCAGTTTTGCTGGTGTCCAGTTTCCGAGCCCATGGCTGTCAGCAGGCTCGAGAACAGACTCCGGCAAAATTGAGCGTCAGCTGTCAAACCCGCTGACAGCTGCCGCTCCGGGCTAAAAGGAGGCGCCAGGGACGCGCTAGTGTCCCTAGCGCCTCCTTTTGCTCGTTTCTACTGCCGGACCTAATTAAAATACTGAATCGCGTGCACAGGTGAGTGGCCTGTGCGCGCACCTCTCCCGCGGACTTTACTGAATCGGCCCGTCAGTGTTTAGGCAAAAGTTTTAAGTAAACTCTCAAATGTCTTTGCCCAAGCTGACAACCTCAGATTCTCTGGCAGAGAATTCCACAAAACCAGGCTTGCCATTGAGAAAGCCATCTCGGGCGTCTCAGCGAGCCACGCTTGATGTGGAGATGGTACATCAAGCAAACCCCTGTGAGGACCCAAGGTACTGAGTAGGATTAGAAATATGGGGTCAGTCTCCCCTAATACTTAGTGTGTATCATCATTGCCAGTTTGTATTGTAATGCGCCATTTGAATGGAAGCCAGTGTAGGATTTCCTAATAACTGGTGTGATATGTGACCTCAAACTCTGACCAGAAACAACTCAAGTAGCTGCATTTTGCAAAAGTTGCAGTACTCTTAATAAATTTGCTGGCGTTCCTAAGAAGGCTGAGTTGAAATAACCGAATGGAGCTCTGCAGGGCCCAGTAAAGGTTTGGCTGCAACGATGGTACATCATAATAAAGACAAGAAAATACCTTCATTGGTACTTAATTCTGCATTATCAGGCTCCCTCGTGAGTGTCTCTTCCTATTGTAATTACAGTTTTAGTTCTGTTATAGATGACTGGGCTTATCCTAACTCTGAATACTTGTAGTTATGCAAATAAATAGAATTTAAACCAGACAAGTGATGAATTCTCCCTGCTAGAAATTGAAATTGCTACTGGCACCACTGCCTTACCTTCGGACATGTCTTTTTCTAGAAAGTAGAAGGGAACAGGGAGTGTTCTAAATAATTTGAGAATGTGCATGCAAAAGCATTCCAGAAAGCCGAATGGTTAATTTTTTATTAATAAAACAAATTAGTTGAAAACCTGGTATGAAGATTCATGGCCTTTACCGTAAATCTCCCAGGAATGTCCTTGCTTGAGAATTGTACAGCGTGTTTGAAGAGGAGAGATTGCATGACCTACTCATTCTCACTGGCTTACTTCGTAGCGGGGATCAGATCTGGGTTCTGTCTGTTGTGTTGGGTTATCTGCTTTACCAGTTTCTTGCATTTTTATTGGGTTTTGTTTTGTTTTTTGTTTTGCAGGTTCTTGAAGGTATGCGGCACTGAGCTATTGCGTCTTGAGTTGGCCTGTGGCCACTTCTTAAACGAGGCGTGTATGGAAGTCATAGCTGAGACCTGCCCAAACCTTCAGGAGTTAAATCTCTCGTCCTGTGATAAGCTGCCACCTCAGGCATTCAGTCATATCGCCAAAATGTGTGGCCTGAAGCGCCTCATTCTCTACAGAACAAAAGTAGAGGTACGGATAAGAATTCCTTAGTTTTTAGTATTCATTCAGCTTTTAGCTAATCTTTCCGTGCTCAAAGGGTTAACAAAACGACTTGGGGTAATAACAAAAGCAACTGTACTGTATATTAACACAATAGGAAGTATGTTAATAGTGTGCTGGAATAAAGATTAAGTAAAATTGGTAAATAGACTTTCCCAGGTCATGACATTAAGATTACAAATAGGTTAAATAAGAGTTCTAAAAGAGATCACTTACATTGTCATTTTTAGCCTAGTTTTCCATGTAAGTTCATCATGTCTGTCTAAGTCCCCCCCCCCCCCCCCCTCCACAAATACATTTTGAGCTGTTCACCCAGTTTCATTTGAATTTCTGCCATGTGTGGATTACTGGTAACCTCCAATTCACACTTTGCAGAACACTTTTGCAATGTTGTTGACCATTTTTAAAAACTTCCCTGCCATTGGTTAGCTGCTCTAGGTCACTGATCCCATACTTTCAAATACAGCAACATGCCAAGCAAATCATCTCTCTGAAGGAAGTAAAAAGAGACTTTGAAATCTGAGGTCAGAGCACACTGAGCATTTTGTAAAGCTGCCCTCCCTATCATGTTATCGCTAGAAATGTGTAATGGGTGGGGGAGGAGGGGGTGTAGAGAGAGGGGAAGAGGTGGGAAAATTGTGGAATAAATTGTACTTGAGTGCATGAACAGTTATGAAGAAGTCTATATGAAATTATATCAAAAGCAATTGTACAAAACTGAGCAAACCCGAAACAAAGCTGTAAAGGTTTGCATAGGTTATGCTAATATATTGTGACTGTTAAACCATGGAGAACCTTATGTTCAACATAGATCCTGCTTACAGCTCTTTCTGTTGAGGTAAACAAATCACAGTATATCGTTTACGCCCTGATGAGTCCAATTCCCCGTTATCTCTTGCCGCTGAAGCAGAGAGCAATGTTGGAGTTACATTGCAAGAATAAGGCTTATTGGTTAAGGGTAGTAACAGCCACATCAGCAAGCTCCCCCATGCTTGTTTTCCTATTCCCCACTCCAGTGCTGTAGCCTGAACTTTTGCATGTGTTCCCTTTAAGGTGTAAGTAGCCACACCACGCAGGGCTGTGCAAATTTCTGCACCATCACCATCCAGGACCTGGCAGGAAGAGTGGCTGGAAACTGGCCCATGGCTGCTGACTGCCATCTGGTTTGTGCCCAGAACCACAAGCATTTTTTCATGTCTTTTGCAGGCCATTACTTCCTGGCTGCTGACTTTAGTGTCCTTGAGGGACACATCCTAGTAGTCCTGAGCAGAATTTAGTTTACTGGTTCAGTTCTGCTCATGCTCGATCCCAGGTTTTGGGGACAGCACCACCAATTGCCAGGAGCTGATGACTGTGTTCATAAATGCGTTTACTGCAGTCTCAAGCCTCAGTCCTAGTCTCTGAGGCACCCTGGGACACCACTGATTTTTGCGATGCATGAGAGCAGCAGCCAGGAGGTGCCAGCCTGCACCTTTTGAGAATACTTTCCTCACTGACACAGACTGTATAGAGTGGTCAACGGCCATGGGACAGACTCCCGCCACTCAGAGAGGCAGAGGGTGGCCTGCTGGGGAAGAGAGAAATGGAGAGTTCGTGGGGGCAAGGACTAGGAATGGGAAGCAGCATTATTATGTATAGTATCTTGATTTGTAGGATTGTTTGAATCTGGTGTTACAAAAGTGGGTTATCAAATAGAAGAGAATAAAAAATGCATAAATAAAGGCTTAGGAATGAAGGATGATGTGGCGATAGAGGGGATGGGTGGCCAGGAAAAGGATTTGAAGCTTAAGAAGAAAGTGGAATGGAGGGGTAAGTGAGAGAGCGGAAAGATGTATGGTGACTGTGAAGGGAAGGGGAAGTGGAAGCTGATGGGAGACAGATGGAGTCTGGGTCCCTGGTGGTAGGAGTGATCCGATCTTTGTTCCACTATCCCTGCCGAAACAAATTTCAGCAATATTTAGAGCTGCTGTAGTATGCTTCTGATGCTGTAATACTGATTGAAAATAAAAGTAGAAATATATTTTGATATTCACCCATGCATCACAATTTCCTTTTTTCCCAGCCTGTTTGTTCCCCGCCCTGAATTGTATTTTCCCCTCTATACATCTCTAGTTATGGGTGTTAATGTAAGATAAAATAGGACAGTTGAAGTAAACATTGCTACTTTTTGTGTAGTGTCCTGTGCCAATACTGTAACAGGAGAGGTATAGTCCTACTGAGCTAACATTCCTTGTTTTAGTTCTTGTATCATTTTTACCTTGCGTGCTTCTCTTCTCTTTCTGCCTCTTCTTCATGGGCCCTCCTCTTCTTTCCCCAGTTTACCTTTTCTCTGCTTAAGTTGGTTTTTATTGTTTGGTTATTTTTAGCCCCATTTCTGACTCTCATCCTCTTTCCTGGGTACTAGTTGAAGCAGATGGTTGCAGTAAGGTTTGGGGAGTCTTAGTGTAGTGTGTGCTGAGTTGGCACTCTTTTTACTTTCCATACTGTGCAGTGAGGACACTGCATCAACTTCCCACCATAATAATCTGGCCTTTTTGGAATTTCTTAGGCCTGACTAAGGCTCAGCCTTCAGCCAATCAACAAAGCTTAAAGTGGCCTTTAGGGGGAAGGTAAGGAGATGAGTACACACAGCACACCTAGAAAGGCAGACTTGAGCATTAAACAGATGTTAACCCTTTAACCCCTCTGGCAATGGATCCAAGCAGTTGTCGCTGCCAGGGCCCAGGGTGTGTGTTGGTGGTATAATTATACTCTCTTGTAGTGTAGATTACTGGTACCAATAGCCTTCCTCTTCCTTCCCTCTTGGCCACAGTACTATCCAAGCATAAAAAGACTGGAGAGAGCTGCAACATTCAGGGGAGATTTGGATCAACATGGAGCATGGGCAAGTCAGTCACTGAATTAGTGGGGTGTGCAAAACCAGTAAGAGAACACAGAGAAAACGGTGAGGTAACTGGTTGTGGAACTGAGGGATCAGAGCAGTACAGTACAAAATATTAAGTTAAAGAAAAAACAAAGGCAAACAAAAATCAGTTCCTATGTCTATCAACCAACCATCAAGCCATCCATGCATCCTCTCTGGCATCCAGTAAATAATGTACACAGAAAACTATTTTAAAAACTTGGGTACTAGCTAAAAGTTTTAGGAACCAGGGATATCAATTTGCTCTTATTTTTTTGTCTTACTTGTTTTGCATATTCTTTTAGTTTTGTTTGATTTTTCTTTACCTTTCCTTTCTTTGTTCTCCTCTCCTGCTGCTTGCAAGCACTCTGCTTCCTTTCCCCCTCCCCTGTATCCAAGTATACTATCTTTCCCCACCCTCCTAATTTTGTTTTGATTTACTAATATAATATGTAATAAAACAGTGAATATCATAAAAACATACGCACTAATATTAAAACACAAATACTTAAAGCACTACATCAAATTACCTCCACTCAAAGCAAATACAATCAAGCAGAAAGCCCCAACCTAATCTACCTCTTAAAACTTGAAGCAATAATACACTTACTAAGGAAATAATCAAGCAGATTAAGCAAACCGATTGTCATGACTTATGGAAAAACCAGCTTTTTAGAGCCATCCTCCATTTTTGATAATCTACTTCCTGCCACATATCAAATGGTAAGGCATTGCGAAGCATTGGAGCCTGATAAGCAAAGCAAGTCTGTCGTGGCAATTTTAATCTAATTTCCACCAGAGAAGGTAATCTTAACTCGGCTTGTGAAGAACACAGTAAAGGGCAAAGATGATATAAAATCACTTGGGCAGCCAAATATGATGGATGACCTGAGTGCAGTGCTTTAAAAAGCAAGACATAAAATTTTAAATTTCATCCAAGACAAATTCCGTAACCAATACAAATTCCGTAAAAGAGGTGTTCCTGAATCGATATAATTTTTTTTTTTTACCCATAGATAATCTTTGCGGTGATATTTTGTAATAACTTCGGTCACTTAATGAAAAACTAAGGTGTAATCCTGATAGAGGGCATTACAATAATCTAGACGGCTCAAAACAAGAGCATGACTCGCAGTCTGGCACCATTCTGAGTGCTGCTGGGGCAGGGAACAATAGGGGATCACTTGTACGCTGTGAACCGGCTTGAGGAAGATGGCTGTGGAGGGAATCATATTTTGCATTGGGGGGAGGGTGCTTAACATATTTACACACATTGAGGGAGGGCCAGGGATATTTGGTACATGGGTGGGGTGTTTTTCACAGCTGGGTTGAGCAGTTATAACTTGGGGTTTCTTGCCCTTTTAAACATCTCAAAGGGTGTGTGTGTGCTGTGCGTGCAGTATATGTGGTGGTGATGCTGCTGGTAACATTCATGCAATCCCAGCCACCGGAGCAACCCCTACTGTGGTATTAACTAAGCTGTGATAACCAACCTGTATTAAAACCCTGCAGTAATGCATGTTTCATCATTTTAGTAAATTGCCCATTTAGATAGATGGTAGAAACCTATGAGGAACACAAAACACTGCAATGCAACTGCACAGCCTACAGTGAAAGTAGAAATACTTTTTTATATTTCTTGCAAATACATTCATGTTTCAAAAGCATGCATAGCAAATGTATAAGTAGGCGTATCCCTTCACGGTGTGGCACAGGTATATTTCAGGTTCTTTCTCCATTGGAGCAGGATTTTGGGAACAGAATGGAGTTGTTGAAGATGGTCACAAAGTAGAAATTGTGCTCGTTTGTTAGCTTGTTACTGGTGACAGGCACTCGATGGGGGTTGGCATTCTTGTCAGCCTAAGAGAATCCTTTGACGTTAAGGTCAGCAGCTGAAGGCTGAAGCTGTGTAACTCTATTGGCAGTTCTATCAGGCATCAGCTGATCACCGAATGTCAAAGCTGGTACTGCTACTCCTCTGAGATGTGGCCTGGCTTCTTGTCACGGAGCTTAACCCCCCAGCAACTGTCCTGTGGGAGAAAAACAGAGACCAGGGGAAAAGCGGTACCAGCAGGGCGTGTAGAACCACATCTGAACTGGCTTACACAGAGGACCCTAATGATTTTTTTTTTTTTTACCTTGAGCCAATCAATGATGGTTGCTCTAGGGACTCATTAAGTGGCATTTGTGGTGTCTGTAACCCAAGCTTAAATGCTGTATTCCAAGCAGTGTGGTGACATCATTTAATGTCTTATTGACCTCTTCTTTCTCTTTCTGTTCTCCTTTGGCTTCTGAAATGGTCCCCAATGGTAGCAAACGGCTTTGCTCAGCATTCTGAACTTCTGCATGGAGCTCCAGCACTTAAACCTTGGTAGCTGTGTTATGGTAAGTTCTTGAAGTCCCTTTTCTCTGTGTAATGTAGCCTTGACCTATTTGTCTTTGTAAGGTTGGAAAGAACCTAACCCAATTTCTTTTATTTTCACTTACTTAGCTAATGTTAACCTTATATTTCTATGGCAAGGGGGAAAAAGAACACGTTTGAGATGCCAAGAATTATCTTTAATATTGAACGAACTATTGCAGGTAATAGAAATACTTTTTAAGTTTCCCAGGCAGATAAATTAACAGAGTGGTTGGCAACAGTTGGGAAGGAAATACCTGTGCAATGATAGTATGGTAATCTGACAGATGACAGAGGGTGAGAAAACAGGTTTGCTTGTTCTGTTCACAGATTGAAGATTATGACCTGATCGCTAGCATGGTGGGAGCCAAGAGCAAAAAGCTGCGTTCCCTGGATCTTTGGAGATGCAAAAACATTACAGAGAACGGCATCACGGCACTGGCTTCTGGCTGCCAGTATCTGGAGGAGCTTGACCTTGGCTGGTGCCCTACGTTGCAGAGCAGCACTGGCTGCTTTGCCAAACTCGCCCGCAAGCTTCCGAACCTCCGCAAGCTCTTTCTGACTGCCAATAGATCTGTATGCGATACTGACATTGAAGAACTAGCTGCTAACTGCAGCCGTTTGCAGAATCTTGATATATTAGGTAAGGACTTTTAAAAGAACCTTTGCACTACATTTTTTTTTTTTGCCCAGTTTTTTTTTTGTTTGTTTTTTTTAATGTTGCACGTATTTAATGTCTGTGAGTGAAGACGGAATGTTTCCTGAGTGATCTGGTACCATGGCCAGACTATATTCTGTATAGAACTTGTAGCAAGGCAAGTTTTGAAAGCAGACATGAAGTTCTGCATTATCCCTACAAAGTAAGAATTGTTTATGAAAGAGAAAAAATATGTATTCTATATGTTTTGATCTTTTGTGTAGAGTTTGACTCTTAGGTTTGCTCATTGAAGTTCATGAGCTGAGATGTGCTGATTTTGTTATATATAAATAAGCATTACGAGGCCGATATTAAAAAAAAAAAGCTGAGCTCCTAATTTAGGAATGTAAGTTGGGTCCTTAAGTTAGGAGTGTAAGTTTTCAGCTAAAAATTCCCCAAAATGTTAGGTTCCTAAAATTTCAGTTCCTAGTTGTAGGACTGCTATTTATTTGCTTTGATTTAGGCTTCTGAGTTAGGTGCCTAGTTATGAAAATCAATGCTTAAGCTCCTAAATTTGTCTCCCCACCATAACTACATCCCTGTAATGACCCATTTTTTTTTTTTTAGGAACCTAAATTTAGGCACTTAACCCTAGCAAAATTTCAAAAGGGCCAATTTTGGAGCCTCACTCCAACAGTTAGGAGCCTAAACCCATTCGGGCCAATGCACTAAATTTGTGCAGAAAACGCACAGCGAGCCACCTCTCCTGGGCATGCGATCCAATGTTTAAATGAGGGGTTGCACTGAAAAGGAAGCGATAGGGACAAATGTGCATCCCTAGCGCCGCCTCGGCATCGGGTGCACAGGAGAGGTGGCTGTCAAGCGGGTTGGGAAAACTGACGCTTAATCTACGAGCGTCTGTTTTCTCCTACTTCCAGCCTATACACACACAAGATACACGGCCTGGACCATGTATCTTGTGTGTTTCTGGACGTCCAATAATTTATTTTTTTTAATGACTTTTTTAAAATAAATACTGCTTTATTTGGTTCCCCCTACTTAGTATCGCTACGATACTATCAGGAGGAATCACAGAAAGCAGGATTTTTCTTTTTTTTTCAATGCACCCTTGAGTGTGGCGCACCTTTCCGCCACCCCCGGGCTGGCGTAAAACTTGCCCTGTTGCAAGTGCGGGAAACTTATTGGATCACAGGGATTAGCTGATAGCCTCATCTACATGAATTTCCATGCGATGAGCGCTATTAGCTATATGGCGATTTGGACGCATGTTTTGGACACGCTAATCCCCCGTATTGGATCGGGGGTTATGGACATGCGTCCAATCGCATGTTAAGCCGTGTGCAGCGGCTAGCGCACGGCATTGCATTGGTCTGTTTGAAAAGAGAGAAAAAAGATCAGTGGGGTAGAGATGATACCTTTTTAGAAAGTGAATTAACATTTCAAGATGCAGGCTTTCAGGCTTATATAGGAAGATAGTAGACCATGGCTTAAAAAGACCCATTGCCTTAACTACTCTGCCCACTTTTTCCCATCCACACTGCAAAGCTATATCCCAGCTGCCAGCCATAGAAGCTTGATTACCTCTTAGCCAAGCCAGTTTTTGCTCATTTGCTTCCTCATTGGTTCTCTGCGAGACTGGGTAGATGGTCAGACAAGATCCCATACTTAATCCACCATCTCACCAACAGTCCAAGGAGCTACCAAAGTTAAGAGACCGATGCAAAAAGCTGAGTGTTAATATTCAGTACAGTTTCTTAACCCACAAGCTAATTTTTTTTTTTTTTTTTAACTCTTGATGCAATAAGCCAGGGGTAGCCAACTCTGGTCCTCAAGAGCCACAGACCGGCCTGGTTTTCAGGAAACCCACAATGAATATGCATTAAATAGATTTGCATACAATGGAGGCAACCCCTACAATACTCCAATGGTATGCTAATGCAGGGTTGATCAGACTTGTCCTTGGGGGGGGGGGGCCCAGCCAGGCAGGTTTTCAGAATACCCCTAATGAATATGCATGAGATTTATCTGCATGCACTACCTCCTGTGTATGCAGATATATTTCTCCTGCATATTCATTAGAATATCCTGAAAACCCAACTGGCTGGAGGGCCTCAAGAACCGATTTGAGCACCCCTGTGCCAATGTATTGGGAGTCTTTAAAAAAAAAAAAAAAAAAAAAAAAAAGACTTTACAGCAAAACATGGTTTATGCACATAAAATAGGAATTAACACAGAAAACATGGTTTATATGCACAAATGTTTTCCACTTAGTATGATTTATGTGCATAAAATATGATGAATTGACGGTTGCAGTAGAGTAAAGGCTTTGGACAGTAAATTTGAGAGTGACTGAGCATAGTAAAGTTAAGCACTCAGTTGTAGAGCATGGAAAGCGCAGTGATGATATGGAGCTCCGGATTTCCTCTCCTGAGGATGAAAATAAGGCACTAAAAGAAAAATTAGACATTATGGGGAACACAGTGTCCAAACAGGCAGAAAAACTGAACGAATGGGAGAATTGCTCCAGAAGGAAGTTGTTCCTTCTGGAGCAATTCTCCCATTCGTTCAGTTTTTCTGCCTGTTTGGACACTGTGTCCATCTCTTGCATTTTTTTAGGCCTTTCTGAAAAGGTTCCGGATGTTGAGCTGCCTCATCTGCTGGAGGCTTGGCTTTTAGCTTCAAACAATTTTTATTGAAGCTTTAGCAGACATCAACATTACAAGTTGTACAATCAGAAAAGGTACATATTCAAGCAGTAAGAACACTGAGTACAAACAGAAAAGTAAGCCCCTACTAATCCAGAGACCTCATGTTCAGCTTTAGAAACGTAGATCAGCAAGCAGGAGCCAACATATAATATCTTGCTAGATCCCCCATCAAAACAAATTGGTATAACCCATTCCCACCTTCCACAAAGAGTATAAGCAATATTCAACTCTCAGGTGCTGTACTCTTATGCACCCGAGATATGGCAGGAATGATACCTTTCCCACAACTCCCCCCACAACGTTCTTATAGCGCAAACAGAAGTAAAAGAAGCGATGCAATGCCCAGAAAAACAAAAATATATATAGAAAGAGGAAAAATACAGGATACAAGAGGATATAACAGTGCCCTGCACAAAACAGGCTATCTGTTCAAAATGCAACTTCGAGCACGAGGAGGTAAATTTTGAATATATTTATCCCACACCCTCAAAAATCATTTTTTTATATGTAGGACTAATGGATAGATTCCATAACCAGCATATTGTGTAAAGAGTTTCTCTATTGCCAAAAATATGGAGAAGTTTCTTCCCTCCAGACTAACAGAATCTATTTTATTTCCCCAATACAAAAACTTTGCATGCAATAAAGAGCATCCTCCTAGTTCAAAAAGTATTGGGATAATTTCTTTTCAAAAAGCATAAGCTCAGGGCATAAAGGAATGATATACCCCAAGAGACCTTGTAAAAATGTTAACACCTTACCCCAAAACCTTTGAATGATAACACAGTCCCAAAAGGCATGAGTCAAGGTCCCTCTCCCTTGCTTACATTTCAAGCGAAGTGCAGAAGGTGTTAGGCTAGCATAGAATGCTGTCGATTTGTGATACATATGCCCTATGTAAAAATTTAAATTGTAATTTCTGGACATATATATTAGAAGAACAGTCTTTAAGCCTATAAAACAAGACTGCACTTCTCTCTCAGATATCTGGAAATTACTCTCTCACCCATCTCTCTCGCACAGTTGCAAATGTGTCAGGAAGCAATAAGTTATAAAATTCCTTATATACAATAGAGGTCAAAAAGATTTTTCCTATCTGTGGAAGAAATCCTCAATTTTGATTACAACTTATCGTGATAAGGTCCTTTGTGGAAGTGAGCCAACATAAAATTTGAGTTGTAAATATGGAAAGATATTCTTATCCAACAAACCAAATTGATTCTGCAGATCCTGGAATGAGAACATAGTACCATTAATTGCCAAAACTTGTTGTAAGGAGAAGATCCCCAGCTGGGACCACCTTGCAAATAACCTGGTCTTGGGACCCTGGAGAAAAGTTGAAATTACCCCCAATAGGCAAGAAAGAAGAGCTTGAACTAGACAAGTTCAAGACACTCAATGCCTTTTTCCATGCCCAATGCACAGGAGTCACTAATAAATTATTTAAACCATATTTCAAAATTATGTGAGTGTCCGAATGGAAATTAAATTTGAGATCAAATGGAGAAACAAGGATCTTCTCGCTATCCAAACACACATCTTGCATTCCCAAAAAACTCAGTCTCACAATGTACAGTAGACTAGCTAAATTATATTGTTCCAAATCTGGGATCCCCAACCCCCCTTTCTCCCAAGAAATTCTTGGTTTTCTATCTTCCCAAATACAAAAAAAAAACAAGCAAACAATCAAGTTTTTAAATCTCCCCCTGCCGAATCATAATCGGAAGATTCTAAATAGCATAGATCCACTTTGGAAACGGTATCATTTTAAAAAGATTAATACGGCCAGTTAGAGAGGTAGGTGTTGCCATAACCGAAGCTTAGCTTTTGTTAAATTCAACAAGGGGTCAACATTCAGGGAGTACAGATTTTCCACTTCATGTGCCATCACAAGCCCCAGATATTTAAGAACATAAAAAATTGCCATTCTGGGTCAAACCAAGGGTCCATCAAGCCCAGCATCCTGTTTTCCAACAGAGGCCAAACCAGGCCACAAGAACCTGGCAAGTACCAAACACTAAGAAGATCCCGTGCTACTGATGCCATAATAGCAGAGGCCATTCCGTAAGTCAGCTAGATTAATAGCAGTTAATGGACTTCTCATCCAAGAACTTATTCAATCTTTTTTAAACCCAGCTACACTAACTGCACTAATCACATCCTCTGGCAACAAATTCCAGAGCTTAATTGTGCATTGCGTGAAAAAATTTCTCCAATTAGTCTTAAATGTGCTACTTGCTAACTTCATGGAATTGCCCCCTAGTCCTTTTATTATCCGAAAGTGTAAATAACCGATTCACATCTACTCGTTCAAGACCTCTCATGATTTTAAAGCCCTCTATCATATCCCCCCTCATCTGTCTCTTCTCCAAGCTCAACAGCCCTAACTTCTTCAGCTTTTCCTCATCGGGAGCTTTTCCATCTCCTTTATCATTTTGGTTGCCCTTCTCTGTACCTTCTCCATCGCAACTATATCTTTTTTGAGATGCGGCGACCAGAATTGTACACAGCATTCAAGGTGCGGTCTCACCATGGAGCGATATAGAGGCATTATGACATTTTCCGTTTTATTAACCATTCCCTTCCTAATAATTCCTAATATTGTTTGCTTTTTTGACTGCTGCAGCACACTGAGCCGACGATTTTAAAGTATTATCCACTATGATGCCTAGATCTTTTTCCTGGGTGGTAGGTTCCATATTAGGAGCTAACATTGTGTAACTACAGCAAGGGTTATTTTTCCCTATATGCAGCACCTTGCACATATCCACATTAAATTCCATCTGCCACTTGGATGCCCAATGTTCCAGTCTCGCAATGTCCTCCTGTAATGTATCACAATCCGCTTGTGATTTAACTACTCTGAATACTTTTGTATCATCCGCAAATTTGATAATCTCACTCATCGTATTCCTTTCCAGATCATATACAGAGATAGAGATAGATAGATAGAGATAGATAGATACAGATCCCTTAGGCACTCCACTGTTTACCCTTTTCCACTGAGAAAATTGACCATTTAATCCTACTCTTTGTTTCCTGTCTTTTAACCAGTTTGTAATCCACGAAAGGACATTGCCTGCTATCCCATGACTTTTTAGTTTTCTTAGAAGCCTCTCATGAGGGACTTTGTCAAATGCCTTCTGAAAATCCAAATACACTACATCTACCGGTTCACCTTTATCCACATGTTTATTAACCCCTTCAAAAAAATGAAGCAGATTTGTTAGGCAAGACTTCCCTTGGGTAAATCCATGTTGACTATGTTCCATTAAACCATGAGTTTCTATATGCTCTATGATTTTGATCTTGAGAATAGTTTCTACTATTTTTCCCGGCACTGAAGTCAGGCTCACTGATCTATAGTTACCCGGATCGCCCCTGGAGCCTTTTTTTAAATCCAAATACACTACATCTTCCAATTCACCTTTATCTACATGTTTGTTTAACCCCTTCAAAAAAAGAAGCAAATTTGTTAGGCAAATCCATGTTGACTGTGTTCCATTAAACCATGTCTTTCTATATGCTCTATGATTTTGATCTTTAGAATAGTTTCCATTATTTTTCCTGGCACAAGTTTTTTACCATTGTATCCATTGATGTCAAAGAGTACAATAAGTGACAAAAATAATTTGCAGAGCCATTAGCCCCTTCATTCTCTGACTAAAAAGGCCAATGTTGTAGCGAAGGAGCAGACATCTCCAGACCTTTAATGCCAGACCTAGATTAGGATTTCATGTTAAGCCATTTATATATATAGTTTCGCTTCATTGAACTGAAGAAGTTGCCTCTCACCTTATATAGATTGACAATTTTCAATTTCTGTTTTGTAGACATATCTCTAGATGTAGTTGAAGGCATTGTGTAAACTATTTTTTCTTGCATCTATTTTTTGTATGATTTTGGATTGCAACCACCAAATCCCTTGTTCTTGGAAAAATCCTTTGTAGAATTTGTATAAAGTGAGGGGTTTGTCTTTAAAGGAGACTTGAAGAGTATCTTAATAAAGAAATAAAATAAAGGAAGGTGTGTTTGATTCTTAGCCTCAAGATCAGTATTCTCACGGTCATTTTGAATAATCCTGGAATTATTTCGTATGGTAGAATATTTCACTCAACCAGTGGATAATATTTCTGCTGAAACTAATTCTTTGTTAGTTCCAAGAAAGTGTGATAATTTTGTTTAGTACTTTACTGATAAAATAGCATTTATGTGAGGCTTCCAGCACGCACAAAAACTGGTAGCTGTCCTTGCTGGAAAAGGTGGAAATGAGATTGGATCACTTCAGTCCTGTTTCTGTGAGAGAAATACTGCAGGTCATTACAGCACTAAATTTTTCATCTTGTCCATTGAACTCATGCTCAAGAGTTCTATTAAAGACAATTTGTGACAGTCCAGTGATTACGAATATTACTAATCTTATTATGTGAGGGTCTTTTACTAGAAAGCTTAAAGTAAGCCTTTGTAACCTTTAAGGAAACAATCTTTCCTCTGAAATTCACGAGCTGTAGTTTTATCTTATCTCTACCCTTCCTTGCGAAGGTTATCGAGAATTTGTTTTTAAAACAGTTGAATGAGTTTATTGAAGAACATTCTGTCCTCAACCAGTTTCAATTTGGATTCCAGAGGCATCTTAGTTCTTAGACTTAGTTCCAGCTTTGATACTTTTAGATAAGAATTCGATTGCATTTAGAGGTATGCGTTGGTTTTATTGGACATCCCCACAGCCTTTGACACACTAAATCATCAAATGCTTATCTACCATTAATGTAAGTGCAGTATTTTGGGTGTGTTAAAAGGCTGATGTACCTCTCTGATCACCAGCAGCAGATATGAAATGGATTGACTGTTTTTACCTGGCATCCAGTGTCAACCGTGTTTCCACAGGATTCGTTATCCGTTTAACATCTATATGGCCCTATTATGTAAACTATTAGCTGGGTTGCATATTAGATATGAGATTGTATGCTGATATACAGTTTTTCATTCCAGTCAGATCCACGTGGGCTGCTATGTTTGAAATGGTATCTGTCTGTCTCTCAGTGGTAAAACAATGACTTTCATAGTAAGTTGTATTAAACATAGAAGA
This sequence comes from Rhinatrema bivittatum, assembly GCF_901001135.1. NCBI lineage: Eukaryota > Metazoa > Chordata > Amphibia > Gymnophiona > Rhinatrematidae > Rhinatrema > Rhinatrema bivittatum. Next base: position 342,829,865 of record NC_042617.1, read on the forward strand.
GACTGAGGTTATGATCTTGAAAAGAATGTCATTAAGAGACAAACCCTCTGCATTTTTTTCAAACTTTGATTACTGTTCCGGCTAAGACCCCCATTAGAAAAATTGGAATTTCATGCAGTGCTACAAGCTTTGTTATATTCTGGGTTGCATGAGTGCTTCATCTTTTACTTTGTGTATTGGTGTTCCATCTATTGTGTTAAGATTAAGGTCTCTTTAAGTTCAAAATACGACTGTGTCCATTCTGATGGGCATTAGCCTGTATGACCACATTACACCCGTTTTATATATTCTGTACTGGCTACCGATCGAATGGAGAATTAAACATGAAATTGATATAACCATTCATAAGTTTACTTAATGGCAACATTTCTCCTTGAGTGAGCTTGATGTTTCACATATATTCTATCACATGCATTAAAATCCTCACAGACTGCTCTAGGATATTCCCTCCATTCAAGCAGCACACCTCGCCAAAGTAAGAGATGGGGCATTCTCCCAGGACAAGCAGGATGGTAGGCCTCACATATGGGTAACATCATTAGGCAGAGCCCTATTAAGGAACACGGAGCATGCCCAGCATGCCATGATCCTTGTGTCCACAGGGGTCTCCCTTCAGTCTCTCCCCCCCCCCCCCCCCCCCCCCCCCCCGCGCTGCAGTTGCCTCATATTTAGGAGCTCTGAGATTTTTTCTCACAACTTTTCCTTATGGAAAAACTTGGTTTTACTTCACAAATAATTTCCCTACATGGGTCTCCCTTCGCGTACATTTTCATCGACGCTCGGTGAGTACTATTCTGTGTTCTCCAGTCAATTCCTGTCACCTCACTATCTGTTCCCCTGGGTTACCAACCATTTTGTGGCCCTCTTTTTTTTTTTTTCTCTCCCTATGTCTAACACACTCGGTCCACCCTACAATGCCCGCTGGTGTCCTTGCTGCGATCTTCCACCAGGTTCATCGGGCTAGAGGGATCGAGACGTCCACGGTTCCCATTGATGCCGTGGAGGCTGCCATCAATCCTGTCGTAGCCAACGTCTAGGTCGCCATTGGGGTCGCCATCGATTATGTTGACGACGTTGGTGCCGTCGATGCCACCGTCTATGTCTCAGTGCCCTTGACTATCGAAAACGCTCCATACTTTGGGGACCTCAACCAGATCTCCCGTGTAATCCTTAGGCGAAAAACACCAGGAGCAGTAGAGGCACGGTGACCGTCCGTCACCAGTGCCATCCAGGACAGCTGTAGCACCTTCCTCGGTGCTGGAGAATGACCGGGCCAAGCACCGTGGGAGTTGTCACCAGCACGGTGACTGTCCGTCACCGACGCCATCCACGACATCGGTGGCATCTTCCTTGGTGCTGGAGAATGACCGGGCCGAGCACCGAGGGGAAACATAGTCACCGGCACCGACAGGGTTCCGTGTTCGGTGCCGGCACTGATACCGCATCGGCATTGATGTCCATCGAGCCAGTTGCAAAGCGGGCCCGGGTACAAGAGTCTCCATGCTCTCTGCACCCGAGGCACTGAGGTGTTCCCCACCGGTGCCAGGTTCTGAGCCACCGCAGATCCATGTGGAAGTGCCAGTAACGCCTAGCCTGCCTCCCCCTGTAGCTGCGTTACGTATACCAACTCCAGGAAGGAACTGGACGTCCTCGTCCGCCAGGCTGTCTTCGATGCCTTCCAGAATCTACAACCTCAATTGATGCCGGCCCCCATACCAGCACCAACACCGGAGCCATCGATATTCGCACCATTGTGGCACCGCCTCGCTGCCCTCATCAGTACCCTACTAACGACAGCCTAAGTCATCGACGCCGACTTGTCCTTCTGAGCCTCCACAGGCCCCTATACCTATCCCGGGATCCTCGAAGGCTGATGAGGGCTCTAATCTCACTTCGGCAACAATCCCATCGAGACTTAAACCAACCTCCTCAAGCCTTCTCCACCAGAAGAGTGGAGACTATCTCTCTAAATGACATCCCTTTCAACCTGGTCACTAAAGAGGACTAGAAGTTTTCGGGAGGGTCTAGGTCATAAAATCTTCTTGGGATCCATGTTGGTGTCACATATTGCTGTTTACCAGCTATGTTTGACACAACACCAAGGGAACCTCACTGCCATCAACATGAAGTTCGTACAACATGTGATTGCTTCGAAACGTCCTCCTGTTGCCAGCAACAGGACTCTGTGCTAGATGGTGAACCTGGCTTACGGCCCCTGATTTACGGCCCGAAGTCCAAGATAAACTAGCTGATCTGCCATGCACCGCAGACCCTGCAAGACCCTGCGATAGCTTTCTACGTTTCTTGCAAATCCTCCCTCCTCGGCTAAAAAACCAGCAAAGAGGGATGCTAGAAGGACCTTTTACTGCTCACACGAGTATTATCCAGCTCCCATGTGAGACCAGCTATTCCACTTCAAAAAGCATATACACGTCAACAACTGATATCCAGTTCACACCAGCTCTGCTAGTCGGGCAGGCTTCTGGATTTTGAAACCTTGCCAGAGAACAGAACAATCCATCCTACTGAGGACCACGGCTCTGGACATTGTGTTCCCCGGACACAGTAAGGCAGAGAATTTTAATCCCACTATTTCCTACTTCCAAGGAAAACAAACAACCTCCGCCCATCCTGGACTTCAGAAATCTCAACAAATTTCTTCAGAAAGAGAAAAGTTCACAATGGTGTCTCTCGGCACCATGCTTCCCTTACTACAACAAGGAGGTTGACTCTACAGGACCTTCAATACGCTTCATAGTGAGTCCACAGCATTTTCAATATCAAGTTCTGCCATTCGAACTAGCTTCGACACCTCGTGTATTACACCAGATGCCTAGCAGTGATTGCTGCTCATCTATGAAAAAACAGCATTCACGTGTTTCCTTACCTGGACGACTGCCTAATAAGGAGTCAATCCAAACAAGGAGCTCTAAATTCTCTAAGACGTTCTATAAATCTACTAAATTTGTTGGGATTTCTGATCAACTACCATAAATCCCATATGGATCCATCTCACCTCTTTGCCTCCATCGGAGCAGATCTGGGCACTACAGTCCAAAAGACCTTCCTGCCCAACAACCGCGCAGACATCCTATCAAACTGTCCACATCTCTGCGCATATGCAACATAGCCTCAGCCCATCAATTCTTCCCACTGCTGGGCGACATAGATTTCACGGTCCACATCACTCCTATGGCCAGACTAGCCATGGGAAAAACTCAGTGCACTTTAAAATTCAGTGGCTCTAAACCATTTAACCACTTTCATCCCTGATCCATGTCACCGATCCAGTGACCTTGGCCTCGGTCGCATCCAACTTGGGTTGGGGAGCTCGTATTAACAACCTTCAAACCCAAGATGTGTAGACTCTGCTCGATGAACAGTCTCACATCAACTTCCTGGAACTTCAAGCCATACGTTATGCCCTTTATACCTTCAAACACTTCCTCTCACACAGAACTGTGTGGATACAGATAGACAACATAGTGGCAATATGGTACTTGAGCAAGCAGGGATGCACAGGCTCTTATCGGCTATCCCAGGAAGCCGTGCAGATCTGGGCCTGGGCACTTGCACACTCCATGCATCTGTGGGCAACTTATCTAACAGACATACCGAATGTACTAGCAGACCATCTCAATCGGTCCCCATCTCCACGAGTGGTCTCTGAATCCATGTGTAGCGAGCAAAATCTTCTAGCGCTGAGCTTCTAGCCATCGACTTCTTTGCGTCCGAATTGAACCACAAAGTGGACAGATTCTGCTCCCTACACAGGCAATGAAACGCGTTAGCCATGGACGCCTTTGCTCGCCCCCTGGAACAAAGGCCTCCTATATACGTCTCCTCCGATACCGCTCATAGCCAAAAAACTCTCGTGAAGCTACAGCAGGACAGGGGTTTAATGATTCTCATACCCCAGTACTGACCTCGATAAGTATGCTTCCCCATATTATTATTATTTATTATTATTATTATTTAGCATTTTTATATACAGACGTTCTCGATACAAATATCAAATCAGGTCGGTTTACATAAAACAAAACACTCGTGGTGAGGCGTTACAATAAACGGAGTTTCAGAACATGAGAATAAATATTAAATAAACAACAGTGACTCATCAAATGACGAGAATCTATATAGTAAATAACATGTAATAAAATAGATAATGGTGTAAATAACTAACTTGAAATAAAATAAATAATAAATAGAATAGTATAAAATATATATGTAAAGACAACAGTAACTCGTTATGATACGTGAAACATGTAGAGAATAACTAAGAATAAATGATGTGTTAATTTGGGATATACAGGTATCAGGGACCAATGTTTATGGGCCTGGTTATGAGTAATGCATGGGCTAAAGAATTAATGCATCCACAAGTGGAACAATCAAACAGGTGGGCTGTCAAATAACGTGGATTCATGTGGAGATAACTAAAAATAAATGATGAGCTGAACAGTGACCAATGTTTATGTGTTTAGATATCAGTAATGCATGAACTAAAGAATTAGTGCATCCACGCGGGAGGCTTTCCCTACAGGTGTGTTGTAAGTGGGTTGTCCAGATGAGGTGGCTTTCACTACAAGTGGGTTGTAAGTGGGTTGTCCAGATGAGGTGTAATCGGGCCTTGAAGAGGTGTGGGCGGTCGTGGAACTTGAGGTGTGGTCATGGAACTTGTAGTGAACTAATTTTACTCTTTTGCTCTTTGGCCCGTGTCAGAGTGTTCCTGCGATTCTGGAAATGCTTGCCGGAAGAGCCACGTTTTTAAATTTTTCTTAAAAGTTATATGACAGGTTTCTTGGCGTAGATCCGGTGGTAATGAGTTCCAGAGGGTGGGCCCAGCTGAGGAAAGTGCTCGTTTAGATCGTGAAGTTTTGATCGGGGGAGCGTATAAGGAACCTTTGTAGTTGAATCTGATAGGTCTTTGTGATGTGTGAGGTCGGAGTTGCGAGTTTAGGTTTAGGTGTGCGGTGCCCGTAATATCCTTGTGGATCATTGATAATGTCTTGAATGTGATTCTGGCTTTTATGGGTAGCCAGTGCAGACTGTAGAGAATAGGTGTTATGTGGGCTCTTTTATTTGTGTTGGTGAGTAACCTCGCGGCAGCGTTCTGCACCATCTGTAAGGGTTTTGTAGCTGTGATCGGTAGACCTAACAGGAGCGAGTTGCAGTAGTCTAATTTGGATAGAATTATAGACTGCACTACTAGACGGAAGTCACTGAAGTGGAGGAGAGGTTTCAGATTTTTGAGTACTTGAAGTTTAAAATAACATTCTTTTGTTGTATTGGAGACGAAGGATTTAAGGTTGAATTGATTGTCGAGACGCACCCCTAAGTCTCTGACGGAAGGGGAGTGGTTAATGGATGATTTTGCGAATTGAGATGCGCTTTGGGAGTTGATGAGAGTATGGTTTTTTTCGTCAGGTGAGATGATGAGGATTTCTGTTTTATTTGAGTTGAGTATGAGGTTCAGGCTGGATAACAGAGTGTTGATGGATTGTAAGCAATTGTTCCAATGTGCCCATGTTTTTTGTAGTGATTCTGTGATGGGGAGGAGTATCTGAATGTCATCAGCGAAAATATAATGCTTTAGCTTAAGGTTGGAGAGTAGGTGGCAGAGTGGGAGCAGGTAGATATTAAAAAGGGTAGGGGAGAGAGATGATCCTTGTGGTACTCCTCGGATTGATTTAATGGGAGGTGATTCTTCGTTGTTGATCTTGACTTTATAGAATCTATTCTCCAGAAACGATTGAAACCAGCTATGAGCCTCTCCTTGAATTCCTATATCGGATAGCCGCTCGAGAAGGATGGCATGATTGACTGTGTCGAATGCGGCAGATAGGTCTTGACCTATTAATCCAGGAACCAATTTGCCTTTCCACAGCTCAATCTCATAACAATCATGGCAATTTATACCATCCGAACCTTCAAATCTTTTCACTAATGTTTTTCAGGTACTTGCAGCTTCACAAATACCTTCCACACGTAAATCTTACCATTTGAAATGGACAGGATTTACTAAATGGTGTACACAAAAACGTATTGGCCCCTTTTCCTGCCCCACTCCATCTCTATTAGGCTATATAGGGTACCTTTTGGATTCTGGTCTCCAGACATCCTCTGCACAGGTACACCTCAGTGCCATTTCAGCGTACCACCAGGGAGTAGGGGATGCCCTGATAACGGCTCAACCCCTTATGAGTCGGCTTATGATGGGCTTTCTACAACTTAAACCTCCTCTACGATCACCGGTTACAGAATGGGACCTAAATGTAGTGCTCACCAGGCTCATGCGTTCCTCGTTTGAACCTTTGCATTCCTATGACATTAAAAATTCTAACATAGAAAATTATTTTCCTCGTAGCCATTATATCTGCTTAAAGGGTCAGTGAGTTACAAGCCCTTGTTGTGTACTCAACCTACACTAGGTTCGTCCGTGACAGAGTGGTCCTTCGTACTCACCCTAAATTTTTTCCTAAGGTGGACACAGTCTCTCCCCTTATTCAGTCTATAGTCTGCCCACTCTTTTTCCAAGGCCTCACTGTCACTAGGGCGAGACGTTTTTGCATACCTTGGACTGTACTCATTCACTTGCATTCTATCTAGACCGCATTGCAGTCCATAGGAAATCCACCCAACTCCTTGTTTCTTTTGACAAAAACAAGCTGGGAGTTGCAGTGGGCAAACAAACTCTCTCCAACTGACTAGCAGACTGTATCGAATTCTGCTATGAGGAAGCAGGCCTTTCTCTCCAGGGGTGAGTGAAGGCACATTTTGAAACGGCCATGGCAATGTCTGTAGCACACTATCATTCAGTACCAATTGCCAACATCTGCTAGGCTGTGACATGGAGCTCTCTTCACACATTCGCAGCCCACTACTGATTAGATAAGGACGGCCGTCAAGACTCTGCCTTTGGACAATCTGTCTTGAAAACTTTTTTCCAGTATAATGCCCAACTCCTTCCACAACCTCCTGTGATTTCAGGCTGCCTCATCATTGCCAATAGCACCCCAGTTATTGTGCCTGTTGCACGAGTTGTCTGCTATTGGCCTGTTGTAATATGAGTCAGCCTGTAGCTTGCTAATCACCCATATGTGAGGACTACCATCCTGTTTGTCCTGGGAGAAAGCAGAGTTGCTTACCTGTAACAGGTGTTCTCCCAGGACAGCAGGATATAGTCCTCACAAAACCTACCCGCCACCCCGTGGAGTTGGGTCCGCTTACGTTTTGTTATTTTATTTTTCGCTTGCATGTTTTTGCTACAAACGAGACTGAAGGGAGAACCCCTGTGGACACAGGGATCATGGCTCCGTAATAGGGCTCCGCCTATTGATGTCACCCATATGTGAGGACTACATCCTGCTGTCCTGGGAGAACACCTGTTACAGGTAAGCAACTCTGCTTTCTCGTTGGCTGGACCAGCTTTTTATTACAGTCTACCTGAGCAGCTTTATGTAACAACTTGTGAAAGTCATTCAGAAAGCAACTAAAATCATACCTCTTTCAGCTGCCATTTACATCCAACAATATAGTGAGGATACCTTTTTTTTTTTTTTTTTCCCCCCCATGAAGAAAGTTTGAATTTTTTATCTTGTATTCTTTTTAGATTCATTCTCAGCAGTGGAGCGGTCGGATGGGACAGTCTAATATGTTTGCATTTTTATGCTTGTAATATTGTACCCCGCTTGGAACTTTGTACATCAGGTCAGGCTATAAATACTTTTAAATAAAATAAAATGTCTACTATCAACTGGTACCATGATGCCACTCTTTGACGTCAGGATGCTTGTTTCCTTTGCTGCATTGGTGCTGCAAAGTTCATCAGTAACAGAATGCAAGAGACTACTTTTAGCTGTGTTTACATAAAATATTTTATGCAGCATACTGCAGCATTATAATAAACATAGTTGCAAAATTCCTACCCTAGGGAATTAACTGTGATCATAGGGAAGTTTAAGTGATTAGTTCAAGGTTGCCTAATGTTAATGTTGGCTAGTAAAATTGTCCCATGGTGTCTCCAGGTTTTATAGCTGAGTGCAGTCATGGTTCTGTGTTTGAATACATTTTGCATCATTTAGATTTGCAGTAATGAAGACCTGTGAGGTCTCAAAAGCTAATGCACTATGTCATCTCTTTTGTTGGCCCTTTAAACAGTATCATAACTTACTAAGACTCCTGTTTTAACAGTGGAAAATCTGTTCATAAGTGTGTTTTTAGGATAATATTTCCACCAGATTTTCTTCTGGCGATTTGGCTTAGTGAGTTTAAAAAAAAAAAATTAAAAAAAAACCTACCTTGCAAAAACAGAATTATGAAAATATGGCCTTCAGCAAAGGTAGGTAGGACCTCAAACAGGTCCGATTTCCAGAAGAACCCCGTGAATATGCATGAGAGATCTGAATGCACTGTCTCTATTATATGCAGATTTCTCATGCATATTCATTGTAAGTCTGAAAACGAGACCCATTTGTGGCACTCTAGTACCTACCACTAACAGAAAAAAAAAATCACCCAGCTTCCCATACAAACATACACAGCGAACATATGCCAACACATACTGCAGCCAGACCACAGTCAAGTCATACACACATGCATACTTCCCTTTCAAGAAGAGGGTGTCTGAGTGAGTTTGCAAAGAGGCTTTTCTGGCTATGCAGTCTGGGTGACTGCTACGTCCACATTGAGCAATACTTCTAGAGGTGTTTCTAGCATGCCACCAGAATCTGGCAGCAGAAAGGGGGTGCCAGTACCATGAAGGCAACAAGCCATATTGGAGGAGAGCACAGTGCTAAGTGCTGTTCCTCCTTCCTTCTCAGTAGATTGGCACCAACTCATCACCTTTCTAGCAAACTGACTGGAACTGGTGGCCTTCAGCTACTTGGGCCACCATGAATGGTAACCTTGTATGTACATAGAAGATAATTTTAACAGGGAATTCCGTAGGTAAAAAGCATTTTACTCCTACAAAAATTTCCCACCCTGTATATATGGATGAAATTATGTACTTTGTTCCATTGCACTTACTTTAGCTCCATTATAATGCTGGTGTCCCTGGCATGGAAACCATACACATTTTGGCTTTTCAAAACTATGCATGTAGTCTTGGTCTGGAAAAAACATCTGCAGGGAAAAACAGATGCAAAAGCCTATGGATACTTTCCCCTAAAGTAACTTTTCCTTTTGAAAAATGGTGCAAAGACATTGGATAAAAAGTCCCTGGGATCTTTGCAAGAATGCAGACAGTTTGAAAATTGCCCCCCATAAAGGGTAGCTAGAGGATGTTTGCCAGCTCTTAAACACAAGGCACGGATTAACACTATCTGAAGCTTTTAGCTGCTGAATCTACCTTGATTTTCAAGGCTTTAACACTCAAAGCTTAGTTTTAAATTTAGCTCCTGCCTTTTCATTGATAGCTCAAGATGAGTTACATTCAGGTATTTCACTGTCCCCAGAAGACTTACAATCTAAGAGCCTAGTTTACTAAGACTTTTCTCAGAGGACAAGCAGGATGATAGTCCTCACACATGGGTGACAGATTGATCCCGATGCGGAAAACCTATGTCAAAGTTTCTAGAAATTTTGACTAGGTACACTAAGCATGCCCTATACCACGCATCCACGCAGGGTCCCTTTTCAGTCTTTTTTTTCCACTGAGCTGTCAGCATCATGGTTGGATTGAGCTCTAAAACTTTTAGCTTTTTGCCTCGTAGAAAACTTTTTTTTTTTTGCGGTTTTTCGCTATCCCTCTTCAAACGTCCGTTGCTGGGTCCCTCTCAGTACCTCCCTGTAAAGTCCCCAGTCAGGGTTTTCAACATTCAAGTAAGTTTCCTTTCGCATTCAGTTCCCCCCATGGTGGCGGTGCCTCAGAGCCCATCTTCCAACGACGCCCGCCACCCTTGTCCATATTTTTCCCCGTTATGGCCGTGTCTGGCTTCCAATGCCCCCTAGTGCCCGAGGATCATGTCTATCACTGATCCTCATGATGTTTGCATCCTCCCTAATTAGACAGTAATGAGATGTGAATGTGTGGAGAGAACTCCTCATCGCAGCCTTGCAGATCTCCTCCATGGGAACTTCTCACAAGTGAGCAACTGACACTGCCATGGCTCTGACAGAATGAGCCTTGACATGACCCCCAAGATGAAGCCCCACCTGAGCATAACAGAAGGAGATGCAATCTGCTAGCCAATTGGATATTGTCCGTTTGGCAACAGCAATGCCCAACTTAGTCCTGTCAAAAGAAACAAAAAATTGGGTGGACTATCTTTGGGCTTCTGTCTGTTCCAGGTAGAAGGCTAAGTCTCACTTGCAGTCCAAATTGTGCAGTGCTCATTTGCATTGCTGTGAATGGGGCCTCGGAAAGAAAATTGGCAGGATGATTGACTGGTTAAGAAGGAAATCCATCACAAGCTTAGGCAGGAACTTAGGGTGCATACGCAAGACCATCCTGTCATGATAGAATTTAATATAAGGTGGATAAGTCACTAAGACCTGGAACTCGCTGATCCTGTGCGCTGAAATGACCGCCACCAAAAATATGACCTTCCAGGTCAGGTACTTCAGGTCACAGGTGTGCAGTGACTCAAAAGGAGCTTTCATCAGCTGAGCCAATACCATGCTGAAGTCCCAAGACTAATTGGGAGGCCTTAGGGGAGGTTTCAATTGAAGTAGGCCACACATGAAATATACAACTATAGGCTGTACAGAGATGGGCGTACCATGTACACCTTGGTGGTATGTGCCAATTGCACTCAGATGAACTCTAACGGAGTTGTTTTTTAAGCCAGACAGGTGCAGAATGTAGTCGAGCAGTTTTTGTGTGACTCATGAGTGAGGACTCTAACATCTTCAGGTCGAAGGAGTCCGAAGCATTGGCATAAGCGGGACAGTCTGTTTTGTAGAGGTTCCCGGTGGATAGGGGCGCCAGAGACCAACCGTTGTCTATCTTCTCCGGGCCAAGGATGTCATGTTCATCATCCTTGACATTGGTACCAGGGAAAGACCGGGATGAGAATTGTGGGAAGACCAAAAAGCATCGGCATCAGTCACCATCGATGTACTGGGTTGCACCGGCTTTTGCTGTGATGCCCCTGAAGCAGTCCCTTAGCGAGGAGTGCCAACCCTCCATCTGCCCAGGGTCCACAACAGTCTCCACTGGTCTTGGTGCCAGTTGCTGATCCCCCATCACGGGTCCAAGGAAGATCTGGCTATCCCTCCTGGCTCCCAGTTGGTGTTAGTATCGCAGTGTTTGAGGAGGAGCTGTAGCATCCAGTCCAGCTGGCGATGGAGCGGGCACTGCAGGGCTTCAGTCCCGCGCACCGACATCTCATACCACTTCTGGAGAAGCTCAGCCTGCTCATCAGTGCCTTACCAACCCAGCTGGCGTCTGTTCTTGGGTCACATCTGTGCCCGGTGGGACACAGAGGCTTCCCCCTACCGATTATGGTGGTCGTTGCTGGTTCCTCCATCAAGGCTGGCGGAGACATTGAGGCTGATAGGGACTACCAGCCTCTCTGCCTGCATCTCTAAACATCGGTGCTTGCATCTCTAGATGTCAGCTGAGCACCTAGGGCCCCATTACTTATGGTGTACAGTGAGGATGAGGCCCTTACAATCCCTGGGGAGATGATCAGACAGAATCCTCCTCAGAGGATTCAGATGGTCTCCCATCAGATCCTTCTCCAGAGGAATAGAGGGAAGTCCCCGCCTGAGGACTTGACCTTCACAGGGTTGTCAGGGTGATGGTGGAGACCATCCCATTCCAGCTTTTAACTGAAGAAGACACCAGGCACAAAATGCTTGAGGTTCTTCAGTTCATAGAGCCTCCTACACGAAATCCTTATGGAGTTGCTGCTGAGGATTTGGGAACACCCCCCTCACAATGCCTCCCATGAATAGGAAGGAGTTTACCTCATCCAAAAGACTGCCTGATTCAATAAGCGTCAGCTGCCCCCCCAATCATTGGTCAAGTCCACTCTCGAGGGTCAAGCACTCTCGGACCCACTCCTCTGCGCCCCCGGGGAAGGACCACAGAGCATCAGACGCTCTTGGTAAGAAGGTGTTCCAAGGTGCCATGCTTATTGCCCGTATCACTGCCTACTAGCTGTACATGAGCCAATACTTGTGGCACATCTGGAAGCAGGTGCAGCTGCACAAGGGTTTGGAGTGTGGAAAACACTAGGTCCGTGCGACCTATGATGTTTTCAAAATAGCATTGAGAGTGTCTGTAGCAGGAATCAACACCCACAGACTCCATGGTGTAGATGGTACGCCCATCTCTGTATGTTTCATGCATGGCCTGCTTCAATTGAAGCCTCCCCTAAGGCCTCCTGCTGAGACTTGGGACCGCAGCATGGTATTGGCTCAGCTGATGAAAGCTCCTTTTGAGCCACTGCGCACCTGTGACCTGAAGTACCTGACCTGGAGTGTCATATTTTTTGTGGCGTTCACTTCAGCGAGCAGGATCAACGAGCTCCAGGTCTTAGTGACTTATCCATGTATACTAAGTTCTGGTTTGACAGGATGGTCTTGCATATGCACCCTAAGTTCCTGCCTAAGGTGGTGATGGATTTCCATCTTAACCAGTCAATCATCCTGCCAATCTTTTTTTCCCAGGCCCCATTTGCACCAAGGCGAACAAGCACTGCACAATTTGGATTGCAAGCAAGACTTAGCCTTCTACCTGGAGCGCACAGAAGCCCATACACCGTCCGCCCAACATTTTGTTTCTTTTGACAGGACTAGGTTGGGTGTTGCCATTGCCAAATAGACAATATCCAATTTGCTAGCAGATTGCATCTCCTTCTGTTATGCCCAGGCAGGGCTGCATCTTGGGGATCGTGTCAAGGCTCATTCTGTCAGAGCCATGGCAGCATCGGTGGCCCACTTGTGAGCAGTTCCCGTGGAGGAGATCTGCAAGGCTGCAACGTGGAGTTCTCTCCACACATTCACATCTCATTACTGTCTGGGTTGGGACGGCCGACACAACAGTAGGTTCGTCTAGTCTGTCCTCCGGAATATGTTTGAGGTGTAGAATCCAGCTCTCCCAACCCTAGGGCATGTTTGGGTTCAGGCTTTCTTTCCCCTGTTACCAATAGCACTGTTGTTGTGTCTGTTGGTCCCCTTTTGTGTTGGGGAACAGCCTGTAGCTAGGGCTTCACCTATGTGAGAGGACTAGCATCCTGCCTGTTCTCAGAGAAAGCAGAGTTGCTTACCTGTAACAGGTGTTCTCTGAGGACAGCAGGATGTTAGTCTTCATGAAACCCACCCACCACCCCACAGAATTGGGCTTCTCCTATTTATTTTATTTATCGTAATTCTATGCTTTGAGACTGAGGCGGGGACCCCACGTGGCGCATGGTATAAAGCATGCTCATACGTTTTTCCACATCGGGCTCCATCTGATGATGCCACCCATGTGTAAGGACTAACATCCTTCTATCCTCAGAGAACACCTGTTACAGGTAAGCAACTCTGGTTTCTCCCATTCTGTCTCTCTGGGAAATATGCTTAGGAGGTAATTTCAAAACGTTGTGCATGTAGAAGTTAGCATATACTCATGCAAGTGGCCTGTAATCGCTATTGTATAAAACTACTTTGTTTCGCATGCACATGTACATGCCTAAAAAAGAGGCAATCTAGTGGCATCCTGAGGTGAGGCCAACAGCTGCGTAAGTATCTATTGTAAAAGATAGGCATACATTTGGCAATTTTACACCTGCTAATTATCTTGCGTAATTGATATCAGACTTCTTTAGTGGGTACTATTGGCTGGATGGGAGGTCTGGGTGAACTGGAATGAGTTCAGGCTGAGAACCAGGAGGGTCTCGCAAACTGGTGAAGCAACTGATGAATTTCAATTGCGCACACGTTTTAAAATGTGCCAACTTGTGTGCGTAAGACCTCCTTTATTTTCACACGTAAAATAAAGGCGCACACATTTGTAAAGTAGGCAGGAAAAGTATGCACGTTCAGTGTGTTGAATGTGTTTGCAGTGGAAGCCTACTTACACACATATATTCTGGGGTAAAGATATGCATATTGTAGTTTTTGTTATCTGTTGTGTGTGTTTTTTGTTGTATCCCGCCCTGAATGCAGGAAGGGTGGGTAACAAATGTTTTTAAGTAAATGATATGCGTGGGTTATAAAATATTATTGTAGATCCACATGCATACATGCGTAATTGTTTGAAAGTTGTCCTTCCTGTAAATGAGGCCCTAGGTTTTTACCCAAGGCAATGGAGGATGAAGTGATTTGCTCATAGCCACAAGGCGCCTCGGTGAGATTTGAGCCCTGGCTTCCCTGGTTCGTAGCCCGCTACTCTAACCACTAGGCTACTCCTCCCACACTAAACCTTAAAATCTCTGAAATGAAGTAAACTTTAAAGCAGAAATGCTGCATACTCTTTGCATACACTCCTTCTTATCAACAAATAGGAGCTGAAATCAAAATAATTGCGCGGTGCATGTTTTTGTTACCTGTCCTCAGAAAAAGGGGGTTGGGGGAGCTTTCAGTTCTTGTTCTTCCCTTCAGTTCCTGCTTTCTAGCAGATGACACTTTGTAGAAGTTTAGTTTTGTGAGACCTGAGCCTTTTATCTTCCTGGCAGCTGTTGCTGTCATGGCACTCGCTCACCATGTTTTCTTTTCATTATCCGCAGGCACAAGGATGGTGAGCCCCGAGTCCTTACGGAAACTGTTGCAGTCTTGTAAAGAGCTGGTTCTTCTGGATGTGTCCTTCTGTTCTCAGATCGATAACCGAGTCGTCCAGGAGCTGAACACGGACTTCCCTCATGTGGCCATAAAAAAAAGTTTCACTCAGTGACCCTCTGCACTCATCCGGACCTTGTGGACACACTCCCCCCCCCCCCCCCCCCCCCTGTGTATTTGTGGTAAAGACGTTATGCATAAAGCTATATTTGAAGCCAATGCCACTCCTGAAAAGGATTAGAGCAATGAAAATATGCACTTAATTGGTCCCTTCATGAAATGGGGGAGGAGTTGTGTCACACCTTGATCACGCTTTTGCCAGAATTCCACCAATTTTTTTTTTATTTTTTTTTTGTGGGATGGGAGTAAAGTTAATGAACTAGAGTGTGTTGCCCTGACATTACAGTCTCTTTCCCATTATTCATTTTGCAAATGCATTACTAGAAGAGTTTGCTTTTTCCTTTTGAGATCTAGTGTAGAACATTTTTTTAAATAGTTCTGATCATGTGCAGTTTTGTGTGTTTTATTTCCTTGCTTCCAGCTGCAGTTGAAAGGAAAGGTTTATTTTTCCAATCTGCCTGCTGCTGATTTACATTAGAAGGAGTAGGTAAAAGGAGCAGTATCTCAGGGTTTTCAGCTCCTTTGAGGCCTCCTGCTTTCTAATTAGTGCTGGATCGAATGGAACAGCCTTCTGCTTTCAGATACCACTGGGGACTTACAACTCTGGGCTTTAGTTGGTAATTTATCCTAGTCCCAATGTCTTCTTAGTGAAGTCAAAGTTTGCCTTGATGCATGAATACCATGATAATAGTAATGCTGGATTTATTATTATTTTTTTTTTATAAACTTAACCATACATTTTCCTTTCCACCTTTTAGCTAAAACAAAGTGTAGTGTCAAACCTGGGATTTTGAGCTGTGAACTGAAGACAGTCCCCTCGTGGCCTTTTGGTTGAGACTGAATGTTTTTGGATATGGATGGTTTAACACTCCCCCATCCACCACACATCCACAATGCCAAAGCAAAAGGATGAAACCTGCAAGAAAAAAATTGCCTTTATATTTTCTCTTATGTATAAGTTCCTGCTGTAGTGGACAAGTTGATATCCTAGGCCAAGCACTATCCATGTATCAAAACTGTGCCCTTGTCCTCTTGGGCATGGGAGGCCCTAAGAGTTGAGAGGAGAAGAAAAATACAATTATGTGATAAGCACAGACCTTTAAGGTCTTCAGGTGTGCAGTCATTTATTTAAATACATTAAAAGTGTCTAATCGCTTTAAAGCATTCAAAATAGATCACTACTGGAATTTTTCACAATGCAAAGACCATTTCCCATAGCAACAGGTCTGATTCCTCCTCCGATCCTTCGGGGCTCATCACCACCTCTGATAAGAGAAACCTCTTGGTAATCAATTCATGCCACATCAGGTTCAGGCTGAATTTCCCACCACCTGTACCATGCTTATGTCCCAATACTAGAAAAACAGAACGAGAAACCAATGACAGGCAAGAACCACTAACTAGTAAACATCTGTCTTCCATAATTTACAAAGTAAGGTACCAGTTTTCAGGTACCAGGACCAGCTTGCAGAGAGTGACTGCTGGGTTCTTTTAATCAGTTAATTAGTCCTATTTGTTTCTATGCTCGGTTTTCTCTCAAGTCTCTGATTGGGCATATGCATAAGTATAAAGTGATGGTAATTAAGGATTGGTGTCTCGCTGTAGCTTTGAGAAATTCATGAAAAGTGTACACTTCCTTGAATGTTTTGCATTTTGTTGTGCCTGTGCTTCCAAAGTGCATGCATTTAAATGAGGGTTTTTTTTCACTCATCAATACACCGTACTCCACTCCTGTCAGAGCCAAAAATATTTTTACTGGGGGACAAAGCATATGCATATGCCAAAAACTGAAATCGAACAGTCTCCACCCACCTGAGTCAGTACTGGCTGGGAGCACCTTTGGCAGCAATTACAGCTGAGAAGCTCCTTAGGGGAGCATTGATGGACAGCAGTTTTCAAGACAATGCCACAGATTTTCAATTAGAGTGAAGTCAGGACCTTTACCTTTTTGTTCCTTAGCCACCTCCACTATAGCTTTGACTGTGGTGCTTCGGGTCATTAGAACATAAGTTGCCTTACTAGGTCAGACCGAAGGTCCATCGAGCCCAGCATTCCTGTTTCCAACAGTGGCCAATCCAGGGTACAAGTACCTGGCAAACACCCGAACAGTAAATAAACCCTGTGCTACTAATGCTGGTAATAAACAATGGCTATTCCATAGACCTCTCATGATTTTATAGACCTCTGTCATATCCCCTTCAGCCGTCTCTTCTCCAAGCTGAAGAGCCCTAGCCTCCTTAGCCTTTCCTCGTAGGGGAGCTGTGGTCACCCTTCTCCTAACTTTATCATTGTCATGCTGAAAAGTGAACTTCTGTCCGTTTTCAGCTTTTTTGAAGTGAGCGGCAGGTTTCCTCAAGGATCTTTCTATACTTTTCTCCATTCATCGTCCCTTCCATCCTGACATGTGTCCCAGTTCCTGCTAATGGGAAACCTTCCAGTAATGTGATGCTGCCACCACCATGCTTCATAGTAGGGATAGTGTTCTCTGTGTAATGGACTGTTTTGGGTTTGTGGCAAATGTAACACTTTTGCATTCAGGCCAAAACGTTCTATTTTTCATGTCTTCAGACCCCACAACTTTCTGCCCTGTGACTACAGTATCCCCTAATTGTTCCTTTGAATAATTTAAATGGGATTCAAGGTGGGCTTTCTTGAGTAATAGTTTCCTTCTTGCCACCCTACTATACAGGCCAGATTCGTGGCGAACTTTGAAAGAGCTACAGGCTTCCGTGGCCAAGACTTTTCAAAGCTGCCACTGGCCTCTTGGTTACCTCCCTGATCAGTCCTCTAGTTTGGAGGAAAGGCCTGATCTAAGCAAGGTCTTGGCAGTGCTGTAACCTTCCACTCTAGTAATCATCTTGACCAAACTCGAGGGCTATTCAAGGACTTTGTCATTTGTTTCCATCTATCCCCAGATCTATGCCTTTCCGCAACTTTGTCCAGGAATTGTTTTGAAATGCACTACCCAGCAGATGGAACAACATGTGAATTAATACAGCTAAACAGAGGTGAAGCCAGTTCACTTGATATGTGTGTATTTCAATATGATTAGTTAACGCCAGAGCTTTGAGTATTTAGGATGGCTGAAGAAGCACAAGGTGTGGAATACTTATCCATGTTTTAATTCTGCTTCGTTGTGGGTAGGATGTGTAGATTGGAACAAATACTGTTTTAATGCATTTTACTTCCAAGCTATAAGGCAACGTTACTACTACAACCTATCACTTCTATAGTATTACTCGATGTATGCAGCGCTGTACAGAAGGTGAACATTTTGGATAAGGGTATAGGATTTTCTGTAGCCACTGTATGACCACCTTCTGTGCCTTACTAGAATGTCTATGCTTTGTGATTCTGTGACTAGCATATCAGTAGCTGGGCCCATTTGAGGTCAGTGTTGATAGATATCTGGTATGAAATGTATCTTCAATTGTTAGCTTGGCCAGGGTGAATTTAGGTAGCACAATCTTTGCTTTAAACAATTTTCCAAGGCTATCTAAAGTCTGAGCCTGCCTGAGCAGCCTTTGTTTTCCCAGATGCCTTTGTGCCTTCTCAGTTTGGTTCTGTAAAGCTCTTCATATAGATAGCTGCAAAGCTGTCCAGCTCTTTAGCAAGTCTTAGCAAAATCGGGTCAATGACCTATATGATAATTGCAAACTTTTAGGATAATTTGTTTACGATTAACAAGTGCATTCCTTTAAAAAACAAACAAAAAAAAAACTGTCTACAAACAGTCAATGTAGTGAAAAAAGAATGCAGTTGGCCTCTTAGGCAATTGTATGCAGTCTCCCCTCACTCCAGTATAAAACAAGGGAATGCATAGACATTTCATGGTGCCTAATTTCCTTGTTTGACCACAGGCCCTAACCAATGACAGAGCTGCTCTCAAAATGCTTGATGACATCACAATGTGCTTTGACCTTCCTTAGATTTGAAGTGAACTTATCCTATTTCCTGCAGGAAAAAGAAGCCTGGATTCTTACTGTGCTGGGTGTCAAGGGCACATAAAAAGTGGAAGGAGAGGGGCCATAAGAGCAACAGGGTGCTCTGCTATCTGTGGTGCAGATTTGCAATTGAATGAACACGTTCTTAAAAATGGAAGGGAGGGGGCACAGACACACAGAGAGGATTTTATAAGATCCGTTTCCCTGTAGGATCCAAGGCTAAGCAGTGTCCTTCTAAGCCGTCTCTTTCCCCTCTTTTCAACGGCTATAATCTTCGTGTTCTTCCCATAGTCACAAGACAGCTGCAGTGCACCCAGTGTTTAGAGCGAGGGCGGAGCACTGCCACTTGGCTTCTAGGAAAAATTGCTTGGGATGAGCCCCTGTGAATTTAAAAAGGACTTGGGTCATTTTTAAATTAGTCAGGAATCCCTTTTGCTACTGAAACATATTTGCACTGTGAAAAAGTACAAGATTTCTCTTTGAATATTGAACTGTGCTTTGAAGCGGCTTTTACCATTTTTAGCTGCTTTTGAGGTTGTTAAAAGCTGTAGCCATGTAATAATTTACTTTAAGACCTGTACTACTTGCATATTTTGAATTTGGGCTATGCAGGTTTTTTTTGGGTGGACAAGTACTTGACACCCAGCAAAGCTGTGTCCGTATCTTCCCTGCAGATGTGGTGGGATCAGAGAATTTCAGTCTTCCCTGCCCCACTGTATTAAGAAAAACGCTCCATTGGATAAGAAGGAGAATTGTAGTCCCCATGTCACCAAACTACCCATATCTGACACTCAGTTTCACAGCATATGTAGTGTATCTCTACAACATGGCAGGAACTAGTTTACAATCTGAAATGTGTGCTTTTGATGTTTCTGAATGGTCATACATGACTCGAGGTGAATATACATGAGAGAAAAAGTTTTTGCACAGTGACCTGAAATAGCCAGGCCAAAATGAAGTTAATTTTAATGTGACAGAACATAAGGCTTATAGTTTGCAGGTTATTAACATATTGTTGGCTTTCAGTTACTAAGGGCCACATAACATTATCTTTAATATGAATAAAGTACTGTTGTAAGGTGTATAGTCCCACTTGAAGACCCCTGGTTCTGTGTCCCTTCTGTGGCAGTGACATGCTTGATATCCTCTAGTATATCTTGTTAAAAAAAAAAAAAACAACAATTTTAAAATGAATATTGCAGTAAAATGCAGCACACACATTATTCAGTGCTGTGTCAGTGCTCTCATATGCGTGAATTCGTGTAACGTTTTCTCCCTGGATATTGACTTTGGAATGAGGAAATGACTTGGTATCTTTTTCTTCCCAATTCTTGATTAATAAATAAATAAATAAATAAATAAAAATGAAAGTGCTCCGGAAGAGGGCTGGAGATCAGAGTACTAAGCCATAAATCAAGAAACCTAGCCTAGTAACAATTCCACCTCTGTGAGCGTGGGCAAGGTCACTTTTATCTCCTTGTGTCTCATCTGCCTCAGCTGTGATTGGGATATAATGTCAGCGCCATTCTTCCCTCTCCTCTCTCCTGTTTGAAGACTGTCAAGGGCCATGAATCAGAAGTGTGCTTTCAGGCCACTCGCCCCCAGAGGTGTGTAGGTAACTCTGCATTGCGGTTAGTGTAAAGCATATTGCCTTTGGCTACAAAGCTCTACACAAGGGGTAGGCAACCACGGTCCTCAAGAACCTCAAACCGGCCTGGTTTTCAGGATATCCACCAGGAACGAGAGAAATCTACATGCAATGCATCCATTGCATACAAAATGTATTTCGTGCTTATTCATTGTGGCTATCCTAAAAGCCAGATCTGTTCTTGTGGCACTTGAAGACCCGAATTGCCTACTCCTGTGCTCCCTCAATCTAACTGATGGGGGGTGGAGCTGACGATCCTGGTGCTGTCTTATCTCCAGCTGAAGCTCCAGCTAGCAGACCCTTTTGTTAGGATTTCATAGTTGTTTCCTTTCCTAGTGGGCAGTGAGGTACCTAAAGTTTGAACAGGACAATCAAGCAAGCTGTGTAGCTGAATTGTGTGGCAGTGAGGCCGTTGCTGCTGCTTGGAAGATGGTGCCAGGAACAGAAAGAAGCCGCTGTGTAGATATAGCGGTTCCTCTAGAAAGAGGAAACACGGCGGCAGCAGCAATGAATTTACAGCAGCAAGTCCTGACGAAGGAATTCAGGTTATTCACAGCTCATGCACCTGCAAACTTTTCTAAATACATATTTATAAGAAATGTAGAATTTTTGAAATGTTTGCTTATAAGTAGAAATCCTGAAAAACATTTTTATTTGATTACCGCACTGATTTTTCACAAATGTATTAGTATATAATTTTATTTTAAAAAATGGGGAGGAAAACTAATAGAAAAAATGAATGATTTTAGTTTACAGGGTCTGTGATACAATATAGCGCACAGATTTTTCTAGAACTGCTGCTTTGTATACATCTGGGGCATAAGCTTTGTTCCCCGAGGTGCAAAGCATAAAATCACATCTATGGATTGCAATTGCAAACCCCACCCAAAATCTGGCAAGCAGAGTTTGGAAAGCCGTGATCCAAAATAACTTTGAAATGACGCAGGAAAATCAAGTTGCAGAATCAGAAATTACCCCAGCGCAGTCTGGAGAGACCAGGAATGTGGATGGATTTATCATAACGATTTGAAACTAATTGTAAAAACCATGACGAGAAACGAGAAAATAAATGTGTTTACCTTTAAATAACTTTCTGGGGAATTGCTGTATAGCATTCAGTAAACTTTCTCTCTTACAGCAAGTAAAGTACTGTTAATGTATTTTAAATTAGTATATAGCACCCCCAAAGAACAGGAAGTGCTGTTTCATGTGAGGGGACAAAGGCAACCATGACAGTGTGTACCCTACCCAGTGACGGGACTGGGCATAAACCTACTTATTGTATATATTTTACAATCACAGGAGGCTAGAGATGGGGGAGATGATATTAGGAAAAAAAAGCACTTGCACAAATTGATCTGCAGTTCTTGTTGAATTTTTCTTTTTCATATGAACCTCGAAGTGCATGTGAATTTTGTTAATTTCTTTGTACAGCTATGGATTTTTGCTGTAAACTGTAAATAAGAATTGCATTTTTATTAAGGTTATAATGTACTTTATGCATTTAAAGACTGTGAACATAAAAGGGTTTTCCTCCAGTTACCTGGGACATTAAGGATTGTTTTACATAAGTAGCTATTTATATTTTGAATTGTTCCAAAATGTTGAAAAGGTACAGTATATATTAGCCTCCACAGGCTAGTGCTTAGAATACTGAATATAACTGAATAATGTTTTTGTGTATATTCAAATTTTACTTAACATCTAGCTTCATTAAGGCACCTGTGTAAGCGCCTGAGAAGAGATGAGGCCTGAATAGCGCCATCCTTCAGTCTTAGTTGTATTTCAGATGCTGCCGTTAGTGGACAAAATATTCTTACCATGCCATTTAAAGTTTTGGTGACTGAGCTCTGCAAAACTGTTGCATTTTATTTCCAGTTGTGTGCACAGTAGTTTACAGTCCATGCAGGCAGTGAAAGTGTCTGCCTTGTTTATTTTATTTAGCTCATGGTCACCACCTTATTTATAGGCCAAAACAGTACAGTGCGCTCAGCCGAGTACACTGGTTTACCCACAGCTGGATGCGCAGCTACAGCCCCTCATGCTATAAGGGGATTTGCGCATCCAATGCACAGTGAAACTAATAGCCCTCATCACATGTAAATGCATGTTGATGAGGCTATTAGCTATGCTCCCCAGATGCAAAACAAAAGGTGTGTCAGACCTGCACATTTTTACACTCAGAAATTAATGCTGCTGAGAGCAGGTGTTAATTTCTGAGCAGCCCAAAAGGTTACACAAAAAGTCAAACATACTGCTTTTCCGTACATCCTCCGACTTAATATCGTGGAGATATTAAATCTGAGGAACGAAAAGTTTAAAAGATTTTTAAAGAGTGCCTGTGGTCAGGTTCAGGAAACAGACGCTCAGTTAACGTGCGTCTGTTTTCCAAACCCATGGGTGAACGCCAGTTAGGAAAATGGACGCCGATAAATTCAGCGTCTGTTTTCTCAACCCGCTGACAGCCGACCTAGCCTGGGCACCGAACTAGGGACCCGCAATCGACCCTAGCACCTCCTTGGCAGTGCGACCCCCTAATTTAAATATTGCATGGCGCCCCCAGGAGAGGTGCCTGGGCACATGGTAGCAAAGCGGGCACTGAACACTGTGTGTCAGCTTTTGGTGCACTTTTATTGCATCGGCCCCAGTATGAAGTAGTCAGGGTGGGGTTGTAGAATTTCTGACCCTCCCTCCTTTCTAGAGCTCTGCCCCAGAGCCCTGTCAGCCTGTGTCATCTTTGTCCTTTCTCCCGCAGCTGTCTTTCTAGGTTCCTTATTACCTCTGTGGTATCTGCCTTTCTCGTCTCCTTTCTTCTGGGCAGGATATGGACCCTGCCAAGTACCAACAATAAGAATTACGGAAATGGAGCACTGTGCAGCCACTGGTTTGTGAACAAAAGGGACTAGTGATTCACAATCGGTTTAAAAAAAAAAAATACCCATCAAATATAAAAGTCTCTGCTCTGGTTAAGCCATATGTTAGGCTTGCTCTAGACTCTAGACTATGTATTTAGGGTGAATTGGTGCCTGGGGGCATGTCTCTGGGCAAAGTGAAGAGTGTACGTTGAATGATACTCAAGGCCCAAGGAGATATTTATATCTTAATATTTTTTTGTATGTGCAGAATGTCTTGCTTTTGATAGTTGCTCTTTCAATTCTTCCACTGTTCACCCTGTTCAATAAAGATTTTGTTCATAGGCGCAGAGTGGGGGAAGTCCCTTTTTGAGCAGGCTCATTGGGTGAATTAAGACCAGTGTTTCTTGCTTTCAACAAGTTCTTCCATAAGCAGAACAATTTGCCTCCAGCTAAGCAGTTTGAAATCCATGCAGTTGTTGGGAAGGAGGACAGGATAAATGTAAAATGTGCATGTAGCACTTTAGCCAGAATCATGCCAATACTATTGCACTATCCAATTTGTTGTTAAATAGCTTTAAAAGTCTCAATTCTTCAGCAGTTTGCATATTTATGTTCTCTTGTTAAATAATCCTAGGAAATGTATTTCCTGTATTGCCTTTTTTTTTTTCATTTTGTAAGTTATTTTATAATTCTATGCTGTTTTTATGTCTAATTCCTTTCTGTAACAAGTCATAATTGTGCAGTTGTAACTATTTGTTCAAGATTTATAGCAGTGTCATCCCTGCGAAGAATAAATTGAACCCTGGGTTTCCGTTATGCCGTTGAGTGCTTGCTTTGCCTGTTTCCTCTCTGGAAGGGAAAGGGTATATATGCATGGTAGAAACATTCAGATATCTGGCAGGCTTCCCTAGTGTTCAAGAAGAATCAGCTCCAGGCTGTGGGGGCGAGGAGGCTCAGAAGAAGCACTTCTTTATTGAAGTGTGGCTGCCTGGCCTTCCTAAAGGGAAACTGAGAAGATTCGTAACTAGTTTACACCTCTGCTGTCCAGCGGAAGAGGGAGTAACCAAATCTGTGCCAGAATCCAAGCAGGTTTGCCATAGACAGGGAGGGGGAAAATGGTAAGGGGTCCAGGTCAGGAGAAACAGCAGCAACAGAATGAAGTTTGCAACAACAGCCTGGCAGACCGAACATGGTCACATTCAGGCCACAGCCCACGGCTCAACACACGATTGGATACACGTCCATAACCTCCCGATGTAAAACGGGTTAGCGTGTCCAAAACGCGCAGCCAATGGAGTGCGTAGGTAATGGCGCTCATCACATGTAAATTAAAGATGATGAGGCTATTACCTATTTCTCCCTGATTCAAAAAAAATGTGCGCCTGACGCGCATATTTTAACCTGCAAAATGAATGCCTGCCTGGAACAGGCGTTAATTCTTAGGGAGCCCAAAATAATTACAGCAAAGCAAAAAATATTGCTTTTCGGTTTCTTTGACTTAATATTGTTGCGACATTAAATTGGAGGAACCAAAAAAAGGGGAATTAAAAAAAAAAGTGTGCTGGCAGTCAGGTTAGGAAAAGGGATGCTCAATTAACGAGTGTCCATTTTCCTAACACGTGGTTATGCATAGGTTAGGAAAATGAATGCTCATAAAATTGAGCGTCCACTTTCCTAACCTGACTGCCACCTCTCCTGGGCACCTGCTTCTGAGGAGGCGCTAGGGGCACACAATTTCCCCTAGTGCCTCCTTTTTCCGTGGCACCTGATTTTAAATAGTAAATCGGGTGCCCAGGAGAGGTGGATTGGCATGATTTAAGAGAGCAGGCGCTCAATCATGAGTGCGTGCTGATATTTCATCAACCTGCTCTAGCATGATCCGTTTATTTCTAAATTAGCTTCCAGTTTGTTATAGAAAGATAAGATAGGACCACTG
Organism: Rhinatrema bivittatum; assembly: GCF_901001135.1. NCBI lineage: Eukaryota > Metazoa > Chordata > Amphibia > Gymnophiona > Rhinatrematidae > Rhinatrema > Rhinatrema bivittatum. Next base: position 342,855,080 of record NC_042617.1, read on the forward strand.
TCTTCTCTGTGCTGTATAAGAATTACTGTGACTCCTGTAAACAATTTATTGTGCATAGGTTTCTCACAGGACAAGCAGGATGTTAGTCCTCACATATGGGTGACATCATCAGAATAGAGCCCATCATGGAATACGTTTGTCAAAGTTTCTAGAACTTTGACTTGGCACACTGAGCATGCCCAGCATGCCACCAACCCTGCATCCAGCAGGGGTCCCCCTTCGGTCTCTTTTTTTTTTTTTTTCCATGCAGCAGTAGCCACGTGGTTTGAGGAGCTCTTCTAATATTCCTGACAGGAATTTCCTCACGGAATTTTTTCTAAAAATTTAGATGGGACCCCGGATGGGGTGAAATTTATCAACCATAGATATCCGCTAACGTTAGGTAAGGCTTTACCTCGTTTTCGTGGTCGGTAACTGAGGGTTCTTTTTTTCAAGGCCTGACAGCCACCAACCACACCGTGGTTAAATATTTCTTAGAACCATGGCGTCGGGCTTTCGTCAGTGCTCCGATTGTCCGAGGACAATGTCCATCACGGACCCGCGTAAGGTATGTCTTATGCTTGGGGGCTGACCATGATATCGCGACATGTACCAGTTGTGCCCTAATGGCCCCTAAGGGCCGCAGGGCATGCTTAGAGAAAATGGAGTTTCTTTTTCAGGCTAAGCAGCCTACTCCATCGAAGACCTCGGCACCTTCAACCTCTCGACACCAGCAATTCTCACCTGGCTGGATCCCTTTCAAAGTCATCTACCTCTTTGTCCTCTGCGCCAGAGAAAGACCGGGCCGAGCACCAGGAGAAGCACTGGCATTGACATCGGAAGGCTCAGTCCGCCGACCCAGGGAAGGCCTCGACATTGGCAGAGCTACTGAGGGGAAAAAAAGCCCACTCACAGGAGCCTCCATCCTCTTCCATGCCCGGGACAGCGAGACGTTCCCCACCTTCAGTGGTGCCGGGAGCGGAGACTCCACTCTCACCGGTGGACCCTCCAGTGACACCTATGCAGCCTCCTACTCTGGAACTGGTGTTTCAAGCACCAGCTTTCCACGAGGAATTGAACCAGGTGGTTCAAGAGGCAGTCCTTCAAGCACTACAGAGTCGTCAGCCTCCTTCGGCACAGACTCCAATCTCGAGCACAGATCCGATGTCCACGATGCTGGCTCCATTACTGGACAGATTGGACACACTTATTGCGGCTCTTCCACCGGTACCTCCGAAAACACAGATATGTCCAACACCGTCGACATAGATTCCCCTGTCATTGGAGGATGAGGAATTGTCTATGCCAGAACCGATTCTGGGGCCAACGGGGTTTCTTCCATCGAAGCGTCCATCAAAGTCACCGATTCCATCGGTGCCTCTCCCATCTTCGGTTCTGCATAGACCCTTATCGGTGCCACCTTCAATACCCCCTCCGATTCCATCGGTGCCACGACCTGGAAAAGGCCTATTCCTTCCATCAGGAGGCCTACCCGATGATGGAGATCAGCCATACCAACCCTGGTCTGATGATTCCTCAGACACCCAGGATTCTGATGACATTCCCTCAGAGCCATCTCCCCCTGAAGAGAGAAGACATTCCCCTCCAGAGGATCTGGCCTTCATAAGCTTCATAAAGGAAATGTCTGAAGCCATTCCTTTTAAGCATCAAACAGAGGAAGACTCCAGGCACAAGATGCTTGAGGTACTCCAGTTTGTGGATGCCCCCAAAGAGGTTATGTCCATACCAGTTCACGAAGTCCTTCTTGAACTTCTCCAGTGTGACTGGGAACATCCAGGTACTGTACCACCGGTGAACTGGAAAACAAGACACCACCTATTTGGTTCAAACAGCTCCTGGGTTCCAGAAGACCCAGCTCTCTCACCATTCTGGAGTAGTGGAGTCTGCTCAGAAGAAGGCAAGGAGACCTCTGCCTCATTCTACACCTCCAGGGAAAGAACAAAGGTTTCTGGGTCCTTGTGACATCGAGTGTTCCATGGCTCCATGCTGATTTCACATATAGCTGCCTACCAGCTATATATGACGCAGTACACGAAATCTTTTCAAGATGCTACAAGACTTCTCTGATTCCCTTCCAGAAGAGTTTCAGGACTGGCTAAATTCCATGCTCCAGAAAGGCCTTGATGCTGGCAAGCACGAGGTCTGGGCTGCATCTTTGACACTGCTTCTAGAGTGTCTGCAGCAGGAATTAGTGTCAGAAGATGGGCCTGGCTGAAGTCTTCAAATTTATGACCTGATGTTCAGGAGAGGTTGGCGGACCTCCCCTGTGCAGGTGATAATTGATTCGGAGATAAGATCCAGGAGACTGTCGCGTAGCTCAAGGACCACTGCGAAACATTGTGCCAGCTCTCTGCGGTACACTCTGATTTTCCCTCTACTTCTAAATGGCTGTTTAGTAGAGAGGCCAAGAGGACAATCTATAAAGCTCGTAGGTATTATCCTCCCCTGTCTCGCAGTCGCCTGACCAGGCCATACCAAAAACCTCAAGCCTGTCAATCCGGGCCCCAAAAAGCCCAACCAGCTCTGCAACCTGGCCCTGCTTTGCGGTTTTGACTCCCAGTTAGAGAGCAACTGTCAGCTTCCATTACCATCCCTGGCAGTGGGCAGCTGCTTGTGTCACTTCACCACCCTCTGGCACACAATCATTACAGATCAATGGGTCCTCTTTGTAGTGACGCAAGGTTACCATCTCAACTTCCTTTCAATACTGTCGGATTCTCCACCTTGGCCAGGGTGGGGTTTACCCGACCGCTCACCGATTCTAGAGGAGGAACTAACCCTCCTTTGATCCAGGGCAATAGAACCAGTGCCCCCTCTACAACGGGGAAAAGGTATTTCCTAATACCAAAAACATCAGGAGGCATTTGTCCAATTTTGGATCTTTGTGCCTTAAACAAACATCTACAGAAGGAAAGGTTCAGGATGGTAACCTTGGCCTACCTACTGCCTCTTCTTCAAAAGGAAGATTGGCTTTGCTCTCTAGACCTACAAGACGTGTACAGGCATATAGTGATAACACCATCTCATCGAAAATACCTCCATTTCCTAGTCGGACACCAACACTTCCCGTATTAAGTGCTCCCATTTGGCCTAGCATCAGCACCTCAAGTCTTTAACAAAGTGCCTGGCAGTAGTAGCAGTATACCTAAGAAAGCAGAGCATTCATGTCTTCCCTTACCTAGACGATTGGTTGCTAAGGGCCCCATCCGAGAAGGAGGTTCTGACCTCCTTACATCTAACCCTACAGCTACTACTATCACTCGGATTTCTAGTAAACTATCCAAAATCCAATCTAGTTCCATCACAGATCCTCTCCTTCATTGGCGCGGACTTAAACACCATATAAGCAAAAGTGTTTCTCCCAAGGGATCGTGCGCACACTATTGCAGCCCTTGCGAAACTAGTGCAGACTCGTCAATCTACAACGGCTCGTCATTTACTAACCTTGTTGGGTCACATGGCATCTTCGGTTCGTGTTACTCCAATAGCTCATCTAGCTATGAGAGTAATACAATGGACCTTAAAGTCCCAGTGGGCTTAGGCCCACCATCCAATGTCCAGCATTGTTCATGTCACCAGGCAGCTCCGTCTCTCGCTAACTTGGTGGATTTAAGAGTCCAATCTTCTCAAGGGACTACCTTTTCAATTTCCAGAACCTCAAATCACACTGACAACGGATGCTTTCAACTTTGGTTGGGGAGCCCATGTCAACAGCCTGAAAACGCAGGGAACCTGGTCTGCAGCAGAATCACATCAGATAAATTTTCTGGAGCTCAAGGCAATAAGGTATGCCCTGATAGGTTTTCAGGATTGCCTATCCAACAGGACAATCCTGGTCCAAACAGACAACCAGGTAGCGATGTGGTATATCAACAAACAGGGTCGAACGGGCTCGAACCTGCTATGTCAAGAAGTAGCACAGATATGGGCCTGGGCTCTCTCCCACTCTATGTTCCTGAGAGCGACTTACCTGGCAGGTGTGGACAATGTACTTGCGGACAAGTTGAGTCAGACCTTTCATCCCCATGAATGATCCCTAAATCCCACTGTAGCAGAGAAAATCTTCCAGCGGTGGGGTTATCAGTACATAGATCTTTGTGTCAGTGCACAACCACAAAGTAGAGAACTTCTGCTCACTACATCGCAGCTACAAGACACCGCCAAGTTCTGCTTTCGCCCTCTCGTGGTCAAAGGGTCTCCTATATTCATACCCTCCACTTCCACTTATCAGCAAGACTCTCGTGAAGTAATGGCAGGACAAGGGCTTAATGATTCTCATAGCCCCTCACTGGCCACGACAGGTGTGGTTTCCCATCCTTTGTGACCTCTCAGTCCATCCTCTTATGTGCCTGGGAGCAGATCCATTGCTGATAACTCAGCATAACGGACAGCTGCATCATCCCAACCTTCAGGCCCTGTCGCTGACAGCCTGGAAGTTGAAAGGCTATTACAACCACTAAACCTCTTGGACTCCGTATCCCAAGTCTTCGTAGCTTCACGAAAGCCTTCTACTAGGAAATCTTATCATTCCAAATGGAAAAAGTTTTCCTTATGGTAAATGTCAAAGGAAATAGATCCCTTTACCTGCCCCACAACGAAGTTCCTAGACTACCTCTGTACCTGTCAGAGTCTGGTCTACAAACTTCCTCCATTAGAGTTCATATCAGTGCGATAGCTGCTTTCTATAAAGGTATAGGGAATGTCTCGATATCGATCAACCCTTAGTGGTGCGCTTTATGAGGGGCTTACTATATCTAAAGCCCCCACTATGCCCTCCGGCCCCTGCTTGGGACCTCAATGTGGTTTTAGCACAGCTCATGAAACCTCTGTTTGAGCCTCTCCTCTGCTGGGAGCTGCGTTCTCACTTGGAAAATGCTTTTTCTCCTAGCTATAACGTCAGCTCGTAGTTAGTGAGCTAAAGGCATTGGTAACATATCCACCTTACACAAAATTTCTCCATGACGGAGTAGTGCTTTGCACTCATCCTAAATTTTTGCCAAAGGTAGTATCTGAGTTTCATTTGAATCAATCCAATATACTGCCTACTTTCTTTCCAAAACCCCACTCACATTCACGTGAGTGAGTGCTTCATTCCTTGGACTGCAAACGTGCCTTAGCCTTTTATTTGGAACACACTGCAGCCCAAAGGAAGTCCACCCAGCTGTTTGTCTCCTTTGATAAAACCAAACTGGGAATTCCAGTGGGCAAGGCTAGCGGACTGTATTTCCTTCTGCTACCAACAAGCAGGGCTTCCACTACAGGAACATGTGAAAGCGCACTCAATAAGATCCATGGCAACATCAATAGCCCACCTTCGTTCGGTGCCTCTTATTGACAGCTGCTACATGGAGTTCTCTCCATACCTTTGCAGCTCATTAATGCCTAGACAAGGCTGGCAAGCAAGATTCCATTTTTGGCCAGTCTGTTCTGCACAATTTATTCTCAGCTTAATAACCCAACTTCCTTCCAGTGACCCACTGGGATTTTCAGGCTGCCCTCTTGACCAAACCCACCCCTGTTGTTGCGCGTCATTGGGTGCTTTTTGGTACATTTACTCGGGCACCCTCAGCTCGCTATTCACCCATATGTGAGGACTACCATCCTGCTTGTCCTGTGAGAAAGCTTTGTTGAGGGTTCTTGTGATCATTTTGAAATTTTTCCTAAATGTAAGCTTTTATCAAAATGCATTTTAAATCTGTTAAATTTTAAAGGAACTGCTTATAGCTTTGCAGTGTTCCATTATTCTTAGCAAAAAAAAAGAGTAAGCTGTGCTCGTTTGACTGAAGTCATGTTGCTGTGGATCTGCAGTATTTATAGATGTTCAATGTAATGTATTATAGTGTATTTTCCCATTATGTTAACTAACTACCATGAAAAGATGTAAGGGCTCTGTCCTTTCCTTCACCAATTCATACTGCTACTACTGGAGTTGATGGCAGTAAAACTGGTTCTAGCATGTGTCCCCCTGTGTCTTGAATCAACCCCAAGGTTATTTCCCATGGTGAAACATTGTGGAAGAAATCCTTTTGCCCAAACTGTGTTTACCTTCTCCAAAGACATGCAGAAAGAACAGAGCCAAGCCCATGCAATAGTGGGGTATGAAAAACGGGCTCTGATTGAGCGCCTGCTCTCCTAATGTGCACACGATGCAGTAGGCTAATGTGCTGCCGATTTAAAAAGGAGTCACTAGGGGAATCTGTGCATCCCTAGTGCCTCCTCGGCATCGGGCACCCAGGAGATGTGGCAGTCGGTGCGGGGTAGGAAAACGGACGCTCAATATGCGTGTCCATTTTCTCCTGCTACCAGCGTAGTGTACATGGCCTGACCCGTGTAGATTGGACTCCCAGAATTTTTTTTTCCCCAAGACTTTATTTTTTTTTTTGCAGGATGTTGCTTTCTATGGTTCCTCCTACTTTGTATCACGATGATACCAACAGGAGGAACCACAGAAAGCAGGATTTTTTTTTTTTTTTATTGAGCCCTTGAGCCTTAACGCCAGCTCCCGGACTGCTGTTAAATGTGCCGCGTTACAACGGGCATAGTGGCCCCGCAGGAATTTTTTTAATCGCGGGGTAACAGCCTCATCTACGTGGAATTTTCATGTGATCACGATTAGCTGCGCGCTGGTTTGGGCGCACTAATCCCAGTATTGCATCGGATGTAAGTCTAGCGCGTCCAACCACCCGCTTAGCGGCGTGCTGAGCTGAGCCCCTGATATTGCATTGGCCCGAGGATGTCTCCAAATCACATGATTGCATCACAGACTGCCTAAGCGAGGTCTGACGTATTCAGCTGTTCTTCGGCAGGGGGGGGTTCAGCCAGCTCCCTTCCCCTTTTCCTAATGCTCCAGAGAAATTCTCTGGCTGGATCTGTGTTTAGTTTGCTCTGTGTCTTTCCTTACTTTACCTCCCTTCCTTCCATATGGCTTTTTATTATTATTGTAAACTTGAGCAGTTTTCATTTTTTGCTTTAACCTCTCTGTGGGTCCCTCTTGGCCCTTTTACAAATTCCTGTATAATAAGAGGAAGGACATGGAGCAAATTTTTCTTTGGTTTGGTTGATGTCAGGTTTTGTTTTTTTTAATTCTTAATTTTGGCGAACCTGAGCTTTTGCCCATACTGGCATTTTCAGTAAGATGGCTTCCAAGCTGCCAAACCTATTTAAAGAACTGCTCTTGTGTGCCCAGAGTTGTTCCCTGGGGATCAGCTACATATGCTAGAAAGATGTAAGCAAAATATGGGTTAAAACCTCAGATCACACAACGTTTTCTGTTGGATTCATTCTTTGGTTTTCACTGTTTCTGGTCTGATGCACCATTCTACATGGCTGACCCTATTCGAGATGGTTGGATTTTAAGTACCTGTAGCTTTTTTGACTCTCTACCTGGCTGACTCTATTCGATGTGCCTGGATTTTAAGTACCTATAGCTCTTGTAACTCTCTACCTGGCTGACTCTAGGTGAGGAGCCTGGATTTTAAGTACCTGTAGCTCTCGTTCTACCACATCAGCCCACTCCACCCTCCTGGCCTAGCCGAAAGCTGTTGGTTCACATTTTGCTCTTAGCTATACTAAAGGAAATTGAGATGACTGGTACAAATAGTTGTTTGTACCACCAACTGCCATACATTTAGATTAGAGCAGTGGCAGGACGTGTGGGTGTCTGCATATTCAGGTGCCATCTTTGGTCAACGAGTGGAGGTAATTTGTGTAAAGGGAGCCTTAGCCTGCTCGCTATTGAAATGAGGAACAGGGAAACAAAAGCGGTGATGGGTGATGATAGATAAATGAAATCTTTACTGTGGAATTTCAGCCTTTAAACTATTGATTGGGCCTTGACTAGGTCTTTTATCTTTGAAAATGATTCTCTCCAGCCTTTAATGGGCTCATTGTCTGAGCTTCTTGTTTTGAGCGGTGACAGCTTTGCCAGGATGTGATTATTATTAGTAATAGTATGCTAACATTCGTAAGAAAGCTATCCTAGTAGGCTAAGAATGAGGCTTCTGCTGTTGTGGTGAGAGGAATATGTCGGGAGACCTGTTTGTGTGTGGTGGGTAGAAGGGGTAGGAGCCCAGTACAAGTTCAATGCTATAGCACAATGACTCCTTGGACAGACGCGGTGCTTTTGCAGAGCATACTCCGCTATGTTGCTAAGTACTACACCCATGGTGAGGAGTAGCCTCTGCTATGCCTCCTCTGTAAAATATATTTTCTTCTCTTGCAAACGAGAGCAAGGATATTATCTTTACAGGAGACTTACGCCTTTTAAAAAAAATACTCATTATTTTATCTTCAAAATAAATGATTTATATGCACCAAAATAATTTGTTCTATAAATGAATGAATTATTTTATTTAACGTGGATCATTTACTTTAGATCTCTCTAAAATGGCTTGATGAGCTGATGTCAGATGCGTAAGGAATGGATTTCACCACTTTCTTGTTGATACCATAGTACATGTTGTTTAAACTTACTGCCATCGAGCGAACCGTTACTGAGAATGGGTTTATGTAGAAACAAGCGTACAGTGCTGCCTGCAGCCTCTAGTTTATTTAATAAAGTAAATGAATAGGGATATTTGTGATAGTGCATCAGACGAGCCACGTGTGCTTACCATTAAAAGCAGTGCACTGAACCTGTCCGCTTAGCGTAAAGCGACTGCAGCTGCTGGAGCCAAGAGCCAAACCTACGGGCGCTGGTGAATGAAGGTAAAAAGCAAACGGTGCTTCGTTATTTCTTTTACCTAAGAAGCAGTGCAAAGCTATTTAGGAGGCAGAAAGGGAAGTCAATAAACGTGATTACACTGGTTACTGCATCAGACTATGACAGATGTCTAGTGCTAGAAGCTTAACTCCAGGTTCCAGAGCTACGTGCAACCCTCTTTAAAAAAAAAAAAAAAAAAAAAAAAGGGGTCTGGCTGTGCTAAGCCCGATTAGTTCTCCGGATAAGTTGCACCACAGCGGCCAATACGACGGTCAGAGACGCCACCCCCGAGTTAAAATATACGTTTGGCTTGCACCAAACAGATATTTTACACCCTAGGTCCTTTTTTTTTTTTTAACTTCCAATTAATTTCCATAGAACTAGCTTACTGCAGCGGGCGTTTAAAAACATGTAATCAGAGGGTTAACGCGTGCGCTGGATTTCAGCGCACATCTTAACGCCCAGCTCACTGCCTTGGCCGGTCTGCTTGACTGTTCGGACAGTGGCTTTCAGTATCCGTAGGCAGGTCACTTAGCTCTCGCTGGACCCTAATCGATTATCCTTAGTTGGCTTTCTCAGTCAACACAGGCACACTACAATAAAGCCTGAAAGTGTCCTTGTGTAAATGTAACCTGAAGGAAAAGGCTTCACCATTGCAGTCCCTGAAGCAATTCCTAGTTTAGGTCATCGTAGAGTGAAAGCTGCAACCTTGTCTTCTACTGTTACCTGTTATTTGGGTCTCCGCTACTCTTGTTTCGCTGTCATCTTGCAGTTCCGCACCCTATTTTTTTTTTGAAAGAACAATGGTTTATGGGTGTCTGCAAGAGAACTGAAGCAATGTTTGTAGAGGCTGGGGTGGGATCCAAGCAGATCTTCTCTCGGGCATTGGCTATGATCAATGCAAAACGCAGAAGTCTTCAGCTTCCCCCCCCCCCCCCCCAACATTACTACTGCTGTATGTTTGCAGGGAATTCTTAGCGTCCACAAGAGAGAACAGGGAAATTTAGGAGGAAGATTTATCATGGAAACAGTCGTGAAATAACCCACCTACCTTTTAGTGCAAGCAAAGACCCAGAATCCTGTGCTTTCAGCCTCTGCCCAGACTTTCTCCAAAAATCACTCAATAGATCTCTATATTTTTTTTCTTGTTGGCCCCCGTCCTCCAAAAATTGTCTTTGGGAGTCCCTGATCCTAAGTGAAACCAAGGCAAGTTTGCATGCAAAAGACTTCATAGAAAAGATTTAAAACAAACAAAAAAACAAAACAAAACACTAGTACATGCTCTAGTTACCTGTGAAAAATAATCATAGTCCTTACAGTACTGTAAGGGCTATGATTATTTTTCTTCAAAACATCTGTTGTCTAATCTCTAAGAAAAATAACCCCAACCTTTGTCAGGTTTGCAGAAGGTGAACACAAAGGAAAGTAAAGGAATCGTTATCTATATATACTACACTTGGCCAAAAGTGGTGACTGTGGGAGCCTGGCGGGGTGTGCGCTGGCCTGCGTACCCCACCGGTTTCCGAGGAGGGTAGGCACATAGCCTGCAACTTGCACACTCACGGGCTGAGATGGGCGCGTGGGTCGGACCGTGACCCTGTGCATTCTGAATTGTGCTCGTTACTTCCCAGTTAGGTGGGTACGGGGACTGGTGGGTCGTGCATGGGTGCGCTCCCTTGCATATGATCCCCCACCTCTTGCTGTCGGCAAGGCCAGAGGAAACCAGAAAGCTGTGGGACCGAACCGAGCCACAGTGACAGGCGGCCTGGAAAAGAGAGAGCCAAGCAGACAGATGGGTAGGACTGAGGAAGGGGAAAATAGCAAGCCTGCCTGTATGGGGCGGGTCAGGGGCGGAGGGGATGGAAGTGTTAGGTTGAAGGGGGGGGGGGTTGGCAAAAATCCAGGATGGTGACGATGGCAGGAGAAGCAGGGTGTGCTGAGGAGGGCAGGAAGAGAGTTCGGGGCTGGGGGAGGTCAGGGGGCCTGGCGCAGGCTGGTGGCAAGGGAAAAGGTTGTGGGGTCAGGCTGGACAGGTGCAGTTGGAGGTTGCTGGGGAGAGAGGAAACAGTTCTGCATCCAGGCTGGGATGGGGGTTTCAAAATGTGCTGTGATCAGGTTGGAGATGGGGAAAGAGTGGGGATGTGTAACTTTTTGTTTTTTTAAAAGAAAACAAATGAAATTTTGTTTTTCCATTCAAGAAGCCACCAGCGTTGGACCCTGCTTCTGCATACACCCCCGTCCCCCCCAAAATACCCCATCTCTGGCACCACAGACCTGTTCCCTCACCCCAGAGGTCCCTTACCCTCTTACCCCTTCTGTAGAAATCAAGGTCCCTTCCTATAAATGGCATGGACTGGCCCCGAGGCTGGCACCAAGTGTAAGGAGAGGCTCAGCAGGGCAAGGGGGCTGGGTGATTGCTTCTGCCCCATTTACATTTCTACACTCTGGTGGATGGAGTAAGGGGGTGGGGGTGGTTTAAGGGGAAAGCCTATAGAGGGATGGGGGACTTAAATGTATAAATGTTTGCAATGCTGATGATGATTTTGTGGGGGGAGGGGGAGAGCCCTGCCTCCTGAATTTTGTTTTTTCTTTTTGTGTCAGTTTCATTTGTTTATTTAGTTTCAAATGAACCACAAACAAAATGAGAAAACTATTAAGCGCCCACCCCTAGAAAGGATGTTTGTGCTGGGGCGGAGGCCTGAAGTCTGCTGAGGTTATGATGAAGTCAGACTGGGGGAGGGGGAAGGGAGGGAGGTTGGCCTGTGCTGGGGAGGAGCTCTGAGCTCAGGCTGGGGACGGGGTTTGGAGTGGGCTGGGGATCGGATTGGGGAGGAGGGAAGTGGATAGGGTTGCCAGGGAATTTCACAGGAAATACCAAAATTATAGGATCCACTAGCAGGCGGGCCAGGTAGATTTTGGTATGAGTCCCCAATATTGGGATCCTTTTGTCATTAACACTGTTTGCAGAGCCACGCTGAGACGCCAAACGCACAGCCAGATAAGAGTGTTTCTCTGGCATGTAAGCGTTTCCTCATTGAATCGCCATGTTTTAGATAACATCAGTGGGACTTTTTTTATGTACTTTTCATTTTATGTACTTATACTACGTACAGCTATTGGGCCGTCAAGATTCGTGTCCGACCCCCTGAAGAAGGAGGCTCTCTCCGAAACACTGAGTGTCGGTACAAAGTCGGATTTACCCACCCAGCCGCGCCACACTAAAGCTCTCTAACGTGAAAATTGGACTGGAGAGCGCTGCAAGATAAGTACACATAGACGGTACAGCTTCAGGCACGGAAGCGTTCCCAAAAATAAGTGCATACAGATAGTACAGCTTCAGGCACGGAAGCATTCCTAGAAAATAGCTCACAGTGACCAATGATTAAAAAAGGCTCTTGCCACTGAAAGCTTGTATGAGCTTGTAGCCTTTGGGCACCACATATGAGGTCACTTTGAGCTCCCCCACTCATACATTTCACAGGATTTATTATTACAGTACTTATCAAGGGAATTTCACAGGGCATCACCTTTATAGAATACATATAATGTGCTTTGGAGCCTATTCAGCTCAAGCCCTGACTTGGTTGATGTGTTTAAGTGACTCAGACTTTTAAGCCCGGTCTTAGTTGCAGGCACATATATTTTTCTGGGCTGGAGATAAGAGGCCAGCGATTCCTAAACTGGATTGTGTACCCCCAGTGGAGGAATCACGGAATCAGTAAGATTGCAAAACCCAGGGCCACTTCCACCCAGACAGCTCCTGCTCCCCTCCCCCTCCCCCCCCCCCCCCCTCTTTCCAGATCTCCACTCCAACTCGCATCTGCAGTCAGCACAGGGCTTGTTAGCTTGCCCACCCCTGCACTAGCTATGGCCCATCCACTCCTGTTTTGTGGCTAACCAACTTCCAAGGTGATCTCGGTTTTCTCCAGCCCCTCAAGGCTGTGACCCTAATGTCATCAGCAATGTCCCGACGTCAGCAGCCGGAGCCATCCCACCCCACGTCTACCAGTTTCAACGCCACCCACCATGCCTAAAAAGGGGATGGATACAGGGCGTTTCTAACTGATGAAGCGCAGCAGAGCCTTCCGTGGTTTGCCATGATGATGATGATGGCACAAGCTGGGGAGAATAGAGTGCCCGGCACAGGCTCCACTTACAGCTGGCACAGCCACTCTCTGTGCCACAGAGATACTGAATGGCCACCGAGGAGATCATCAGCCAGTACAAGGCCCTGATCGTCAGCCCCACCCCTGGCTGGCACTATCAAAAACTGAAAGTCAGAGGCAGGGTAAGTAGAGAGGGCTGGATGCATGTTGTGCTGTGCGTGCCATCCTTGTAGGGGCATCATTGGGTATATGGGCACATGGGGCCAGTGTCCCAAATCTCCAGAGTCCTCAAATCCCCTTTAGTTCCTCTTTGGATCTTTAAACTTAATTTTTGGCTGCTCTACCCTTGCCTTTTTCTCCCAGCACCTTTCCATAGATACAGAGTCATGTGGTTCAAAAGGCTGACCAGAGAAGCACCGTGGTCACAGGCATAAAATGTGGGTGCTGCAGACATATGAAAGGTGGGGCCAAGTTGCAAGCCCCAGATGGGAGTATACGGAGGAAGGAGGTGTGTGGAGAAAGAGGCAAAGGCAGAGCAACCAAAAGAACAAGTTTAAACTCTGAAGAAAGACTGGAGGGGATATGGGGTCTCCAAAGAGCATAGACGTGGGGAATTGGATGTGTGGGGATTGGAGAGAGATTGAGAATTGGATGGAGAGGGGGATGCGGAGCCTCAACGATGGGTAAGGGGGGGAGGGAGTTCCTTCTCATCCATCCACTAAATCTGGGAGAAAAAGACAGTGGGTGCATCCAGATTGGGGGGGATCGAAGTAGTGGGGAAGATTGGAGGAACAAATAATGTGTATGGGGGAGAGAGCTGAAGTTCAGGGTTGTTTGAGTAGAGTTGGGGAGAGAATGGGTGGGGAGAGAAGGGACTGGTGATGAGAATATGGACTTGGCAATTGGATGGCAGAAGATGAGTGGGGTAATTAGATGGGCTGAGAGGTGTGAGATGGGGGTAGAAGAAAAGGGCTAATCGAAGGGAATGGATCAAGGTATAGTGAAAGGATCTGGAGGGCTGGAGAGGGAGTGGGAGTCATGGAAAGGGATGAGACTGCCAAAGGGGTGAGAAATGGCACTGGGAAGGAGGTAAGAGATAGAAGAAAGGGACTGGAGGCAGGGAGGATGAGTGACATTCAGTTTCAAGCACCTTCTTTCTGGGATTCTCTCTTTTGATATTTGTTCCATCTTTGACTACTTAAATTTTAGGAAAGCAGTTAAGACCTGGTTTTTCAATAAGGTATTTGACAATGCTTAACTTATCTTTGCAGAGGTGATTGTCTTAGTTTGGTAAGGTTATAAATGCTGTCAGCATGTTGATTTTTGTTATTATTTAGTGTATTTTAATTTGATTGTGTTAGAATACTTTATTATTTGAATTTTTGTTTATGATATAGATATTTTATTTGATATATTTTGAAGTTTATGATTGTTTTTAAATTTGTACCATCGCTTGGGTAATATGTTTTAACAAGCAGGTTATAAAGGGTTTTTTTTGGTTTTTTTTTAAGTGAAAGGCAGCCTAGTGAGGCGACGAGAGGCAGAGGAAAGTAAGTTGAGGGCTGGGGGTCGGGTACTAGGGAATGGGTGAAAGGAGAAGAAGGGAGAGAGTGGGGTATGGACTGGCAGGGAGCTGAGAGTTAGAAGATGGAAAGAGGAAAAGAGAGGGAAACCAGCTTGATTAGAAAAATAAAATGTCCAGACAACAAAGGTTTACAATAGCATTTTATTTTCATGTTAATGACCGGAATATGTCAGCTTGGGGCTGTGCTTCTCTGATATCGTTGTGATTTACTCAGTACAGGAGGAAATGCATTTCTCGGTGGTGCTACACTGCATGTATAATCCAGCTTTGGAGGGGTTCCATTTCAGTTTTTTGTGCCTGTGGCGGTTACTAATGGGTGGGCACTTATTCTGTGTTTGATGAGGGTCTGTGTGACAAGGGTGGGGCATTCTGCTAGTGTATAGAGCGTGTGTAGGAATCTGTAATAGTCCAGCATGTTTTGCTTTGCCTGAATGAGGTATACTGCTGTTCTAGGGCCTTTTCTATGATTTTGCAGTGTTGCCTTGTCATGGGTAAAGTCATTACTGATGCAGTCCAGTAGTTAGTGCATTATGGAGTGGTAGATTTGCTCTATTGTTAATGTGCATGATTCTTTTCTGAGGGTGCTGGTAGTGGTGAGAGCTGCTGATTGTGATTGTTCGAGTTGTTGATTAAAAAATCTCAGGGTATTTGAGGGCAAGGGCAATGGCTTATGGGCCTGTGCCCTGAATCTTTTAAATATGTAGCAACACTTCTGTCCCATTAATATTCAGGATGTGGACTGTCTACTGTCCTTCACGTGTGTGTGTGTGTGTGTGTGTCTTAGGCAAAGCTATATCAAGCAGCTCGTGACAGCAGTGGAGTTTCCTGCCATCAGCCCAGACTCTGCTGGAGCATCTCATGCCTGCCAGGAAAGCAGTTCCCCCACCCCTGCAAGTTACAGATACTCTGACCTGAAACTTGTAATAAATTGGGAACTGTGTGCTGTAACCATGCTGCTAGTGCTGCCAATTTTCTCCTTTCAGTGTGCCATTGTTAGTGCTGCAGTTGTAAGCGGCATTGACCATTAGCAAATAGACAATGGTTTTAAATTAAAATGAATTAATATTAGTGGGAATGCCTCCACTCTCTATAAGTCAATCGGCTGATGCCATTTTATTTACCCCATGGTGCCTTCAGGTATTCCTGCCACTGTTCAAGCTGATCCACTACCTCCCCCCCCCCCCCTCCCTCCACCTTGAGGAACTTCAAGGGTGCCCTTCCCAGCTGCAGCCAGAGGCTGTAATATGGCCCCAGGCAATGGGTTTGACCATCCCTGAGCCAGTGCACACACAGCCCCATGCTCCATCCCACCTCCTGCATTGCCAGTGGCTTCCTATTGGACCAAGGCTTGTGCATACTGACTGCCACTGGCACTGCTACCTAGCTCTACCTCCCGTGTTGCTGCTGCTTCAGGTAAGCCTGTGCAAGAAGGACATCGGTGAAGGAAGCCTGCAAGCAAGGCAGAGCTAGAAAGGGTTGAGCAGGGTGGAGGGGTGTGGCAGTGGAGATTTGCTATTTTGTTTTGAGCAGCTGGGCCTGTGGCGATTTGCAGATAGAAAAATAGGGTCAGTTTGATAAAAGTGGGGAATTTGCCGGAAGAGTGCTACTGCCAAACGCGGTGATTAATGGAGACAGGTGAATGATTCATTGTTATATATGTCAGATGCATCGGACAAAGCGGATCCTGCCCTCCAAAGCTCATGCCTGAATAAATTGGTTAATCATCTATAATGTGCCACTCGCCTAGTGTAATTTCTTGTAACCTGTATGCTTATATCTTGGATAACATAGGCTGGGTGCCACCAAATTTGTAATAACGAAGGAGTCGTAGCATAATTTGACTCCTATATAAAACAAACAAACACAAAACCCTTGCTTCACTTAATTTCAAGCCTGCTGTTTGCTATACATCAGGGTTCTCATGGAGCGAAATAGGCAAAGGGGGCACAATGCGGTGCACACAGTACGATACAGTCAGCCCTCTGGAGCATGCGCAAACACTGCCTGTTACCATAACCAGGTTTCCTTAAAGGGGACCTGCTACATTTTGAAGAGCGTGCTTGAGTTTTCCCAGGACTCCGTGCCGGTGGGGGTGAAAGTTAGAGTCCTGTGCCAGCGCGCCTTGCGACGAATTTACTCCGGAAGGGTTGGGTATGGGTGTGCTTGGAAGAAAAGATAGCAGCCTACCGTCCAAAATGAGCGGCTCAGCGTTCACATAACCAGTGCATCCAATAACATACCGTCCATGATCGTAAAATCAGCCTGCCTGAAAGGCGGAACATGCCAGGTTAAAGGGTGCCTCGTAAACCAAAGGAGAAACCTAAGGTGAACAGCAGCAGGGCCCTTATTTCGCTTCTGCGCTTGGCAATTCTTTCTGTTGACGACTTGGGCCCTGATTCTCTAAGCAGAAGCCTTCCTCCTGAATCAGGCCCTGCAATGTCTGACTTTGCAAACCCGGGTGCAGGTTCTGCCTGCTGCCGGCAGGTTCGTCCCCAGAGCTGCTTCATGCTTGCTATTGATAGGTCTAAGGCTTCCCCTCTCAAGGACAGAACTTCTTGGCGTATTTCTCCGCCTATAGTGGAGGTAGAAATGCATAGATTACGGTTTTGCATGCATCTGAAGTAGAGAAAAAGAAATGTATAAAAAGAGCAGCTGAGCACTATGGGCTGACATTTTAAATGATGGCATAAAGATTTGACGTCTCTTGCGGTGTCTGATAAGTATGTATGCTTTAGGTTTTTTGTGTCTTCAGTGTTACAAGCAATGGCAAAATCGTTCCTTATCTGCAAGGCCTTTCATTTACGATTTTGATTACATTTTCTTATAAACTTTCCACATTGTCAGTGTTAATTTATAGAATCTTGCACCTACCTAACAATAATGTACGAATTACTCTTTTTTTTTCCCCTCAGGTTTCCTAATGAGGATCAGAGATGATGATTGCCAGACCTGAACACCGTCTCTCTTTGGTGTCGAGCCAATGGTGAAACTGAAAAGGAAGCAACAAGCCAAAGCGACCATGGAACGGAAGAACCAGCGCAAAGCCCCAGTCTGCGGCAAGAAGGGTAAAGCTCGATAGCGCGGGGGCCAGGAGTTACTGTTGCGCGTGTTTCTCTTCTTTTTGACTTCTCAGCCCCGTCGTGGATCAGATCAAGTGCAAGGTCTGAGTCCTTTCTTGTCCTTTTGCCTGAGATGGAGATCCCGCACGGTACAGGACTGGACACCTTGCCACCCTCTCCTACTTGGGGAGCACGGTTAGGATACAACCCTGGCCAAAACAGAAGAATTCAACCTCCTGCTTAACAGGGGGGGGGGGGGGGAAGTATATTCAATGTTACAATGCGGGTTTTCCCCTCGCTCTCCAACAGTGTGGATTAGTAGCAGTGCCCAGATTAAAACATCTAAAACACACAAAACCCGAGAGCAGGGACAGTTAAGCACTGCCAGCGAAGAGCTATAGCAGAAGACCGTAGGCAGCAACTATCATTTTGTCCTTATCTGATCGAGTTGCTGCAAGTGTAGCCATCTACATTTGCTGCAGAAAAATAAACAGGGGATTTATTTATTTTTATTTTTATTTATTATTTTATCTAAATCAAATGAATTTCCAAGAAATGCGTAGGTAAAAAGCAGCAGCATGCTTCACGTTTACCCAAAAAAGACAAAAGGGATGCCAAGGCTACAGAGGTAGCACCTTTCAGTAGCTCTCATTTACCTATTTTCTTCATTTCTTCCTCTTTTTCCTCGCAGTTTATTAAGTACTAAATCACGTTCGGAGTAAATAACGTTGTATAGCATGGCTTCAGATTCAGGGTTTCCCGAAATATTCCTTTCAAACTGGATTAAGTTTCCTTTGCACCCCGAAACTGGTTTAACAACCCACATCCCCTTCAGCTAAGTCTCGAAGATGATTTTGTTAACATAAAAGCCCAAAGGAGAGTTATTTAGACGACAAAAGCCATCTGGCCTTGCCTGCTCTACTAGACGACTAATGTCAGCACGCGCAGACGTTCTTGGCCGAGGAGCAGGGAGTTGCGCGTCATTTCACTGCAGGCTGGAGTTTGGGGGAAGGTCGGGGCGTCAAGAAGCCCAGGGGGCTATTTTGTTACCCAGATTGAACAAAAAAACCAAAAACAACAACAACAACAGCTGCGCTAAGAAGAGTCTAATGTAGCGTAACAGTCACATTTAGCCATCCTTCCCTCTGTCTACAGTAGATGCGGCAGGGAACTGTTACCCGGTGGTTACATTCACGCCAGCAGGTTGTGATTTAATATCGCCAGTCCGATGGAAGCAAACGAGATCGGGCACGTTACTACAATGCTCACTCCCTGAAGGTTACAGTGCCGGAACCTGAAGTCCTTGGTGAATCCTTACAGACCATACAGACGGGTAATGACATTGCAAGCTCCGAGTCTCCCCAAGGGCGACTTCCCTTACTTTCCCCAGATAATAGTAAATAGTTCAGCTTCTCACACCCGTTCCCTTTTCACGCTGTTCTTAGCCTGGTCATTTTTGGATCCCTAAAGAGCTTGCATCTAGTAGGCCCCAGGCTATCTGGTGATACTTTCACGGTGGAAGTCGAGATGGCATAGCCACGAAGGATAAGACTTACTATGGGACTTCCCACCCCCCCCCCCCCCCGTTCTTGTCTGGTTTGTGCCATCCGTCTCGGTGATATTCCACCTACAGAGTAATCTGTATTGAAGGCTCATCTTTCTGCCCTTAATCTTGATTCAGATCGACACTCCCCTTCCAGATCTTGGCAGCGAGAGGTGCTAAAAATCATTTGAAGTTGTTCAATGTAAACCGGAGTGAAGGCTTCTCGCTATACTTCGGTATAAAAAAGAATCTAAATAAATAAATAAATACAATTTGGAACTTGTTATCCAACTCCTAAGATAATGTCTGTCCCTGCCTGGCCTTAAAGGAAAGAAAGGAAACATGATAGAGGGAGGAAGGGTATCCTCTTAAATAAATGGATTGAAGAGGTTAATCAAAGGCTCTTTGCGTCGTATATTTATATATACACATGAGACAGAGTGCTACTACTATTACGTATCACTCCTATAGCGCTACTCGAGCTACGGCTGCCCAGTATCTGCCAATCTCACTTTCTGACCGCTTAGGACTAGGAGTGTCCCCGCGGGACAGGGCTGAGAGCCAGGGCTTCAGGCCGCGGATGTGGGCAGAGGATGGCCAGGTCGCTTTGAGAGAGAAAACGGCTTTACAGGGCACCCGGTCGGGCTGAGCGCGCTCATGGGCGGAGGTGAGCTTGGTCTTTAAAGTAGAAACGTCTCCTTGTCCGAGAGCAGGCAGACGCGTACTCGTAGTAGTGGGCATTACCGCTCCAAGAAGCCCAGCGAAAGGGTGTCCCTTCCTTACAGAATAAATCCTAGCAAACCAGAGGAACCGAAGAAAGCACCTGGACGTCTTTAGAAGGAGGGATCTCAGGCGCTGGACAGCTCCGGTCCCACTGGTGTAATCGCGCTTCCCTTTGCAAAACACGCGTGGAGCCGGCGGCCTCCCTGCTGCAGATCCGTTTTTAACAGCGGGGTTGTTTTTTCTACCAAGCAATACAGGAACGTAGGGGATGGTTCGTTTGATATAAAAACCTGGCCTCGTCCTGCTGTTTGCTTGGACTGTTGGCAGCTGTGGGTTGAAAATCAGGGGGAATGGTGCGCCCCGGCTGAAACTCCGCATTGCTTCCTGCAACCGCGCACATCAAAAATCAGGCGAGCGTCTGAAGGGGGGAAAGAAGAGATAGAAAGACGGAAAGAAGGAAAGCCAGGGTCCGTGAATCAAGCAGAACTGTCCTGGGACGGATCGATCAGTGTGAGCTGACACAAAGTTTTCCCAAAATACTGATCAAAATGCACATTTCCTCTTCACCCCAAACCTTTTTTTTAATTATTATTATTACTGTGTTGAAATGACTTTTACTGACTCTGTTCCTCTATATTTTTCACTCGGTCTTGGCTTTTGCACCCACGCAAGAAGTTTCTATGCTAGAATCCTTGTATTTTCTCTCTGGGAAGCGCATTGGACATGCGGCTTATATAAGAGACAGTGATAATATTAGGGCGTTACTCTTCATTTCCATATATTTTGCTAACATGTTTATTTTAATATTACAGAAGAAGAAGAAAAACACGTTTTCTAAATTACTGTGTTTAGCTAGAGAATGAGACCAAGTCGTTAGAAAACTGAGCCTAAGACAGGGGACCTGTGGCTACCTGCACCAGTTTTAAATCCACTTTGAAGTGGATTTTATACAACTAATTTGAAAACATCAAACCATGCATTAAGCTTAATTATATTAGTGCTCCTTTCTTCATATGTTCTATTCTGAATTTGGTGCATCAAAAATGTTTGCTCTATATTTGCTTCCTTTCTAAGAGTATCTTGTCATGGCTGAGGAAAAAAACACGATTTCCTAATAGCGAATAAGAATCTAAAGGCCCAGGTTGGCTTAAAGTTCACAATGTTTCCTATTTTTAAAAAAACCAAAACAGGTAGTTTTTCAGTATTCAGTTTACACACCCACACCCACACACACACACACTTTGTACATTATTATTATTATTATTCAGGGTAACATAACTTGACTTTTTCTAACGATTAACTTGGACCGGGACTTTAAAAAGCCCAAAGTTCGGATCTCCGCTTGCGAGCTTCTCCTCCGGCTCCTGTGCTGGACCGGGGAGCCGCAAGCCCTGTCCCGGGTCGCTTTCGCATCCAGGTTACGCGCACAAACTCGTCCCGTATAGACGCGCGCTAACCAAGAACCTCCCCGTCTTCGGGCGGCTTCCCAACAGCGGCAGCCCGATTCCCCCAAGATATTGGGTGGTGGCTTTTCAAACGAGCAGCAGGGTGAAGGGAGGCCAGCGACCGCAGCTCCGAGCCGTGCTCGTTATTTCACCCGGGACGGGGGCTTTTGCAGGGCACACTAGAGGAGACGGAAGTTGATCAAGAAACCGGAAGGCAGAAGCAGAGGGTTGATCGTGTAGATGGCCGGAGAAGAGTAAAAGAGACCATGGGAAGGAAAAGTAAGCAGCTGGATCCTGGGCACCTCTGCTGTGTGAAGGGGGAAGGTTAAATAAGTTTCTGATCTAGGGCAGCTGCCTGGCAGAGGTCGCAGCTTCCACTGCACCCCTCCCCCCTTATTGTCTGCTACTCCAGGCAATTCTGCGGTCTGCAAATAGCCCTTGCCCCATATCCAAAGGTGATGTTTTCACAAGCGGCAGGACTCGATCTTGTCACTTGGTGGGCTACCATTAGCTCCGAGGACTGATAGTCAACCTGCAAAAGCATCGGGTCTCAGAGAGCCTCGGAGTAAAGAAGCAAAGCCAGGCCCTGCCTAACTCCCTGGACCGGGGGGCGAGCTTACTTTCAACATTGTGCCAACTCCGGAAAAATCCATTCTGAATTTAGTCAAGGTAAAGGGGAAATGCGGGATTCAGAAAGCTGGAGGGAAACAACCCCCCCCCCCCCCAAATAACAGAGCCAGCTTCAGGTACATAAAGTAAATGTTAATTACATGCCAGAATGCGATGTAGGAGGAACGGGATGGGTTAAGGGTGGTGAATGGGGAAGGTCATCGAGAATCATGGAGAATATTTTTTTAGGATGAGAAAAGAAACTCCTGCACCCTGAGTCAAATGAGCAAAAGCAAAACAAGGAGCCAGTTCAGATCTAGCTTAGATTCGCTTAATAAATTGCCCGTTTGCAAGAATGCCAGTGCAGTGCAATGAAGAAACTGCCCCCGCTGAAAACGAATTGCCATGAACGAGAGCGGTTTGGGAACCGAAGCGACACCCTTTAAAGGCTCAAAATAGTTCAGGCACCCATCCAGGAGGATCAGAAGTGTGGAGCTGCCATAGGTACCTGGGAGCACCAGCAAATCACTCCCGGAAAGTTAGCGAGGTGCCGATGATCCTGACTTTTATAAATTGTACATTGGATATTTAACGCGTTCGCCAAGAGAAGTTTGGCTAACAACTTTTTCCATCGTTTTTTGTTGTTTTTTTTTAAATTACTGTATTTGAGTACAGTCCCATCATAAGCTTTTCTATGTGGGGAATTGGAAACTAAAATAACCCGAAAAGCGGAGCAAAGAAAGAAGTGGGAATAACAATGCATTAAAAATGCTCACTTTGGAAAGGTTTTAGTTCCAGTGTTTTACAGTGGGGAAAAATGTCAGAGCTCTGTTCCAGCCGAGTATATTTTTCTGTTCACACTGTAAGAGTTTTCAGATGGCACCTATGGACCTGTATTATCCATTGATGTACTTTGCTATGCTTCGGTAGATTTACCTAAAAATGTCCTATGCAAAGGGACACCTGAGGCAATAAGAGGATTTTTTTTAATTTTTATGTCCTTGCAAGCTACGTTTTTCCAGTTGATGTTCCCTAGGGTAGATCCCAATAGCAGAGCAGATGACGGCAGAAAACCACCAGTTCCCCCGGCTCGCATTGCTTAAAATACAACCCCGGCTTCCAGCCGTAGGAGCCTGACCCCTTGAAGGAGGATCGCGCCTTGTCCGGTCGCCAGCGCAATTAGTTTCAATTTATTATTAAATATTTACAACGGCAACCTGCAGGGGAAAACCTCCAGAACAAAAGAAAGCACGAGAGAACGTGGGCCATAGATGGGGAGAGCAGGAAGAGGACCCCGCGAAGCAGCAGGCAGAGCCCTTGTGCTAGCTGAGGTGGGATTATCGCCAGCCCGAGATCAAACAGAAGACCGGCGCTGGCTTTGAAGTTGTTTGCTGTCAAGGGCTCCCCCGAAGGAACCTCTGCCGAGCGCAGCTCCAGGACTGCCAGAGACAGACGGTGCTGCTGGGATCGGAGCCGAAACCTAAGGTTTGCAGACGAAAAGCGAAGACGTTTCTCTTAGCGACAGAAGGCGAAAGCACCCTTTCAAAATCGACAAACCTGGGAGACTTTCCCCTAAGAAATTAACTGAAAGACTTGAACTGGATATGCTGAGATACGAATGCAATTAGGCTTCTGTTTTTCAAAGTTTTACCTCTAAAGAGGAAAAAACAAAATCTTGTGAGGAAGGAAGGCCCTTAACCAAAACAGAGAGGCACAGGTCTGACCACACACAACCTGAAATATAAAACCAAATATATAAGACTCTCTCTCTCTCTCTCTCTCTCTCTCAATACTTTTTATTCTGCACAATGTAATAAATATTAAGTTGTGCATTTATTTGTTTCCATTCGGAAAACAATAAAACATATTAAATACTTTGTTATCTTAAAACTGTTCTTTTCCTCATCCTAGATAGCCGCAATGGTCCAGCTATGCAAAGAAATACCCAGACTGTGTTTGTTATGTCATTCTATGCATTTATTCTATGCACAGCGTTTGGAGCCAGTTAGAAAGATTTTTTCAAACGGAAACTTTAAACCCACCCCATTGATTCAGAAACATGGACGCTTCTGAATAGGACATCCCCAACACACACAACAACAGGGTACAAAAACACCCTCAAGACAATGAAATATATCTCAGAGGAGAGAACTGTAAAACTCAGTGCATTGGTGGTTCTAGATTTTTCCCTGAAAACTGAATAAAGTACTTGGGAGAGTTGTTTCTGATGTCAGTGTAAAGCCACCGTCTGAGGTTATGGGCCCCATTTATAATAATGCTCATAATACAAATGAAACAGGGGTGTGGATACACACACACACACACTCTCTCTATTTTCTCAGATCTGGAAGCCAAATTTGATGCCCATTGTACATATTAAGGCTGCAGGGTGGTCTTCTAAATTAGATTATTTTGGGCAAGAAGTATTAAGCATTTTCATATACGTCTGTGTTATTTTAGGATGTCCAGAGGAGTTAGAGGAGATCGTTTTCACAAAGTTAAAGCAGATTTACAGTATATCTATCTATATCTAATGTGTTTACATCATAAATATATATATACACACAAACACATATTTATATATATATGTATGTATATATATACACACACACACATATATGTGTACATATGAATACAGGTGTATGCAAATATAAGTATTTAGATCGATGCAGTTGTGTGCATCTATAGATGTGGAGAGATACATGATAAGAAGACATATAGAGACCTATTTCATAACGACTTCTAAATAAAAGTAAAACTTAAAATTGTATTTGTGTGTGTATGTGTATGTGTGTGTGTGTAACTGTTAGGCAGTTATTCTCTCTCTCTCTCTCTAATATATAGGAAAGGAATGGGAAACTCCAGAAATAAACTATTGATGCAAACAATACAGTAATTTAGTGCGATGAAATAACTGCTTAACAGCTCTGAAGGATGATTTCCCGTTAAGCTTCCTTAGTCCAGCAACACCAGACTCCCAGCTTTGCCCTGTGGAAGCAGAGAACCTAAAAGCAGACGAAGATTGCAGGCCAGCCTACCGCAGACCCGCCTTTCCCCTGTATGAGATCGGTTTTTTTTCAGATCTGGAAGCCGAATATTGGGCAATAATTTCGGGCCACACGTGCTATAAGCATTTTCCCGGAGGACTTTCCCGATAAGAGTGGAGGAGTAACCTGGGGGTTAGAACAGGGTTTCAATCCCGCTGCGGCTCCTTATTACCTGGGTAAGTCACTTCACCCTCTATTGTCTCAGGAACACATTTAGAGGGTGAGGGCAGGGAAAAACCTAAATGCAAGCTGCTTCGAAGAGCCTGATCAGGGGACTGCAAAGACAATAATAATAATAATAATAATAATAATAATAATAATAATAAAACAACTGTAAAAACTTTGATTACCAGAAACATTAACGAAGGAGAAGGGGGAGGGGTGGAAGGAGCTAATAAAAGGTAAATAAACATGCATTTCAAATAGTATATAAAATCGTTTAGGAGACTGAGCGTTGGTTTCCCTTTTTAGGGAAGAAGCCGAACATGAAGTAAGTAAAAGCCAAGGTAAAAAAAAAAAAACCCAACAACTTGCAGTCTGAAGGAACTCTGCTTCCCGCGACCTTTTCCGGACTGGCTGAGCACTGCTTATTTTGCCGGTAGATCGGCTTCTCCGGTGGAAATCAAAGCTTCCAAGCCAGAAGGAAAAGGTCTGGCAGACTTCTTCGCCAGAGCCGGGAACGGAAGGAGCAGGTTCCGGCGGTGAACGCTGGGGGGCGCCAGAGCTCCACGCGCGGCTGAAAAGCCTGCGAGCCGTCGACCTGTATGGAGTTGCACTTGGAAGTACCCAGGAAACCCTTCCATTAAAAATAAAATAAAAAAGGACGGAGAAAGGGCTGCGGTATAAAAATAATAATTAAAAAAAAACAACAAAAAACCATCTGTATCCCCCCAAGAAATGCAAATAACCTTTCTGCGCCTTTCCTCCGGAAAGGCAAACCTTGGCACTGCACATTATGGGTGATAAATATTTCCTAGAGCCTGAGGTTTTCCGACGGCCTGGCCCTGCTAAAACGCTCTGGGACCCTCTCCCGCCCAAATGCTTGCAGGAGCCGTCGGAATGTGGAACCTTTCCCTGTTTCTTTTATTTGCAGCGTGCACTGCAAACAGAAAACCCGGGAAAACGACCTTATGTTTTCCCCACTGATTTCTCCCCTTCTTGTTGTAACAAACACTGACAAAGCCCTGGTGAAATAAAATACAGACCCTAAAGATAACCTGCTGGGAAGGGGGTAGCCAAGCCCTTGGTTACCTTCCCCCCAAAACATTAGGAAGCACTTTGCCTGCTCAGAGGATACAGGGGTTATAGCTCTACTGGGATCTCTGCCCCCTAGCCCTTGCCCCTCCCCCGCTCCCGGGTGGTGAGGAAGGAGAGGGGGTGGGGGAAGGGCAGACTTACAGCAAATACAGTAGGGAAAAGGGAAGCAAGGTAAGAAATGATGCCAGGGGAAACCTAACTGCGCATCCTTCTCCCCAAATCCCCTGCAAAGGCCCTGGGCTTGATGGACCCTTGATCTGACCCCGCATGGCAATTTCTTATGTTCTTAAGGATGGCCCAGGCTCCTCTTGTCAAGTAAGAACTGGAGCAGATGTTTTTTTTTTTTTACATTGTTTTGACGTTTGCGACTGAGGTTTCTCCCTCTCTCGTTTGCACGGGAAGAACGAGCCTTGCCTTTGCAACAGGGAAGATTTTTTTTTTTTGTTCGTTTTTGGATTATTTTGGGCTCCTCCTGCAGACGTTTAGTGAAGACGTGTACACGCCAGGAAATCCTGCCAAATGATCCCCAGTCAAGCCGTGCGGGCGTGCAAGAAAGATCTCTCGGAGCCGCGGACGTAGCTCAGGAGGCCTTTCTCACCCCTGATTAAGGTTTACTCTCGGTTTGTGTCCATATAAAACGCACCACAGATTGGGAGATCGGGTCCTAGCTTGTTTCAATAGTTGATCACCCGCTTTTTGAGTTTGGATGGAAACACTCAGAAACGGAAAATAAAGCGATATTAAGAACTTCCAGTTACACCCGATCAAAGAGTCATTTGCTGGCAGGCAACAGTCCCAGTCATTTCATTTACTGAGCTTGCAAACCAAAGTCCTGCTAGCATCTGTTCTGTCAATAGTCCTTAGAATAATTACATTACATATCTCTATATATGCTTATTTCTCTCTTTCCACAGATACATACATATGCATCTACATATACCCCCTGTATGCAATGCATGCGAGAGCCACCTCTTATTGATATGAGATTGGATTTACACCCTTAACATAACTAACCTAGACAACTCCAATGTTCTTTGTTTAATTAAAATGCATTTGTTTAACAAAATAACCCACAAAAAAAAAAAAAAAACGTGCCTGCCACAGGACCTGCTCTTGTTATATTTTCATGTTATTGTGGCCGAAGTACACCGCAGATAAATAACATCGGATCAATAGCAAAGATTATTATCTAGAGATAATGAATTCATCTTCTGGTCATGAGACTCTTTGCATACTCAACTTTGAACAACTTCCAAATATAGCACTGAAAACAAAATCTCAAATGGGATTTTTTTTTTGTTCTAAATTACAATCCCCTATCGAAGCAACGCGTTTGATTAACAGATCTTATCAAATAATAGAAACATTAATTTAAAGCTTATGAAACAGATTTGTAGGGGAAAAAAAAACATACTTAAGATATCTTGCCGTTAAAGCCAAGGCTCTGCAACCGCTGGGTTTAAATGAACAGAGCAGTCTGGAATATCTGAAGTATACTTGAAATAAACATCTGAAAAGTGTAGCTTAAGCAGGACAAAGAATTGTATATACAACAAACTCTTTAAGCGTTGGTGTGGGTACAAACCGTGGTATTTCCTGCACACGCGCGCACACACACACACTTCTAATTACCTAATTGTGCTTTAAGCACTTTTTCGCGGAAGAAAGATAAAAAAAAATAAAGGATTCGTAACATACACCAACAGATTTCCATGAAATAGCAGTTAAAAGATGCAATAGAACTAATCATTGTCTCCTCAAATCAAGAGGAAACCATTTCAATGCACTAATTAGAGTAATTAGAATAATAAGCTTCTGCCTATAGGTGGTAACACAATGTGTACAAACAACTTTATTTAATATATACTGTTAATCAGCGATGCGTGCGTGCCTGGATGCTTAGCGCAATAAAAATAACCACCGTCCGCCCAAACAATCAGATACAAATTAGTTTCTTAATGATTGTGCCTGCAGAATGCCTTAGAAATCCACAGGCAGGGGGAAGTAAATAGTCGCCGTCTTGTTTGTGCGGATCTCTCCTACTGACCAGGGAGCTGATCTCTCCATGGACTTGGCAGTGAGTGACGGGAAGACGTGAATGAATCAAGCCATAAGAGGAAAGCGGAGAGGGGGGAGAGGTAGTTAATGAATGAATCAGACAGCTTGAAGCAAGCCTTAACTTTTAAATGCTCAGTAGAGATCCTGCACAGTTTCGGCAACGGATTGTTGGCTAAATCCTACCAAACTATTGCCAGAATTCTGGAAATCTCTCTCTCTCTCTCTCTCTTCTACACACATACACATAATAATGTGAGTTTCGAAAAATTCAAGACAGCGGTTCTTGAAAAACTGAAATACGGAAATGTGTGTACAAATAGCAATGTGTATGTGTGTGTTTTTTTTTAGAAATGTTCCCCTGGCAACTAATAAGAAAAAGTCTGGAAAACAGGGATCTTAGACTGTATCATTTTGTATTAGGACATTAATTGAGGCGCTATATAATAAACATTTAATTATAGGGGCTCTGCTAAAGAAAAGAATATTTTAATTTAAGTCCAGCATGAAGGAATGTCCTACATGCTTATTATCTCCTCCAGAATCTTGCTTTCTGGAAATGCTGTCTTTAGAGTAGAGTTGGAGAAAATGTTTGGAAACTAAAGCTGAATAAAGTACTGCAGACTCATTTACAATATAATGAAAATATTCCTACGAATTACAGCTCTGTGAAGTCGCATTTAAATTTATAAGACTTTACAGGAGATCATGTTTCCGCTTAGGTCTCCCATCTTTTTGCTTTGTTTGTTATTTAAAAGCTGGAAATACTAGAAGATTTTTCCCATTTTGTTTCTATGGGGAAATATACTTAGTACATAGGTAAAAAGACATTTTGTGCATCTCTCACTGTCCCTGCCCTCTGTCTCATAAAAAAAAAAAAAAAGATTGTTCTTATATCGTGGCCTTTCAGTGTCTTCTTTCTCTACCTTTTGCATCGTTAATTCAATTCACAACTTCAAAAACGGGTCTCCTACACAGCTTTATCTAGAAACCATGTCTTTATCATATTTTAAACACATATATGTGCATCTGTGCGTTTTGTTTATGATATTTACTTTGCTTCTTGCCGGTAGGCTGTTGTATCTTAAAGCCAAGCCATTGCCACTCAATCGAAACGCATTTTACGCTGAACCTCTCTTTTGGTAACAGCAATAACACAACAGTACATTTCGTAGAAAATCGCTACCGAGTGTTTTCCGTTTCTTTTAAAGTTTCACTCTGTCAGTCTCTGACATTCAGTCAGTTAAGGCTGATGTAGAGGTGACAACAAGCAAGTCTGCTGCGCAGGGCCCCACTGCTCCGAGCTTTCCTGGCTGCTTTGGGGCCTCTGGCGCCCTGGCCTTGGCAGGACCCTTAGCTTCACGGCTCAGCGAGCCCGGTCTGTCGGGACAGAGTCTGCGCGCTCACGAACGTTGCATTTTCTGCTCTAGGATTTTGCCCTGTGGCGCAGCTCGTGGAAAGGCCTGGGTTTCACTGGAGGCAGGACCTAGACCGGACCAGCATTGTGCTCAGGCAGAAACACAGAAAAGAGGACCATTACACGGCCCATCTAATCTGCCCTTTAGTTGTTTTGGAAGAGACCCCACCCTCCCCATTCCCCTCTCACACCCCCTTTTCACCGATGTTTCCCCCACTCAGGCACAGAAGTGAAGAAAAGTAATTGTAAAACAGATTCCGAAATTTGGAAACGGTAGGAAGGTGCACACTCTTCCTGTTTCATTGACTGCTGGGTGTTTTTGGAATTGCATGGTATTCGTAAATATTTGTGTCTACAATGTATATTTGTGTTTTCAAATATACATATAACACACCCGCATATTTATATGTATTTATCAATATACAAATAATCATACTTTAAAGAGCTGTTCTTTCAAATCACATACAACGCTGAATATCGCTTCACAAATTGAAAAGTAGCCTTTAAAATAAAATACCAGTTCTAAACTACCTAAATCAAAATATTAACACGAAAAGAACATTCATAATAATAATAATAATAATAATAATAATAATAATAATAATGTGTATTTTCACCGCCTGTTTTATTTCTACATCTAAAAGCACTATAAAACCCCTATAATCTGCTTTTGTTCTTCTTATTATTGTATTTTGTAAATGATGATCATAATAGGAAACCTCCTTCGGATTTCTATTTGGAAGAGGAAAAAGGAAAGCCTGGCGCGCAGGAGGCACAAGAAGTTTATTTATAAGCGACTCCCTAGCCAACCGGACATGAAATGCGCGCCTTTACAATTTTCCTTCACTGCTCAGGTCCCTTCCAAATTGGTCAGCTCGCAAGCTGCCTCCTCTCTTTACCCCCATCTGCTCTCTGAAACCTGCGACCAGAGCTGAATGAGTAGAGTCTGATCAAGATCCGTGTATTATAGGGATATATCACGCCCCTATTTACATATATATATATATATATATATATATATATATATATATATATATATATATATATAGATATATATATATATATATATATATATATATATATATATATATATATATATATATATATATATATATATATATATATATATATATATATATCCATCCTCCACGGAGAACTGAGAATGTACCTTATTATTTAATTCAGGAAACAAAGGGCTGTGAAAGCGCAGGGCGAGGTGAGGGGAATGGACTTTAGGAAAGATGGGGCATTTATTTCCATTCATGTATCATCTATCTATACATTCTACATGCAGAGCTCTCTGCATGGGATAGATTTTCCTTTCTCTCAGTGGGGATTCGTTTTCATTTAAAATATTTCAAGATCCACAATTCTAATAGCGATTTACGGGGCTGGTTTTTTTTTTTCCTTTTGGCTGACTTCTGTTTATGTAGCCATTGCACACATAAATATAGTGGATTATTCAAGTAACGTTAATTGTATTTATGTTGGAAGCTAACGAAGATAAAAGGAAAAGGATATACGTGTCTGTGTGCATGTGTGTACATACACACACACATATGTACACACACAGAAACTAGATGATCATGATTATTCATTCATCCATAGAAAACAGGCAATATGAAATCGCTGAAAGTTCCCTACAGACAATTATCAATGTAAATGTTATGCAGGAACCAAAAGCAAGGTAACTACAACCAATAAGCTTTCCTTATTCACTCTTTAAATAATGCTGTCTCGCTCGCCAAACCCATATGTACTAAGCTGCTAGAGTTGAACTCCTTTTGAATTAACCCGCCCAGGATTATATTGTAAAGAAACCGCTAGCGATATATATAAAACGAGATTCCCAAAAGCCCTGCAAAATGCCCCCTCCCCCGCAATATTATTTGTAACACAGCTCGGTGTGCCACCACTGAAACGCATCGGCTCTGCGTTTGACATCTGCTCATCCCCTTTCCCTGCTGAACTGTTCTACTGGTGGCCAAATAACCCACCCGAAACGCTTTAACGAGGAAACAGGGAATGATCTCTTAACAAGTTTCCTGCTTTGCTTCTGTTACCCCCCCCCCCCCCCCTCCTCTTTCGCGGTATTTGGAGGGGTATTTGAAGGCAGCATTGCTCAGAAAGCGCACCGGAGAGGAGCGGGCGTAAACGAACGCCCTTCTCCCGTCGTCCTGCGGATTGAAAATGGGGAAAGCATGCAGACACCGGCCACGTTTCTTTCTTTGATCTGGGGGGGAGCAGACGATCCTTTTGCCTACTTCACAGGTTGCACGTGTGTGT